>NC_060140.1:713964933-714283705 GCF_021461385.2 Schistocerca piceifrons | reverse complement strand
CAACCTGATTATCCTTCTGACCCTGGTGGACACGCTGGACGAAATGTACACCTCACTGCTCTGAATTGGCACGCAGCTCATCCTCGGACTGCATAAGAAGGTCTCTGTGAAATATGATACCCTGGACCATATTTAAGCTCTTATGGTGTGTGATGGATATAGAAACATCTGCTAGCTTGTCACAAGCGAGTCACTCCCATGACTGTGCAGAGGATGCTGTTTTGATCAAGACTGGCCCAGATCTCATTTTGGACAAACCCTCCACACCCCCTAACTTGTCCCCTAAATGCTCAACAAAATACTGAGGCTTCATCATCAAGAAAGATTCCCCATCAGCTCTCTAACATACAAGGTACCATGGAGAATAAGATCCGCTGCCGTCCTTAGCCTGACGATCCTCCCATGGAGTGGCCAGGGAGGGGAAAGATTTGGGGTCATACTTCTGTGTGTTGAATTGAGCTCATGATTGCTTAGAGACTGCTGGTGTTTCACCATTGATGGATTACGCTTCATCGCATGTCATCCGTCCTGATGCCACCCACTCCGACCAAAGGCCCTTCCCATGGGCGCCACCCAGACGCAGCAAAGGCCACCTGGCAGGTTGGCCATTTCCGGGAGTCCCGATGCCCCACGGGGATGGGCATCTATCCCTTGGCATACGTGGGGAGTTAACGGCGCAGGCATCAGCAGAGCGATCCCTGTGTTGTCAGGGGCTACAACCAACAGGGTACATGGTGGCACCACCACACGCACTGGGTACCGTGCTGGATATAAGGTGCAAAGAAGTCCATGGTCATCGTCAAGGCAGAAATCGACACTGCTTAGTGCATGGTGGAAAATACACCCCGGAAGGTGTCCTCGCCCAAGAGCTGGAAAATGGGCAGGACTGCAATGCGACAACAAGAAAGTAGGCTAAAAATCTCAATGCACAATGGACAAGATGCACCTTGTAAGGTGCCCTTCCCCAATTGGCTCGCTCTTTGGGAAAATTTTGAGGAACAGAGGTCAAACCCTAGAGGGGATCATCACACAAAGGCCAAAACATGTGGAACTCCTTTTAGTCACCTCGTACGACAGGCAGGAATACCCGGGCCTATTCTAACCCCCGGACCCATAGGGGACGGTTGTTGAGTGCCAGCCTTCAAAGACTCACTGCTACGGAGTGCAGAAGCTAGAGGATCGCATTCCACGAGATCTACAGAGGCATCGGCATTCTCCCTCTGTCGGTCTGCAGCATCCAGGGCAGAAAAATGGTTGGCAATGCACACCGGTGACACTGAAGTCGGCTGGGTGAGGGTATCACATGTCAAAACCACTAAAGAAGATCGTTGAGTCGGGGAAGGAGAAGACCATTCGTTTTAGTTTGATTTCTTAGAGCCTTTG
Organism: Schistocerca piceifrons; assembly: GCF_021461385.2. NCBI lineage: Eukaryota > Metazoa > Arthropoda > Insecta > Orthoptera > Acrididae > Schistocerca > Schistocerca piceifrons. The sequence goes on along the minus strand of NC_060140.1, from coordinate 714,282,322 downwards.
CGAGTGGCAGATGACAGTTCAGATGTTCATTGGCTGGAGGGACATAAAGTCTTTGAAGAGGCATTCCTTCTGTCCTTGCCGGCCAGCCGGTTGTGTAGCACATGACTTCACCCCATGAGGTGAAAGTCTGCTGGCTTCTTGCACAGTTGGAGGAAGAGGAGACGGAGATGCTACTGTGACACTGGATGACTTTACAACCATGGTGCTGAATTTGAGGTTGCATATCTGCAGGGCTATGTCCTTTGTGGAGCGAGATGTAGCAAGAACAGCACTGTAAGTGCCAGAGGTTAAATTCATGGTTTCCGACTAGCCAACAACTTGAGTGACGGGGTATGGCACTTTCTCCTTCACTTGGATCTCCTGGATGGCCCACTCATTGAGATACATGGGACAATATCAGGAGGAGGCTGCGTGGTTGCCATTGCAATTGATACAGCAGGGAGGAAGATGGAGACAATTGCCCTCATGAGCATCCCAACCACCAGTTACACATATGACCAGGTGTCAACAGGACATTTGAGTTTAGTAACAATGATACTGGGTGCAGTGCATTGGGTCTGACAGTAATAACTTCATAGCCTGCTTTGATCTTTGATGGAATCATTACTCTATGAAATGCGAGAAAAAGAGTTCATGTGGGCACTAAAGATGCAGCTACCTTTTTCGTCACCCGATGGGCTGGAATGACACCCCAATGAGAGAGGTACACTTGAATTTCTGCCTCAGTCAGAGCATCTAGCGACCTAGTGTAAATAACAGCATTCAAAGACTTCAGCATTTGATGCGCCTCAACATGAACAAGATAGTCATTAAGGAGCAAAGCTGCAAGCAACTGTTATGCTTAAGAATCAGTGTAGTCTCCAAAAGCAAAGTGCCATTGTGTAAACAAGAGAAGGATTTCACAGGGCCAGCAATTTGATCAACACTTTTCTCAATAAGAAATGGACTTACTGTTGCAAAGGAATGGCCTCCTTCAGCACGCCAAACCATGAGCAACTGTGGGGCAGCTGGGAGGGTCTTTGAATCATTGGTCTCACTCTGTTTATATTTAGTAGTCACAGACAATGATGAAGGTGATTGGCTCATTTAGAGACTATCACCCATTATCGCCAGGATCTTTGTTGGTGCGCTCCTTCCAACTGAGGGTACCCACTCAGAGTGGGGTGCATCTGACTTACGTGATTGTTCACACCTCAGGTGACACCTCCCAAACATCTGACAGAGGGACAAATTGGCAATTTGCAAAAGTAACAGCTGAAGCAGTTGCCCCTCCCTTGGACCTGCCCTGTGCCAGGAGGTACATGGGAACCCAACCTGTAAACCGGGAGTTGGGAATGAAGCATTACCCAATCACCTATTACGCGTCATACGTGTTGGCCAGCCTTCAGTAGCACACAGGGAGGAAGAAGAAGAAGAGAAAAAAAAAGAGGAAATTCAAACACCAAATTGGAGGAAGAATAGGAGAAGGGGGAATGAAGAAAGAAAAAACATGGAGAGACTGTTCCCATGTCAGGCTACTGAAAATGCAGAACACATTCTCAAGAACATCCCAGACATGTTCCCAAAGGAAGGGGAAAAAGAATAACAAGAGGCTAGACATGCAGCATGGAAGGGGAAAGGTGCTACAAAAGCTTGGGCCCCATGGTAGCCAAGCATGAACCCACCTAAGGGTGACAAGCCCCTTGGGGGGCCAAAGGAAAAGTCACAAAGCATTAAGTCAGGTGACTAGGGTGAGAGAGGGGCAAAGGAACAGAGCCTCATCATCTTCACCAATACACCCAATCCAGGGATGCAGAAGTTAGTCATTCAGGTAGCAACAAACATTTATGCTCCAATGGAGGACGGGTAAGGGGGGTGCATCTGGTTGGAAGATTTAGTTCTCTGAATCAGCAGTTAGTTGTGGTTTTGTAGCAATGTATGAGGTACCTGTGACAGACACTTCCACAGAAGAAAAATAGCCTATACAGCTTTGTCCACAACACTGCACAGGTAACTTTAACCTTCAGCACATCTCAATATGCGCAACAATTTCATGAGGATTATCAGTACCACACTCTCATATTTGCTGATTAATTGTTACAGATAAATGGAAGGTTGCTTCAGCTCTGAGATGAAATGTTGATCCTGTAGCTTTGTCACCATTTTGTCAAGGCAATGACAACTGGTGGACACAAAGTAAACTCCATGACTTTATGGTCTATACAAGCATCAATCATATTTGTGTATGTGATATTTTGTAAAATACAGAACTTTGAAAATGAATGACTTACTTATAGAAACACTGTATTTTAGGTGTTTAGCTGCCTCATCTGTACTTGTTTTACATAATTTAAAGCTGGTTAACTTTACTGAGTCGGCTAATGCAACATCTGGGGAGTTGTTACTGGAAAACAGATTTTCCTTCTGCATGATATTAGTCTTGTCAAATATGTACTTGCATATCCACTTCGGTATGCTGTATCTCATGAACAGTTTGAATTGTACAAAGAGAAGGTAGAAAACAAAATTTGTGTACTTAAAACTCAAAAACTGGGAAGTAGATCAGGAAAAGACATTCATATGTTTAAGGTACCCTTTACTTTATGAACTGCTGTTCATTTTTCTGGTAATATGGAGATGGAGGAAAAAAGTGTAAAGTGTAGTTGATAATGTCTTCAGCTACACTAATTCTTGTTAATCTCTTTTTTTGGCTTCCAATGCTCTAGACCTCTGCACTCCCTTTGCCCAATTTTTTCCCCTCATTTTGTGAAGTTGTCGACAAATTTCATATCTGGCCTTTGTTTGACTTTTGAAGAAACAGAACACTAATTTTTCCATTTGTATTTCATTAACTTTAGTATTTTAAATTTCATCTTCCACACTATGTCAACTTCCAGTTTTACTACACATTGCATCCCTCTCCATTGCATCAGTATCTTCAAACTATGTTCTGAGTGAGACCTCTTGATTCCATTTTCTTCCTATGTAAATGTTGCACCTTCACTTTCTTATTTTCCCGACAGCTACAGCAAAAATCACTCCCCACAATGATTGCTGTTTCCTAAGTATTTAGATCATGTTGGCTTCTACGTTCATTACACTTACCCTAAGTTTGTTGAGTTCATATCCACTGATAGCATCTCGCCACACGGAGAAACAGGCGAATGACGGACCATTTCTTTAACTTTTTTAAGGACATTCTCTCTTGCTTCTTCCTCTGTTGCCCCTTCTCCTGACACTAAATAAAGAAATACGGAATAGTTTAATAAATAGCATACTATGTAAGTAGAAGTAATAACAACTAGTTACAAAAAATATTATGTCATAAGTACACCATGAAAGAATGTTAAGAGTATTATCACACACACAGAGCCAGTAAAAAATGAACTTTGTGGTGAAACACACAACTTATGTATTCCATTACGAAACAGAGGAACTGAAGTTTTCCATGGTATCCAGTAGGAATCATGGGATAAGGCCAGATCTGGAGAGAATGAAGGGAATTAGAGAATGCCTAGAACCAAAAATTGTAAAACACTATCTTTCCAAGGGTTGTCAGATTTTCCCGTCACTATATACAAGGTCAACCTAAGAACAATCCTAGACAATTGTCACGTTAAAGCAAAGATCTAAGTGGTTACGGAAGGAAGGGACTTTGGGGACTTTTCAAAACACTAAGTCACCTCTAGTAAACACTCCAATATTAAAACATCCCGTAATGAATGAAGCATTTAAATTAGCTACAGATGCTTCTGAACACGGTATAACATGAGAACTATTTTCAAGGTGAATGGTATCCTGAGATAGACAAATATAAAACCATTGCATTCCGAGTAAAAGTTCAAATAAACATGATATCAACTATACTGCAACTGAAAAAGAACTGCTGGCTATTGTATGCAGCATACAAAAATTTCAATTGTTGATTTGGTGCTCTGAAATAACCATAGATACAGATCATTAAACGTTAGCATTCCTTGTGGAAAGTAGGTTATTGCATAGCCAATTAATGCGATGGGTATTGTTTCCTTAGGGATACCAAATACAAATCGTGTACATAAAGAGTTTACAAAATAAGTGCTGGATGCATTGTCACAACAACTGTCATTTTGCATGAACAAAATAACTAGAACAGGAGGACCAGCCATTATTTTATCAATACATTTTCTACCTCTAAGTTATACCAATGATTAAGTGTGGAGGTTAGCCTTAAGGATAAAAGAAGACGTAAAGGCAGATGAATATTTTAGAGGTAAGCTACATCGATGTAACCAAATACAATTACTGTCAGATGAAAAATTTCTACAGACACTAGGCAAAGATGTTTTATTATGGAAATTAACAAAAGGTACAGAAAATGATTTATTATGCTTTATCCATAAAGGATATGTACATTTTGGAATACATAAGTGATTTCAACATATAAATAAACTTTATTATTTCAAAAATTTAAGCAGAAGAGTGTTAAGAACATGGCGCGTTGGTCAAACAGTTTAAGAAGATAACATGAATGTATCACATAAACTGTACATTATAATACTGAAGGCTTTACACGATTTAACTAACAGATTTGTTGGTCAATTGCCTGAAGGTAGAAGATCAGCCATTTATATTTTGTCCTTGTTGAATTCTGGTCTAAATATGTAAAACTACACCCAATTAAACAAGCAAATAAGACTATTGTAATAAACTGTTTGAAAGAATACTTTTCTGATACATGGAAACCTCGTCGGTTGTTAACAGATAAGTAATAGATCTCAAGTAATAGTTTTAAGCAATTTCTAGCATGGGAAGGTGTCAAACATATGAGTATTTCCTCAATCCAACCCTCGTGGATGAGTAACAAAACAGATAAGGCGACTGTGTAGAACATATTGTTCTGAGAAACATATCACTTAGTCTCAGATGACTCACAAACAAACTACCACACATGCCTACAGGATTATCCCCTGTCAATTTTATTGAGGAACAAGTGTTAAAATCATTTAAATGGCCACTTATAAAGACAGAATCACATGAATTACATAAAATATATATAAAAAAAACAAAGATGCTGTAACTTACCGACAGAATCACATGAATTACATAAAAAACAAAGATGCTGTAACTTACCAAACGAGAAAGCGCTGTTAGATAGACACAATAAAAAACACACAAACACACACACACAAATTTCAAGCTTTCGCAACCCAAGGTTGCTTCATCAGGAAAGAGGGAAGGAGAGGGAAAGACGAAAGGATGTGGGTTATAAGGGAGAGGGTAAGGAGTCATTCCAATCCCGGGAGCGGAAAGACTTAACTTAGGGGAAAAAAGGACAGGTATATACACACACACACACACACACACACACACACACACACACACACACACACACACACATCCATTCGCATGTGCGGATGGATAGTTCTGTAGTGCAGTGGACAAGATGGCGGTCCAATGCACTACAGAACTGTTTGTGATCATGTTTCCAAGTTACTGCTATGTTAGTGACAATTTGTGAACAGTGACCAAGAGAGCCACGGAAATGGAAACACCTCAACACATCACAACGAGACTGCCACGCCAGAAGAACGAAGATGACCACAGCATTTACGAAAAGACTATGTAACATCAGTAAGACTTTATTGTAAAGTTGTTTTTGTAATGCCATTTAGCCTGAAGATAAGGTATAGTCCTCGAAACATGTCGCTAAATAAATAAGTAATGCAATAGTTGACAAAGTTTGTGACTGGTAGCGGTAATTTAAAAAAACCTTTACATATTTCTTGAGACAGTCACAGTCAAAAAATAGTCAAAATGGCTTCAAATTCACATTGTGGTAACTACAACCTGTTTTCGCAGGTAAAGCTGAGAGATGTTACAAGCAATCCACAGTAGCAGACAAAGACATACTGGCACAGACAGTATTTTTTTGTGTGGTAAGCTAAAGGATCATTTGTATTGTGATCTAAAATACATTTGAGTGATGTCACATAAACGAGGAGCAGGAGGTGGGGGACGGAGGCAGGGGAGTAAAGGAAGGAAGCAAACATTATTCATAAAGGGGACTGTGATACGGTAACAGCTGAGTGAAAACGAAATAGTGTAACATTCATGTTTGGCTGCAGTAGATGGAATTAGTGTTGTCACCAGTATGAGTGTTGTGCGCTATTAACTTGTTTAACAAATCAGAAGTGAAATTAGTCTAAAAGACGCACACTGTCTCTGATAAGAGTAAGCTAATGCATAAAGGATTTGTGAAAGTATAAGACAATCGTAATAGTTATGGATATATTATGTCTTTTAGTGTAATGTGGAAGAATTTAAGAGTTATTAGGTGGAGGAGTCTTTCCCTATAAATATGGAGAACATTAAATATACTGTAAGAGCAAACTTGAAATTATTCTCAATAGAATTTGAGAAGAAACTGTGGTGTGATGTGCTGTACATTCAGAATAACATGTTACACTTCTTCCTCTCAAGCCAATGGAAGCTGTTCATGTAAAAATGTTGTTTGTACAGTATTTAAGTAAACTTTTGTGCTGTTCTGGAGGCACAGAACAAGAGGTGCTGCCGACAATCAACACCCAAAAACAGTTGAAAGAAGCTTAAGAGAAATTTCATTCCATTCTATTCTGCTCTATTCTATTCTGTTCTAAGAACCTATTTGGAGATGGCAATCTGTTCTATCGATTCACAAGAATCTGTACACCCACTGTGGTAAATGTTGATATATATTGGAGATGAAATACAGCAAACAGTTACTGGAAGATGTTTACATCATTTAGTAGCTTGAAAAGTTCAAAGCTCTCTTCCAGCCCTCGACCCCCTGTAGATGAAGAAGAAGATAGCAAGAATTGGTGGCACTGCTTAGCAGGTCCACTACATCAAGAAACTTGAATTAAGGTGACCGTACAAGAAAATAATTAAGGTATATCATGGATAGTATCAGAGTGACATGTCTTCTTGGCTCAGTCCAGCTGCAGACAGTGATGCTACATCCCATGACAATGAACAAAGCTTAACTGAATACTCCCAAAGGACAAATACATGAAAAACACAGAAGCAAACAACAGATACAAATAAATGTGTCAGTTGTGTAAACAAATGCAATGAAGTACCAAAATTCAGTATCCCATGTTAATATTGTTCTCTACATGTTGAAAAGTGAATATTTCATATTTTCTTGCTATGCTTGTGCCAATGATCTTTACAGACTGTCGCTCTCCCTCTGCAGCTACCTCAAAAAAACAAAACACCTCATTTCTACAATTTCCACATGTTAATGTCATATTAATTCAAGCTAAGGCAGAATAAAAGCACTATTTGCATGAGAATATAATCCACCAGTTTTAAGCTATGATGTTTAAACCGAATTTCATTACCTACACAGCATTAATACATATTTTTATTCGATAAATACACTTACCCGTGGTACCATTCACATTTAGCCTACAGACTTTCTGGGCTGCCCTAGCAGCATTCATCCTGCAACAAAAAACATACTTCATCAAAAAAAAATTGTGGTACTTTGAATGAAATTTATAAGTAAACATTAGAACTTCAATATCCAGTTGGCGCCTACATAGCTCAAGAGGTACAGAGTAACACCACAAGAGGTCACCAGCACTCGGACACATCACTCGCCAGGTGCCTTCCAGTATCAAGCGGCAATCTCCAGATGGCACTTGCTAATCACGACTATCTGCTGCTGCCCCACCATGTTCACCGTGCATATCAAATCTATCGGCTGATAGTGTTGCTAGTGCCTTTGAGAGCACTGTCAACCACGGGCTACTTCACTTCTAAGAAATATAGGCACAGATGGAGATGTTCTCAACAGGCACAAAAGACAATGCACACCTGACACTCATTCAATTCCCGATATTCATTTACAGAGCTCAGTCCCCATCACACAGTTACTGAGTACATTTCCTGCAATTCAGTTATAGATTACAATTCAGTTACAGATTACAGTTTCAGCAGTTCCATTCCAAAGCTACTACTGTTCCAGTTCTTCTACAGACAGTTTTTAAGTCCTTACAGCGACTATTGTTCCGACATAACAGTTGCTACTGATGAAGCAATATGAGCAGTTAACTATAAGTGTCTAGGTTATTTTCAGTCCAAGTAACTATTAAAAACTGCCAGAGACAGCAAAGTTATTTGGACCCTGAATTTTATCAGGAATGGGATATCATATGCCACACAGCAAACTACATTTACTGTAAAATATCCACATTAATAAATGATTTATGCTTTCCAATCGTGTTGCCATGTTTATGTTCTAGCACCACCGTGTCACAGCATTATGTGTTCCAATTTTGATAGTGCGCATATACTGCCACATTACAGAGAATAGGAGTAACTTAATTTTCTACTACCGTGAATGTTTGGACTGAACTGAGAGCAACATTCAATTACAGCACCACAACACTAGTCAACAGATGCATATCTTATTAACAGTTTGAAAATCAAACAACGGAAAATCCAGGACGAACTGTAACAATATTATGAAAGGAAAGTTGCTACTCAACATATAGTGGAGATGCTGAGTCACAGACGGGCACAACAAAAAGACTGTCACAAGTAAGCTCTCAGCCAACAAGGGCTTCACACACACACACACACACACACACACACACACACAAAAACTGCAGTCTCTGGCCAAGCTACGTTTGCGTTTCCGCGCACGCGCGCGTGTGTGTGTGTGTGTGTGTGTGTGTGTGTGTGTGTGTGTGTGTGTGTGTGTGTGTGTGTGTGTGTGTGCGCGCGCGCGCGTGGCATCTGTTTTAGTTTCGACGAAGGCCTTGCTGGCTGAAAGCTTATTTGTGAAAGTCTTTTTGTTGTGCCTATTTGCCTCCCAGCATATCCACTATGTGGCGAGTCACAACTTTCCTTTCATAGTATTGTAATAGTTTGAAAAAGTTATTAGTGCAAGGGTTGAAATTTAACTGTTTCTGGCAGGTTTTAATGTTGAGACCGACACAAACAATTAGAGAAGCACCTGATACACATGTTTTTTTTTAATTCTTTGCTCATCTTTTCTGAGATTTTGGCACTGCCTTATAGTTTAAGGTAGAAAGTTAACATTTTTGGGCACTTTTACAGGGTTTTCACTCCTCTGAAGTTATTCTTTGTAAATATAAAAGTTAATAATTTCAGATAAAAATATGCAAGTATAAGTTACTTTGGTGTCTACCTAAAATTTTGGCTCTTCTGTTAAAACTATACAATATACCATCATCATCGTCGTCGTCGTCGTCCCTTTGCAAAGAAGCTCTATTTCTTGTAGCAACACAAGTATCTGTTGGATGATTAAGAAGGGGAAAGAGACTGAAGTCTCATGAAGCTATTGCAGCTATTAAATTTAGGAAGACAGCTTAAACCACCCCATTGCCATCTAGCATGACAAACTGTATCTGCAATAAGAGCAGCTCAAGCAGCAATGAAGAACAGTATGGATGTGGGAGGAAATCAGTCAAAAGCTGAGCCAATAATGTTCATAATGAAATTCACCCATTCCCAAAGTCTGTCATGGTGTCAAGATAGAGCCAGTTGTGTGTATTATGCATGCATTTGGCAGTTTATAGAAGGCGGTTGTAAGAAAAGGAGTTAGCAAGCCCAGTCTTGCTACTGTCTGCCGCAGGAAGAGGAGTGGTGCTGACCAACTACCCTTACACAGTGATGCTCCATATCCGTGCTCTGTGCTTCACAGCAAGTATTTACAAAAGCGTACGTAATAGAGACAGACAGGTGATTCTGCGCAGAATTGGAGAGGAAAGGAATAAGTGGAAAACACTGATAAGAAGAAGGGACAGGATGATAGGACATCTGTCAAGACATGAGAGAATAACTTCCATGGTACTAGAGGGAGCTGTATACAGGGCAAAAACTGTAGAGGAAGACAGAGATAGGAATACATCCAGCAAATAATTGAGGACATAGGTTGAAAGTGCTACTCAGAGATGAAGGGGTTGCTCAGGAGAGGAAATCGTGATGGGCCACATCAAACTAGTCAGAAGACTGATGACAAAAGAAGTCCAAGAGTTTGAATAAAAAATATCTGTAGTCTGTGTTGTACGAAAACTACAATGAAATAATGTTTAATTAGTATATATATATCTTCAAATATTTGTAATAAAGTGAACACACACAAGGAAAAACAACCATGACCACTGCTCCTCACTGGACACTTTTTAATTATTACTACCAGTTTACATTCTTCACTTTCAACCATGAAGAGTCCTCATATTCAGGGATTAAACAGATTTACTTCGCATCTTGATTGCATCAATTTTTAAAATGACCAGTTTTGATTTAACAAGAATCGTCCTTAGATTTGATTGTATTAATCATAAGAGTAGCCCCTGATTGTTCAGCTGCAAGAGTAGCCCAACCAAATATCAGCAAATTTTACCTGCCTTTTAGCATGTAAGTTATGCTGATGGTTGGATGGGTTACTCTTGTAACTGAGACAATCTGATCTGAGGATGGTTCATGTTCAACTGAAACTGGCCATCTCAAAAAATTAATACAATCAAGATGGATAACACATCCGTTTTGAGTGACTGCCTGCTTTATCTCCATGGTCATAATGTCACAATGGTTCAACCTATCACTTTCATAACCCATAATAGAACTAATCCAAGTTTTTTCTGTTAATTTCCTGGGTAGTTCACAATTATGTATCCTCATATCCTGGTAAAGACTCAACTCCATGGCACTTTTACATATGTCATCTTTTGTGAGTACTAATGTGAAAAAAATATCTTGATACTGTGGCTGAAGAACATAAGCATTACAAAGCACCAGACAGAATGCATGCTTACTACTAAAGAATCTTGCTGCACCTGGAAATGCCAAATCTAAAAGCAGGACTGAAACAATAGCTGAAACAGAAGACAAATAAGAAATACTGTATGGTGAAGAAAGGGCACGGCTACATCCCAGCAGATCAAAAGTGGCACAACTCCTGAAAATGTCAATAGCTTACTGCAGAACCATAACCTCACATCTAAAAGCTTGAAACGAAGGGGCTTAATAACAGTTTCGAAGTTAAGGGTTGACTTCTAGCCGAGACATAGAATAATGGAAAACCTATAGGGCCCAAAAATATTGCAATAAAGTATTTTTTTATTCTGGAGAACAGTAAATATTCCTGTGACATGGACTCTTCTGTAACAAAGAGGCACCGTGTGCAACTAAGTGTCAAAATATCACATACAGTTCAAAATGTTACTACCATATTTATAAGCAGTGCCAAAATGCCATGTCTGAGAATTAGACTTGTTGTTGTTCTTTATAGTAAAACTGAATCAAGGTGGTGGTGTGTGTGTGTGTGTGTGTGTGTGTGTGTGTGTGTGTGCGCGCGCGCACGCGTTTGGCGGGGAGGGGGAGGGGGGGGGGGAGGGGGCACGCATGCTTGTTATCAGGACAAGAAGCTGAGCAGATATTAAAATGTTCAGTCCAAATACTGAAATGCAACCCTTTGAGTTGGTGAAATTTTGAGAAAAATGTCTCACAAGCTCTGCCAAAAACTACTGTACAGAAATCAGAGATATGATATACAATATCAAAGGAAACTGATACATCTTCACATCTTCTCCATTCGCCAAAACAATCATCTCCCTCTTATGCACAAGTGGGCCACAGCTCATTGGAAGAAAAGATTCAGACTAACAATTCAAAGACTCTAGGCTCCCACACAGATGAATTATTATGGACAAATTTTTACCAAGCAAGAATGATCAAATTGTTTTTTTTTTTCTATACCAGGGTACACACTAGCAACTTGTTTCTGTATAAATACATAAAAATGGAGGTACCGTAATTTTAATCAAGCAAGGTCTAAAATATAAATCTATTAATAAGTTTCATCATCAATGCAGAAAGCGACTGAGCTAGCATTCACTGAAGTCTGTGAGGCAAATACAGCTGTAGCATGTATTTATCACTCCCCAAATAGAAATTTTGAGTCATTCCTAAATAAGCTGGAGTACGTGCAGGTATGTTTAACTTAAAAAGGGACAGAACAACGACAGAATCACAAAAACTGCTGTCACTGCCCTGGATCAGATATTTGTGAAAACAAGCTGTACCGCAAAATTTATAAAGTACAAAACTTACTGATCATGAAGCTCAAGATTTCACTTCTCCAAAAGTACTTGCTGCCCACCCAGAACTACAGAAGAACTGTAACAGCACAACGTTTCAACACATAATATAGAAACACTAACTTCCCTATTACCAGGAGAAAGGTGGGAAGAAGTTTTACAAACAGATGATATCAACAAAAAGTTTGATAAATTCTCTAGCTTCTTCAGAGAATACTTTGTAATTGCATTCCCCATCATAATGCAAGTAATAAGAGGCACAATCCCAAAAGCAAAGAGATGGACAACAAAAGATATCTAAATCTCAAGTGCGAGGAAGAGAGAACTGCTTAGATACAGGAAAAACCGTAACACATCTCCCATTCTCAACAACTATATTCAGAAACACATTTTAATGCACTAAAGTTTTGTACCATGCAAAAAATGGCCAATGGTAAGTTCATAACAGAGTTAGCAAATAAAAGCCAAGCAATATGGAAAGTAATACAGAAGAAAGCAAACATCACTGAACAATGAGAACAACAGTGTAACTGATCCCAACACATCGCAAATCTTTTCAGGTGTTATTATGCAGACATTTAGTAATCAGCGACAAAACAGATACCAGGAAGAAACAGAAACCAAAGTGTTGTCTTGTTCCACTTCAATCTATGTTTGCAGAACAACTCCAGATGAAATCAACTGAGTTGCATCAGCTCTTAGGAAAATTTCATCAGGAATTTATAGTATTCCAGAATGCATCATAAAGCAATGTATTACAAACATTTCACTTCAGATGTAGTCAATTCAGCTTTTCAGACAGGCACATTTCCAGAAGCCAGCTTCAGTTGCCAGATACTGCAGTCTCGTGTGTGTGTGTGTGTGTGTGTGTGTGTGTGTGTGTGTGTGTGTGTGTGAGACAAAGGCCTTTCTGGCCAAAACCTTATTCGTGACAGTCTTTTTGTTGTGCCGATCTGTTACTTGGCATTTCTGTTCTACAGTGAGCAGCAATCTTCCTTTTCATACAAAAAGTAATGTATAATAGGTTAATGTAATTTTTAGAGGAAAACAAAATTCTTGCTGATATTCAGCATGGATTTAAGAAAACTAAATCAACACTCAGTGCAATCTATGACTTTATACACCATGCCCTGCAAACACTGGACAAAACACCAAGAGCCACTGGCATTTTTTTTTTTTAGGCTTAAGTAAAGCCTTTGACATCCCGGACCACAACACACTGCTGGGGCTCCAAGTATATGGCATTAGAGGCACTGCTCTAAATTGGTTCACATAGTACCTGACAAACACAAAACAGGAAAGGGGCGGGGGGGTCCCTCAAGGACTGATTCTTGGGCCAACCCTCTTTCTCCTGCATATAACGATTTAGACCTCAACAGTGGATCACAAGCAAATCTTTTGCACATGACACAAGCATCCTTATAACAGGGAACACCTTAAGTCAGCTACAACAGTATAAATAAAACAACAGTACAGCTAAACAGATGGTTTCTGGGGAATAAACTATTGATAAACACAAAAAACACAACTCCAAAATTTCTGTTTAAAAGGTGATGCATGCAACACCAGTGTGAAACTCCAACAAAACTTAAATCTTCTCTGGAAACAAAGTTGTTAGGCGTACTGCTTCAAAATAACATTAAACAGCATACACAAACAAAATAAATGGAACACTAAATAAAAATATGTTTTAGTCTGTGATTACTGTTATAGCAAGTTTTAGCACTGTCTGAATTGCTTACTTTGCTCAATTCCATAGCATCCTACTGAAAAGAATTGTAAACTCGTCAGTCCTCCCATTTCCCTGAACGTATGTACTAGAAATCTGTACGTTAGAAAGAATTTAAAAGACATAAATGAATTTAAAAAACATAAATGAATTTAAAAAACATAAATGAATTTAAAAAACATAAATGAATTTAAAAAACATAACTGAAAACTTTAATATCCATGACAAAGATACAACACAAATGGGAAAGCTTTCTGGCCAGTCAGTGAGAACATCTTCCTACAAAACTTCCAGAATAAACAGAAGATTACAAATTTACAGCAGTCTTTCACATAAGGTTAAAATCATATCATCATTCACACATTTGTATAACCTCTAGGGCATTCTTAAAATGGTCATTGCCTCTATTCAGTAGCAGAATTTTCAGAAAATTTGAAATACACGAGACTTAAAACAAAACAAAGCAGCTATTACAATTAGAGCAAGTTCTTTTACGGTTAAAACTGCATTTTATGTATACACTGAAATGATACTATATTTTTACTGTGTTGTCACACTGTTTTGTGTTTGTTCTGTGTCCCACAATCTGGAAAGATTTTAGGATGATTGATTGAATGAATGACTGAATGAATAAATAAATAAACAAATTATGACTGTGTTTACGTAACACTAACGATAGCAGTAAACTTACGAAAAACTGAGAAACAACCTTGCAGACACATTTTTTCCAATGACCTAAAATATATAGAAAGGTATGTTAATCACGGCAACCTTGTCAACAACTGTCTCTATAGAATGTAGAAAATATGAAATTTATAAAGCTCACAGGCAATTTTCATTGAAAGCTTCGCACTCCTTTTCTTCTTCCCAACAAAATCACTCTTTAAAGACTATAACTCTTAAATTACAAATTGTTACTTTCACAGGACACGTACCTGCACTTGCGGTGTTACCCTTTATATTTCAATACTGCTACTACAGTCCTTTAATTTGAGGAACAGTAATTTCACATACTTTGGTCAGCTGCGCGAACTAATTTTTCTGTCCATCAGCTGTGTTGTCTTCTGCTGTCACTACCAATTTACGACACTCACAAAACACAAACAAATGTTTTTCAGCAAATGATTAATTTTGACACGTGCAACAGAGTAGAATCGGAAAACGAAAGAACATGTCCGACCTCACTACCAGAAATTTCTGTCTAGCCCCCCAACAAATGTTCCGTACTTTCCTCAACTAACGATACAGTTCCAGAGATCAACGATGATTCACAACAACCACGGGACCGATAGCAGCACAGAACTTTGTAAACCCCCTTGATTCATTACCATCATATAAAAAGAAGCGGTTTGTCTTGTCTTGCGTCACATAAGATATAAAGGCTGCTGACATCATGATCATCATCACTTTTCCGCCAATCAGCCTGTATCATCTGCACAAGTTCTTAATCTTTCTTGAAAAAATACCTTCTGAGTACAACGCATTTCAAATGGCGTAATTAGCACAGGCGTCGAAAGACCTTCACGACCCAGTGACCTCCATGGAGATCACTGCCTTCACATCACGTTAAGGTCTCGGAAAGAGAGTTTTGACTGTCATCGTCTGCTAATATCGGAAGTTACCCTCTTTATGTATGTTATACTAGGTTACTCATTGATATTATGTCTTTACTTTCGAGATAATGAATCGGTTGTCTGTTGTGGATAAGCGCTATTATTGTACATTGAAATAAATGAATGTGTGTTTAAACGACAGCGCTAGACATTGTATAGTGTTTTTTTCGTTTGCATTGATTTAAATTGGTCCTTTCCAATTCATTCGGTACTTAATTTCATTCCTAGTGTGTTTGAGATTGTTTGGAAGTGTAATTTTTCATTTAGAAGAATTTTTAGTTTTTTATTTTCGTTTGTAGGTATGAATTTATCTATTCCCATGAATATGAAAGACTTAAAGCAGGCTTTGGTCATAGACATGTCGGGAACCGTTCGATTTTTGCAAATGTCTGGTCTTCCTGCTGATTACGTTCGATGTAGTGAGTGTAACGAACATACGCGCCTGATAAATGTGTCTCCACATCGTACTCACGATTTATTCATCTACAGATATAGCAAGGATCGGCTATTTCGTTCAATTAGACGAGTAAAATTGTTTGAGAATTCGAAACTGGACTTTATGGATAAAATAAAAATTTTCCATTGTTGATGTTTGAGGTATCCTGTGTGGTCGTGTGTGCATGAATGTCGTGTGAGTGAGCCTCCGTTTTAGACTGGTATTCGTTTTGTAGGGAAGTTTGTGGGGAATATACAGTATAGGGGGCCTTCGGCGCGGGGAGGGGGTGTGGGTATTAGAGTAGAAATCGATGAGTCTCACTTTGGCAAAACCAAGTACAACAGGGAGGAACCTGTGGTGGGAGTATGGGTTTAGGTGGCTGTAATTTCAGGTCCAGAATGTGACAATGTTGTTTTTAAAGTAGTTTGTACTCGAACAAAGAAAGTGTTGGTGAAATTAATTAAAGATCATGTTACAGAGGCCTCTGTAGTAATTTCTGACGGTTTTTCTTCAAATAAGGATTTGGGGGATAGAGGTTTAAGGCATCTTGTCGTCAATCATAACACTGAATTCAGATCTTCATCAACTGGGGTTTGTACCAATAGTATAGAAGGTTAATGGTCAGCCATAAAATCTGTTGTAGGGAGGGGCGCATTTCGACACTACAGAGCCATTTAGATGAATATTCATGGAGATGTAGTATACCAAATACATATTGCCTGTTTAAGTGTCTCCTTAAATGTGTTGGACAAACGTATCCTCCAAAATTTGTTACTTAATTTCAGGTTGGGGTGCGAGTGTGGGTAACTGATAATTAAGAAACAGGGTAGGCTTGGTCGAGATGGTTAAAATATTGATTTGGATTTTTTTGGGGTTGAGCCACCATTCTTTATTTTCTTATGTTAAGCAGTTTTCTTCTGTGGAGTTTTGTTTAATTATTTTATTTCATTTCCTTGATGTGAATTTCTGGGTTTATGTGTTTGTATGCATGCTTTTTTGTGATTTTGTGTTTCTTCCATATGTGGGTATGTGATTTTTCTTCACATCTTTTGCATATGGTAAGTTTTTTATTTTTATTGCTCTGTGTTAAGTATGAGTTCGTCAGCTGCAGTACAGAATACAAATTTTGCAGTTGTTGCTCTTTTTCCCTTTCCTTTACTAGTATCACCACAATTTTTTCGAGTCTACACTAGCACTACTGAAGAAGAAAGGACCGACATACATAAAATTTGTATCCTGTACTTCAGTTGACGTATACAGGTCAACTGAACTATGGGATACTGGTGCTAGCTAGATGAAAAAAGTGACATATATAATGGTATCATTTACTTATATAGGTTAACTCAAGAACTATGGTGGTAAACAATACCTAACAGAGAAAATATATCATTTTGTAAAGCAATACGCTAGAAAACTTACCAGTACGTTGGATAATTGGCTCATAACAGGCGATGAAAGCCCAAAAAACAAAGCAGAACATGTTAAAGGGGTCCAAATAGACTCACAAGGAAAGACGATACACAAGGAAAAAACGAATAACACAGAAATGGTCCAAAACACATTGGATAAATGGCTGGGAAGAAACACACACCAAGGGACAGGTAGAAGTTTTTTAGAGTAGCTGAGGGTGCCATAGAGGAATGTGTTACAGAACAAACTTATGCATACACTTTAAAAGTCGTTCACCAAAACGTACAGTCCCTACCAAACAAACTTGATGAAATAAATGTGCTTCTTAGCAATGAGTGGAAGGAGGTATCAGTTTTATGTTTTTGTGAGCACTGGCTAGAGAAGGACCATTTACAGTATTCAAATATCACTGGTTTCACTCTGGCGAACAAATTTTGCAGATCAATATCAAAGCTTGGAGGAAGCTGCATTTATGTAAAAGAAAACATAGACTATATAACATAACAGACTGTGTAAATCAGTTAGGAAGCGAAAAACACTTTGAAGCCTCAGCTATTGAAATAACATCAGGAAAAGCGGAAATACAGAAGCGTCCGATCTTACCCGTCGGCTTTGACCCATGACGTCACAAATATGGCTTAAACGACCATAAACGACAATTCCAATATGGCGGATATAAAAACATCGCATACATATCATAAACACTGAAATACACAGGTTTCACAAAAAGCCTAATGACTCTAACGCGACAAGCGAGGGAAATTGGGGGTTTTTGGGTGGGGAGAAACTAAATATACACAAATGTAGCCACCGACCGCCATACAAAACCACGCAAAACGACGAAAAAAATCAACATCACGAAACTGACCAAATACCAAAAAAACACATTCTTATCCAGAATCAGACACTTCCCTTGACCTACATAGATCTACAGTAACTCCCGATCCCATAAATTAGGATCGAACACTTCCCTTGACCTATATAGCTCAACAGAACCTCCCGATCACATCCCCCAATACAAAACTCAAAAAACACTTCCCTTAAACCTACATACATCTACAACAGCTCCCGATCCCATAAATTAGGATCGAACACTTCCCTCGACCTATATAGCTCAACAGAATCTCCCGATCCCATCCACCAATACAAAAATCAAACCGAATACACTCAATAACAAACTCACCCGACGTATAGCAATTACCATTACATTAACCATCACACAAAACCGTTAACTCACTAATACAAATTCCGCTTCAAAACCACGAACACAGCACTCACCACTGAGCAACAGCAAACTGACCGTAACAAACCAAACAAACGTAAACCATGAACACACCACCAGAGGGCACGACAAACACCCCCACGACATCTACAAACACGCCACAATCACAAACCAAACTCCGCGCCGTAATGATGTCACCCACCACAACACGCTTACGTCACGGGTCAAAGCCGACGAGTAAGATCGGAGGTTTCTGTTGACCCGGAAAAGCTATAATAATGGGTGTTTACAGATCACCCAACAGGAATGTAAACATTTTCTTTAAAAAACTTGACCTTGCACTAGGGAAGCTTAAAAATACTTGCAAAACTATAGTTCTGTGTGACGATTTTAATATTGACCTATTAACACATAGCTCCCAAAGAGAAAAATTCCTTAATATTATTCAAGAAAATAACCTGTGCACTAAAATAAACTCCCCTACACACATAACAAACACTAGTGCTACACTTATTGATCGTATCTTTGTAAACACAGACATGCACACCTCAGAAAACTTTAATGCTGGCTACAGTGACCACAATGCACAACTACTCGTCGTATGCAGAAGTATTGACTTGTCTAGGAATGGAACTGTTATCTGCAAGAGAAAATTCAGCATAAAAAATATTGAGCACTTCAAACATATGCTAAGTACCCAGTTGTGGAAAAAAAATCTACAATAGTTACAACACAGATGAAAAGCTGGATAATTTCATGGAAATTTACAGGCATTTTTTTGAAATTGCATTTCCAAAAAAAGAAATAATTTGTAAAGGCCCCAGCAAACCCAAAACTTGGATTACATCTGGGATCAAAGTAGAAGAAAAAGGGAACTTTTTGCACTATAAAAAACTGATAGCACCCCTGAATTTGCTCACTACTTCAAAAAATACAAGTTAACTCTGAGTTGTGTAATAAGGGAAGCAAAATTAAGGGAAAATGACAAACTTACTATGGAATCATCAAACAAAGCCAAGACAATGTGGAACACGGCACAGAGACTTACTGGAAAGATGGAAACACACAAAAATATTGTATTGTCACAGGCGGGCCACAAGATCACTGATCCAAAATTAATTGCTAACCACTTCAATACTTACTACACCAATATTGCTGGTGAGCTAGTGAAGGAACAAATGGGAAAAACATCAAAGAAAATATTAGAGGAAATTTCTGGAAATAGTGTAACAAATACATCCATGTTCCTTTGACTGATAAGTAGAGAAGAACTGTTAAAAACCATAAAGTCATTAAAAAATAAATATTCATCCGTAGTTGGCGATGTGGCAGACTATATTATAAGTATCAGCTGAACAGATACTCGCACCACTGCTAGATATATGCAATTCTTCACTATCAAGTGGTATTTTGCCACAACAGTTAAAAACTGCAAGAAAATCTATAACTTCATATCTCTTGGAAAACTGTTTTACTCAGTAACACAGTATCTTGAAAAATAAGTTAATTTCTGTTGTAACAATATAAAAATGTAATCTAACAATATAGCAATATAACAATGTAACAATTCATAAATGTAAAGTATACAAGCAATGTAACAGTATATTAATGTAATTTCATTTTGTCTAACATCTAGGATATAGTATATGTAACTCAAAGATTCAGGACGCAAATGAATAAATAAATGAAACAGGATCCAAACAATATGTATGTCGCCATTTTTCGCCTCCACTAGCACTACTATTCTAGTCTTCAGTTACCCTATATAGGTCGCCTTTGTGTATTTCAGCTAAGGTACAGGATGCCAATGTTGCGTACATTGATTTCTTTGTTATCGTTAGTACTAGGATCCCAATGTTCAGTTGACCTGTATAGGCCAACTGAAGTACGGGCTACAAATATTATGTATGGTAGCAGTAGTTGAGGTGAAAGAAGCAACACTTGTAAAATTTGTTCCACCCAGGATACTAATGCTAACGAAAACAAAGAAATCGACAATTGTTAAATTTGTATCCCGTACAGCAGTTAACCTATATAGATCGACTGTAGTTCGAAATACAACATATTTATATATCAAATGAGGTATTCCATGCTAATGTCACTTCTATTCCTTTTTTTCCTTAATTTTTTACAGATGTACTAGGACTAAAACAAGCAATATCCTTAATATTATGATCGAAATATTAATTGATGTGATATATGCCTACCACCTGTTTTCTCTCCTGCAGCCCTTTGTTTCTGAACACTTGTCTTTGTTGTTAAATCTGTGTCATAAATCATCTCTGGAAAATTCTGACGTCACTGGTCAAAGCCGACAGGTTGTATCCCATTCTTCAGTAATCCCATGGATTTTGTGCTAATGTTTCTTCTTAATTTTTATTTTAGTCTTGTGCCTTGTTGTCGTGGTATTGCAAATATTCCATGACGACTAGAATATTTTTTCCATTGTGTGGTCTTCCACAAGCGAAGTTATATATCTGAACACGAAAAATTATTTAGGTTATGCAGTAACATAACAGTGCTGTCACCCACGATATATATTGTCGATGAAGTAATTTTGACTAAATAATATTTTAAATGAAGAAGTCATCTCTAATGAAGGAGAAAAATACATTTGCTTATGTCGTTATTAGTTACCGTTTGTAAGAAAAAATATGGGACTTCAGTTACGTATAATAATAACTAAGAGGTCGTAAGGTTCCACACAAATACATTTCAGTATCATACAACATACAAAGTAAGTTGTCACATACATCGATCATAGCGAACTTAACTGCAGGTCCAGAGAGGTTAGTTGAGCTTACTCAGGGCAGCGATATGGTTCTGGACGACTCCATGGTGTTAGGTCCCCACAAAGTTAACTGGCTCTATTTATTCTCTTATAAATATTGTTTTATGTGTTTCCTTGTATTTAATTTCGCTAGCAAATAAATGTCGGTGTTTTGAGATGCTTCGCTTCTCAGCACTTTACCACATAAAATTGATCATGATCAACAATCTACGTTATGGAGTTTTTTTGGCCATTACCAAACTTTATCGTTGTTAGTTCCTCACTTCCGATACTTTACTACGGCTTTATGTAACACGGATTTGAACTCATAACCTCACTGACTATGTTCACAGGCATTCCCAGAACTTCGTTAACAGATTTCACAAGACCGTTTCTGGTTGGTCATGTAAAACAAGTGTAAAACGCAAAAATCGATTCTGAAAATCCGTTTCTAGCTGTCGGTTTTCCGCTTCCACAATCAATGTTCGGTCCAATGTAAACGCACAACAGTTTTTGAGGCTTACCTGGACTGTCATATTCGTCTAATATGGACGGGATGACTTATTGTACAGTGAAGGAGGATTATATGTACTAGACTGAGAATGATATTGTTTACCTCTAGTAAATAGCGATTGTACTGACTAAATCAGATACTGAAACAGCTATTTTGTAGACGCCGTATTTAATTGGACTTGTAAATCCGCTTCAGGACTTAACATATGAACATGACGGCGAAAAACGGTTTTCGAAATTCGATTTTCGTTTTTCGTTCGAACATAGTGACTTACACCTTTCGGTACTTTTTTGAATGGAACAATGACTATTGACATTAACTCACAAAAAGTACCATAAATTAGCATGTTAGTACAGTTTGTTGCAGGATTCTACTGCCAATCATTTAAGCTGTCGACACACGGGAAGAGGCAGGTAATGTTCAAGTGAACACAGACGGGATACCTCACTGCATGAGACACAGCGATGTCGGCACATGGCACTAGGTGATTGACGTGATTCTGCGCTTTCAGCGTTCTCCAGTGGCAGTTGTTGGCTTTACTTGACTCGCAAACCATACACTTTGTTCGCAAAAATGGACGTGTGTATAATTCCTGCGTTAGTTCTACTGAAACGAAAATTTATTTTTCTGAACATTTTTGTCTGTGGTATAGATAAATAAAAACTTTAATATCCATGAACATCTAATAAGACAAAAATGAAAGACAGATGTACACTCAGGGAAGACATCAGATCATAAAACTTCACCAAATCAAACAAACATAGTCCTAACAGAGAGTGCACGTAGGCCTACATTTATATAACATGAAATATTACACAAAGTATTTCTGTTAAGTTCATATTAAACTACCACAATCTTTTAGGAAACGCGAAGGTGAAAAAAAACCTTGGATACAACAGGACACATCTATTCTCAGTCCCATATCATGGTGCCTCATATAACTACTTTACGCTGAAAGTCAGCTTTTATCAGCCTTATTTTCTGCACCTTGTAATGACAAATTCCGACGCAGAGACATACAATACCTTAAAAGCTGCGCCAAAGATTAAATTGAGAGGCATGTAGATTATAATCTTTGTAATGTTCACATTGGATTCTCTTTTGTTTCATACTCCAAGAAGGAGCTAAGAGACGACAGTAATGAAGCAACGCCGTTGTCTCCCCCGGTAAACAACAATCGGTCGCAATGAGCCCCCAGCGGCCGACCGATTTGACAACAGGGGGCACAAACAAGCACACATTACATCTTAAACAATTATTTTTAAGATATTATCAGGATGCTGCCGTAGAAGATGATCTATGTGAAGAAGAGAGGAAAGCACCGGACAAGGTAAGTGACCTCGTGCAAGCTGTAATAACAGCAAAGATAGGAACTATAATTACCAACGTAATTTTAGATACAGGCGCATCTACGAATATTATTTCTAACAGTTTATTTAAAGAAGTTTCGAAAGAATTAAAAGTACCAGTGTTGCCAATGGAAAATTGTAAAATCTTGACAGCTGTAGGTAACAAGTCAAAAAGTATTAAGTGACAGACGCAAATACCTGTTACCATTAGCGATGTCATGATAAACTGTACATTCTTAATCGTTGAGAAATTAATCGTCAACTGTATTATAGGTATGGAAGTTTTCCGGCAGCATAAAGTAAACATCGACATAGGCAGTGGAGTTTGCTATTTCCGAGTGGGCAGTCGTAGTGTGAAGGTCAATCTTGTAAAGTCAACAATAGAGCGTAATGGCCAATTACAGAAACAAGCTGAAGTAAAATTAGTTTACCCACAAGTGTTATTGATAGATATTCCTTACCCCGAACAATTAGACACGGAAATAATTAAAGAACAGGCCACCCACGAGAAGGTAGGAAAATCCACTTGTCTTTCAAGAACTCAACAAAATGAACTAGCAGATCTTATTTATGAATACCGAGACATTTTTAGAAAACAGCCGACAGTAATCAAAAATTATGAATACAAAATGGAAGTCTACCCACATAAAACGTACTGCCATAAATCATATGCGATACCATGGGCAAGGAAGGAAGCGGTTCGCAAAGAAATACATAGAATGGTTCTGTGGAAGGTGATAGAACCTTCGCATTCACCGTACTGCAGTCCCATCCTAGCTGTCAGCAAACCTGATGGGTCAGTCAGATTAGTACTTGATGCGTGGGAAATTAATAAGATCATCATACCAATACGCACTAGGCCGGAGAACTTAGATGAGCAATTGCTTAAATTGCATGGGGTGAAGTATTTAACATCCGTTGACATGAAGGCTTCGTATTGGCAAATAGCCCTACATAGTGATAGCAGAAAATATACTGCGTTCATTCATGCTGGCAGAAGCTATCAATTCCAAGTACTGCCATTTGGACTCAACGTGAGTGCTGGAGTGTTTATAGAGGCTTTAGACAGAGTATTGGGTCCAGAACTGATTAGGAAAGTGACGTTGTATGTAGACGATCTCTTGATAGCCACAGAGACCTGGCAAGAGCATGTAGAATTGGTACACAAAGTGTTCCAAAGGTTCCGAGAATATGACGTCACAGCAAATTTTATGAAGTCCGAATTCGGAAGGGATCGAATAAAATTTTTAGGCCACATTATTTCACCAGGCGGAATTTTACCGGATCAAAAAAAGCTTGGTGCCATAAAATATTTCTCCTCACCACAAACATGTAAACAATTGAAAGCTTTTCTGGGGGTCACGTCATTTTTTCGAAAATTCGTGCCCAAACAGTTACTGAACAGTGATTCCCTACTCAACCTTTTAAGGAAAAACCACACATGGTTGTGGACAGAAAAATGTGAGGAAGATTTCGTAAAAATCAAACAGGCACTCATAAATGCACCCATTTTGAAGCATCCTAACATGAACTACAACTTTTCTTTGAGCACAGACGCCTCATGTCAGGGATTAGGCTCTTGTCTGTTCCAATTAGTAAATGATAATGGAGAACAGAAAGTAAACATAATTAGTTTTGCCAGTAGAACGTTAACGGAATGTGAAAGAACCTATTCGGCAACTGAACTTGAAGCGTTAGCTGTAGTGTGGGCTTTCCGCAAGTTCCAATACTATCTCTGGGGAAGGCATACGCGAGTGTTTTGTGACCATCAAGCATTATCGTTTTTACTCACATGTAAACTGTTGCACAAACGGACTGCACGTTGGTGTTTATTCCTCCAAGAATTTGATTTCGAGATAGTTTATATCAAGGGTGAACAGAATGTAATTGCCGACGCATTATCGCGTTTGCCACAAGGCTTGAGCGAGTTCAATGAATTGATCGAACAGACTTCCGATTTTAGAGTTTTTCTGATGAATGATGGCACATTTCAACCATATTACGGAAAGATGTGTAAAGACATGAGCAAACTACAAAAGGAAGACAATTGATGGAGACAAGTTATGCAAAAACTGCAGGTAGATGACAATAGTACACTGAAACAATATTACACACTGTCAAACGATGTCCTTTTCTACAGGCGCAATCCACAATCCAACACCTGGTGTATATGCATCCCGGAAGAATACATAGACAATTTGATAAGACACACACATAGAGTATGGGGACACTATGGGGTATCAAAATGTACAGCGAAAATATCAACGTATTGTTACTTCCCAAACCTCAGACGCAGGATTGAACAAATAATAAAAAAGTGTACAATATGTCAGAAGGTTAAACATCTTAATAGAACTTGTTTGGACGTATTACACCCTATCATTCCAACTAGACCAAGAGAACTAGTTTCTGTGGACGCAGCAGGACCATACCCACGAGCTAGGGGAGGAGTTAGATATGTGATCGCATTTCATGATGTCTTCACAAAGTACTTAAAATGTATGCTATAAAAGCAGTACTGTCGGGAGCAATAATCAAATGCATGATAGAAGACTACATACCACTAGTGGGAAAACCGAAAATTATATTAACTGATAATGCAACTAACTTCACTAGTAATAAATGGAAAACATTTCTCGAATCACAAAACATAAAACATATATTGGTATCCAAATTTCACCCAGAATCGAGCCCGATTGAGAGAAATTTTAAAGAATTTAATCGCTTTATAAGAACTTTTGTACCAAATAAACAGACAAAATGGGTAGAATACATAGCTCCATTTCAGCATATTGTAAATAATATAATTCATACTTCAACAGGCTTTACACCTACAGAGTTAATGTTTCAAGGCACAGAACTTGACGCATGGGCTAAACCTTTACCTAAATTAGCCACAAAGGAAATAACATTAGACGAAAAGGTACGTCAAGCATTACTACAGATGGGAGAACAAGCAGAAATAAGGAGAAAACAGTTCAACAAAAAGATAAGAAAGGTTACAGAATTTAACATTGGGCAGAAAGTACTATTACGTACCCACCCAAAATCCTCTAAAATTAAGGCATTAAACAAAAAGTGGCAGTTGTTGTATGATGGCCCTTTCATTATAATAGATAAACCTCACCCAGGATGTTATCTGTTAGGTAACACACGAACGGGCAAGGTGAAAGGGTTATACCCCCACAAGGACATCAAGGAATTTTTTCATTAAAGGTTATATGTTATTTTAGCAAAATTGAAATTATACAACCTTGGATCACATAGTAAAATTGCTGTCATTAATCTAAAAAAACTTGCGAACACGAAAATCTAAGTCCGGTGTT
This sequence comes from Schistocerca piceifrons, assembly GCF_021461385.2. Classification (NCBI taxonomy): domain Eukaryota; kingdom Metazoa; phylum Arthropoda; class Insecta; order Orthoptera; family Acrididae; genus Schistocerca; species Schistocerca piceifrons. The sequence goes on along the minus strand of NC_060140.1, from coordinate 714,255,879 downwards.
CGTGGTTTAAGAAGTCCATTGAAAAAGACTGTCAGTTAGTGAAAAACATGCATTAAACTAGAAAACATAAATGAAGTTTCAATTAAACATGGAAATTAGTAACCAACTGGGGGCATATGCCAGCTTTAAAACGCATAGTTAACCACACCTAATGAAACATGTGTTACTGTGAGTCTTAACACTATAAAATAAACCACACGGTACTTTTGTAGTCTAACTCAGTTATTTAAGAGAGAGGAACAATGCCAAATTAACGCGAAGGCCAGAGTTTGTTCGCTTGAGACGAGCAACAAGCCACGCGTCGAAGTTGGAATCCAACGCTCAGCTGATGAGCACGCGATAGCTGCATGGCAAGACGAGGTCATTGGCCGCGCTGTAGGCAGCAAGCCGGGGAGAAATCTTCCCCCTTCCCTGTCTGATCAGCTGAGTGTATACAAAGAGCGAAGGCGCATGCGCGGTAGAGTCCAGGCGACACGTGACTCGTATAACATGATGGCGGCTATCATGAATAATGTTCACCAACAATGCAGTTTTCCCTGCGCCTACAGTCCAGTCGTGATACCTAAGCGCGGACGCGCAGAACGTTTAAAAGTTTTGAGACCATGCTCCTATGAGACACAGTAACGAAAGTCATTCAAAAACAAGAAAGAAAAGGGTACACAAGTTTTGTAAATAGTAGCTTAGAAAATTTAATTATAAGCTGGTATTACGTAATAAAAGTGAACATACAAGTACATACTGGTCATGGATGATATTGTAATATTATATTATATTGAGTAAAATCTTAGCTTGTACGGAAGGACAAAGAAAATAGCTCAATAGAAAAAATAAATAATGCAGATATATAACCGGAAGAAAGGCTATGTACACGAGAACAACACACAATTACATATAGGGAAAAAGCAGCAAAGAGGAAAGAAAAGAGATAACGCATACATTTACATTACACAGTAGCGAGCGATTTTCAGAATGAACAACAAGGCAAACGCATTAATTTTTGTGACTAAGGAAGAGAATGACACAAGCTTTAAAATAGGAAAATAATAAACAGATCTATGCAACGTGAGTAACGAACTGAATCGCCCTCAAAACAAATACCTAGGGTTTATAGAGAGAGAGAAACACATTAAAGTTAGGAAACACCTGAAGTACTCAGCAAACAACTTTGAAGAATATATAAGCTATACACGAGGGTACATGTACGAAAGCTGAAGTGTAAAGGAGGAAAATAGGGAATGTTGCGTATTAATGGACTGTAAGGCAGTTATGTATGTAAGAAGAAATATTTAGTTGTAAGTATTATTAGTATAAGGGACGATGCTCAGCACATCCTGAATTATTTTGGAATATTGAAGGAATGGTGCAGGGTACCGAAAAAAGGGCCCCACCAGCAATGTGTATATTATAGTGGTAGATTTTTTTTGTGTATAAACGTATGTATGAATGAGTGAAAGGCGAAAGAAGCTCTGTACATGTACGGAACTTAAACAACGTAGAAGTGTATAAGGAAAATTAAACTGTAAGACAACATCATATAAACAGGTATACCCAACGTCAAGAAACAACTTAATTAAAACCGTAAGACTCTACGAGTTTACGAAAAAATGCGAAAAACCTGATACAAAGTGCAACATTAGCGATACTTCACTCATGTATGCAGAAGGAAGGTATGAATTACTTTACCCACTTGAAACATGAAAGGATAAATCATGCCAGCCACGGTGGTCTCGTGGTTAAGGCGCTCAGTCCGGAACCGCGCGACTGCTACAGTCGCAGGTTCGAATCCTGCCTCGGGCATGGATGTGTGTGATGTCCTTAGGTTAGTTAGGTTTAAGTAGTTCTAAGTTCTAGGGGACTGATGACCGCAGAAGTTAAGTCCCATAGTGCTCAGAGCCATTTGAACCATTTTTTGATAAATCATGTTAAAATTATATCTTTCATGCATATGACGATTCAGTCACAAAGAATGAAAATGATATCGCTGCTATACGAGAAACAGGTAAGTAGTGTGATCAACGACCTGTTAAGCAAAGGAATCGTCTATAAAATGAATTATGAACAAAAACGTCATACAGAATTTCATGCTGCACTGAAGCTATGAAAGTCTGATTATTCGTGTACATAGATTTTCATGACAACCGATGCATTAAAATGTCTGTATTTTTTCTCCCATGATAACACAAGACGCCTATAAGCGCATTTTAATTGAAGATGATACACGCACACGAGGGCGTGCCGCTATTATGAAACATTGTACATAGTAATAGTAGTTACACCCTGAACTTCAAGGTTTTATGTTTATATGTCTATGTTAATGTAGGAAATTTTATTAGAGGTAATGATTTACAAGCACACCAGAACGTGCTTAAGCACAAAACACTGTACATATTAGGTTTATGCTACATATAAATCATTATTTCGTGCAATTTCAGATTTTATACGTAAAAACCGTAGCATACACGTAGTCGTTGCCACTACCCTAAGTAGAAGGTAGAAAATTCCCTTCTCAAGCTTCAGTGGAGCGGCTACAGGTGTATTCTCTGCATGCTGATGCATGTCGTTGCGTATGAAGAATACGTAACGGAGGTAAACCTTAACATATACTAGAGTTCAAGAAGGAGAACAAAGGACTTGTTCCTTCTAACTGATTAATGGAAAAATGTGTGTGTGTCAGTGAAATCCAAGACGAAGAAGCCACTACTAGTGGTCAAAAATTTTACAATTTTCGTCGATAGTTTTTTCCTGTAATTAATGTAACCAATGTATTGTATGTATTATATGTTATTCAATTGTATGTGATGTATTCTGCATTTCATACCAAGTCCCGTGACTTACAATTTTGTGAATACTTATGTACATTGACCAGAAGTATTGAGGGAAAAGAATCTCGGTACAATATGTAAAAGGGGTTAATGCGAAGAAAAAAGTGTAGTGAAAAGAAAGTTACGATCGCAATACTCGCGGTTAAAGTGGTGTGTGTAGAAATTAAAATTGTGCAAAGTAGTGCTACGTTGCAAGTGTCAGCGAGCCTTAACAAGTGACATCGAAAATTGAAGCTTGTATCGTCAAACTACCCATGGCGTCACAATAGGAAAGGACAATGCCAAACACGTTTGACATGGTACGCTTCTTACCTGGTGCTGCATCGACGGGATCGTCCTCCGCCTCGCACATAGTGTGGTGTGTTCTTCGGGGCACATATTCCAACGTACCTCGTCATATCCAGTCTAAGTACTGGAAGGAACTACAAAAAGCACATGCATACTGAGGCTCAGAAGTCTCGGCGGTACCCGCACGTCAGTGTATATTCAGTGCATTGGCGCGTGCATTCAACCAACGTCGCCCGCTAACGGACGACCAAACAGGCGCACGTATAACCCGCCCATATTCAACACTGGGGCTAGCGAACAAAGTTCGTCGCCCCAGAATAAATACAGAAAGTAATACAAGGACTTAATTTTCACCTCTGATGAGGAAGTAAACTTTTGTAAATAACGTTGTATTCATTGTATATTTTACTGTACAAACTTTAGCACAAGATGTCGTTTTCTCAGTATTAACCAAAACTTTGTATATTAGGATTAACGTTTGTAAATATTAGCATAAGTATACAAAACACTGACACACACTCAGTAATACCAAAGAATTCACAGTGCCATGAAAATGAGACAATAAAAATGAAGTTTGTAAATAAAAGACCCCCAAACCTATCAATTGCAAGGTCAACTACTGTATCCTGTCAACCAAATAAAATTTTCTAGTGACCGTATACAGTATGGGGGCAGTTGTAATGACATATTCCGACGCAGAGACATACAATACCTTAAAAGCTGCGCCAAAGATTAAATTGAGAGGCATGTAGATTATAATCTTTGTAATGTTCACATTGGATTCTCTTTTGTTTCATACTCCAAGATTGCAAGGTCAACTACTGTATCCTGTCAACCAAATAAAATTTTCTAGTGACCGTATACAGTATGGGGGCAGTTGTAATGACATATTCCGACGCAGAGACATACAATACCTTAAAAGCTGCGCCAAAGATTAAATTGAGAGGCATGTAGATTATAATCTTTGTAATGTTCACATTGGATTCTCTTTTGTTTCATACTCCAAGAAGCAGCTAAGAGACACTTTCGATTGTTGCGTCGTGGAGGATGGACGTGATTTTTGGTGTCTGCGGGAAGGCAGCCATATTGTTAGTAATTATGGTTTGTGCGACGAGCACAGCAAGTCTTATTGTGTTGTGAATAAAAAATAGTGAAAAGTATCGAAGTGTTACGAAAATTATTTAAAGTGACGTAGCATTGTATTCCTTGGTTTCCACCGTCTTCGTGAAGTGAACCGATGCCGACTCACGATGGTACACACGGTAAAAAAGAGAAGAACATCGATGGCGACTGATGAATTAATATTGTGGCAGAAGGACTAATTCTACGTCTAAGGTGAGAACTCTGATTAAATCAACAATGACGTAGAATTCAAAATGCAATTAATCGGAATGGTAAATTATATTACAGGTATATTTCACGCAGCACTGTATTTGTCCGCATTCAAGCCGGTCAATACAATCCGTAAAAAAGCCTTTCAAAAATTCTAAAGTTAAAAAACACAATAAATTCAAATGTTTTTTTATTTATTTCGCCACAACCTCAGTCGCCGAAATATGATTGACGTTTAATTATGCAACAAATCCAAATAAGGACTACACATTTACACGAATCTTAACAGGGTCGTTGCCTTAAATGGATTACTTTCATTACATGTGAGTTATAATGAAATACGAAAATCCTTACTACCAATGAGAAGTTTCCTGTCATTTTATTACAACACGTCATACCAATAACTATTCGTCCTCGAGATATTCAGTGCTCGGTGCTTACAAATAGCACATATTCATTAGGTGTAACATTTAACATAAAACCCATCAGATAACGGCTTCTGTTGAACACAACAAATACAGTGTGGTGTCTTGCTTTCTGCTTGTGACGTAGAGTGAATTCTCGCTTCCAATTGGTTCTACTTTATGTGGCATGTTAACAAAATATCGCAGAACTTATTTTGTGTTTCACGTAGTGGTGGGGCTGTGTCATAAAAGCTCGCTAGCACTGAGTGAAGCAAGCTGCAAATTAATGTACACCTACATCAGCACAGCGATTGTTCACCATCCGTTGCTCTACATTCGTAGGTACTATGTAGACGATGTTAAAAGCAGCGTTGAAGAAATCCATCGTCCATACTTACGATTGAATAGTCTGCGTAACTCAGGTAACAAAATAAACCTATAAATCTCTAGTAATAACGGACAAAAATAGATGCTTCCTTCCTTCACTGAAAATGTCCGCTTTCCGATACTCATGTTTTTTTATTGTCTTTAGTTATGGTGTCAACAAGCCCACATTTACGTCGATAGCACATCTACTACTAGTTCATGTAGTTTATATCACACGCAAGACAGCCAGAAATGTACTATGTCCAACCCGAAATATTGCGAGATTAATACAGTCAATACTCTGCAACGAAATGAGTTCCACACTCGGTCCTTTTCAGTGGATTCTTCAAAGGAAGATGCTCGCCAAAAAATGTTCTGTAAATGCATAACGAACATGCCATGCAGAATAATTCTTCACGAAGGCAAATAGTTTCAAACGCAGTTTTCTCTACAACAAACATAACAAAATCTCCCAACCTTCACCGAACTGTCTGTAAATGCATCTATATAAACCGAATGCGAAATAACAGTCACTTCTTCATTTTAGAAATAACTTTTTCGGACACGTCTAACATGATCTTCTCGTCCGGCAGCTAGTCCACGACTGTCTGAATGCCGTTGCTTTCAAGGCATATAATTCATTCCAACGCGCGTGAAAGACTTTACTCTGATTGGTTGATCAAAACGAACAGCCAATCAGATCAATTTTTCAAGATCATATTCGCGCTTAAACTATATTATTCCAATCAACATTCGTAAACGCATTAACGTCATTTCATGCTGCAAGTATTAAAAAAAATGTTCCATCAAACCAAACAAAACGAAAAATAAGAGAAAACTATGCTCGAAATATACTTTGGAACTGATTATCCTCTTATTACCTTTCTGGCTGTATTATTAAAAAAGCAAACACTCGTAGACATACGTCATTCGCCAGTTAGGGGGATATACAGTGTTCATGACACCCTGGTGGCGTAACACTTGCTAGTTACGTAAGCTATAATACAATATAGAATTGAAATTTGATGTATGTCTCCCATACACACTCACATTCACTTTCATTTACTCTCATCCTAATAAAAAATACAGATATTAACTTTTAAACTGTTATTTTCATTACAAAAGAAAAATTGTCGAAAGTTTAGATCTGAAAATCCTTACAAAATAAATCAGCACACTGAGAGTGCCATTACTGTTTTCAAATAACAGGAGAAATATAAACTGTTATTGTTCCTATCTGAATTTACTTTCTTAAGTCTCAGTTAAGTACTTTTTTAATGGGTTTTTCATGTCTCTGAAACTATTATAGGTAGCAGTATAAAATTTTGACACTATGTTTGTCTGAATAAAAAAGGTAATGCACCACTTTTGGAATAAAACAGATAAATTTTAACATAGTTATTTAGTTTCTTAGGTGAGGTGAATAAGTGATTTTAGTATGCACCCCAGTGAGTATTCTCATGGTCTGCTTTAGCGACAGGTGTAGCTATGGTGCATACGGCAAGCCACAAGTTGGCCACTGCTGAATGCTACTATACCGTAGGCTTCCAGAACAGCTTGCCATAATGTAACAAAATTTACTGCAAAAATCTGAAATCGCGTAATAGCTGTGACCCGGTAAAAAACTAAAAATTTTCCTGATCATATTTTTATGTTTCTTACAATTTTTGCTGTAATGTTTTTGTTAACTACACTGGCACTTCTCATTAAATTGTTTTTACCAAAAAAATCATTTGATGAAATTATTTAAATTACATAACATCCCAATATATCTATTTTCATCAATTGTTAATGGCTAGGGCTTGAAGATGTACAGGAAATTAATTTTACAAAAAAAATATTTTTCATCAGCTGAAAAGAAATAATACATCTAATGTTCTTACAGGATTATTTACGATTTAATACTTTATTATTCAACGAATTACTTTAACAAAATTCAATTTTCAAAACTTATGTATTACTATATTTTTTCAAAATGCTTTTTATTTTCCAAAGATTAATGAAGAAGTTTTTTTACAAAGTTTTTAAACTACAAAATCTTTTTTAAATCAAATTCTTTCATTTTCAAAAAAGAACACTAACTTTGTTTCATCTCTTAATGACATCCAAAAACTTTACTGAAAATCTAGTTGAAGCATTACGTCGTCTATAGCTATTACACTAGATTTTTGACACTTTGAGGGGTGTTCAAATGTTTTTACTAATGAAGTCATAAGCACTTACAGTTGAATCGCAAAATGGCTCATCACTCGTATTTAGCGTCCAGTTCTGTCTCAACCTTAGGTTCTCTCTCAGCACCTGTACTATACAGTACGTCTCAGCGTCCATTCTTCATCTCTACAGCCTAATCCTAACACAAACATTTATCCTAACAGACAATATTTCTTAAAGCTTGTCTCTCAAATTCAAAAGTTACAAGTAAAACTCTTTTTTTAAAAGAAATTTCTTTTTTATCCAAATTCTTTTTCAGGCAAATTGATATTCATTTTCAATCCAACACTTCTTTACATTTAGTATTAATTAATTGAGTGAAAAATGAATTAACAGCTTTTAAAAACTTTAACAGTGCACTCAAAATTGGCACTACTATTGAAATCTTATTTTCGAAGTCTTTGTGTAATTAAGCAAGTTATTGTTACAAATATTGCTAATTCAAAATTTTACTATTTCTTAACTTTCTTCCAGAATACAAAATTTACTACTTGAGTTTACACTAATAAGATATTGTACACAAAGAAAAAATACAACATCATTAAATATACTGAAAAACTACTTTTGTCACCATCTGCAGCTCTGAAAAACATCATTACACATTACGCAAATAGATACAAAATCATCAAGCACTGAAAACCATTCCGTCCACCTCCTGCAGTTCAGCAACACTTCCTATATACAACACAGAAAAAGATGAAACAATTTCAGAAAATCACTAAAATTACTTATGTCTGCTTCAGTAGCTCTGAGGCACATCTTACATGCTACTGTATACAAAGAATACCTATTCTACAGAAAAGTCCTTATAAAATTATTGCAAGTTATCCATGCCAGCTCCTGTGGCTTTAGCAAAGTCCTCACAAAGATCCTGTGTACAAAAAATTGCCATATTGCGATTGGCAGACTGAAAATACTTTACTCCAGCTTCTGTGGTTTAAGCAATACACATTAGACACATATTATATAAGGAATACTCATCATTATTGGCGTACAGAATACCAAAAGTCATTGTAGAAAACATTGAACATAACTCATGCCACATCTGTGGCTCTGTACGTCTCACAAACAATATTCCAGAAAATGAAAACTACTTTTGCCACCATCTGCGGCTCTGAAAAACATCATTACACATTACGCAAATAGATACAAAATCATCAAGCACTGAAAACCATTCTGTCCACCTCCTGCAGCTCAGCAACACTTCCTATATGCAAAATTCTGTATAGAACATTACTGAACCTCCTAGCCAATTACTGTGGCTCTTCATTACTCATTACTGCAACTAACTCCAGCCAACTTACGTGGCTCTACACATATACCTTCTGCACTAGCCAAATCATCTAATCTTCCAAATTACATAACATATATGTATAGTACATACAAAAAGGTCCTTATAGAAAAACATTAAGCACAACTCATGCCAACTTACGTGGCTCCTAAACCCATATCTCGTGAACTGTTGTGCTGTGGAAAAGCGCAACAACCTTCTGCTGTCACACCAGTGTTTGTTTGCTTAAATTTCTTTGTCATTACCTTTGTCATGATTCTGGGGATTCGTTGCCCTAGCGGGCTGGCGACCATTTAATTATCCCTCTTTTTTTTTAGCTAATCAGTGTTTTCTTTGTGTTATCAGCGATTTTTGTAATAAGTATTACGTGGTACCCTTTTATTGCAAAATTTATAAAAAGACAAGTAATTTTTTTTGTTTATCGAAAGATTGAACTGAATTTACTTTAAGCAAATGAGCAACTGGCTTTACTTTTAAAATAACAACAATAAAATACACATCAAAGCAGCAGATATAACTCACTAAGCTAAATACAAAATATATGAAATTGGGTACTCTTAATTTGTGCTGTATCTTCAGTTATTAGTTTTGCCTGTGAAATTTTACTTTACTTTAAGTAGCCTCTCTCATGCAATACAAGAATGAACAGTTACTGAAGCAGAAAATTTTGACTGAAACTGGTGATTAGCAAACTCATAAATTGGCAGTAAATATTTAATCAATTTTAGTATTCATACGACACTCGGTGATTGCATGGAAAGGAAAGAGATACTGCTTGGTAATAACATCTGAGGACAATGACAACACAGGTGCGCTGCAAGTTTTAACTATTGTAAGTTATTATTCAAGCTATCCATACTTAGTGAAAGAAATGTCGCTGGGCAATGCCAACGTAAGTTTATCATTTTTCACTTAACAGTCTCACGATGTTGCTGCTGCTGCTGTTCGAGAACCCCTAGTCGCCTCCAGAGCCACGGATAATTATGGGACAGGCAACAGAATTGCAGTTCCTCTGTCTTTCAACTCCTACCGTGCTCTTAATACTCGCAGGTTAACGAATGAGGCAAGCCTATATTGGCGCGAGCATAGCTGCACACCAACCCCATTTCGCCGACACTGTCAAAAATAATTACATTAATTATGTATTAAATATAGTTCCTGTAATAGAGCTTACAGCTTCAGAATCAAAGGTACAGTGGAAGTTATCAACGGATATTAAACGGCGAAAATTTTGGATGGTGCAGAGGGTATTTTATCTGCATTTTCGGTGTTGCAGAGTGAGGAGTCAGATATTGGAAGATACACAAAATATTGCGAATCAAACAGTAACAAGGAACCCGTACGGATTAAGGCCCAGGACATAGCCATTTAATATTTTGTTTAGATTATATAGGCTAAGTGTAATTAGTATAAGTAGCTCTGGAGCAGTAATAAATTTAAGGGACATGAAAGCGATAGGTATTTCTGCCTGCAGGTGAGGTACAGAGAAGGCGAGATATTATGGTTCATAGCAGGACTACTGATCTTTGCCGGGGTGGAAGTTTTCTGGAACCAGCACCTAGAAGGTGGAGAGCTGTTCACCAAGCAGGAAGATGTAGTGGTCACCAGTAATCGCTGGGTGATACAAGTGGTATTCAACGCATGGGAGATGCATAACGAGGTGAGAAGATTGGAAGAAGCATTCGACGAATTCTGTAGGGGAACGGAAAGGCACGAGATACTCAAAGGAAGTGCCACTGTGTGTGAGAGAGTACAAGGGACATACAAGAAATTCAGGAGTGAGATGGCCACGGTATATTGGTTATTCCACGTACATAAAGGAAGAGGGATTAGAGAGTACAAGGGACATACAAGAAATTCAGGAGTGAGATGACCACGGTATATTGGATTATTCCACGTACGTAAAGGAAGAGGGATTAGATAGTCGCGGGAGGTCGGCTTATGAAAACAATATTTGGCACTGCTGATGAGGAAAGTACTCGGAGGGTGAACGACAACATAGAAGAGGTTAAGCAGTGGGCAAAAGGGAACATACCCGTGAGTGATTGGCACACTACGCAGATTGCAAGCATAGAGAAGGACGTATTGAATAACACACAGATGCTACGATAACTAACTGGAGAAGTAATGCTGTATCCCAGAACTACAGAAGAGGCAGTTAATCATAATATTAGGGAACTAGGAATCGAAGTAGAAGTCTTACATAGGGAAGTAGTAATGAGAAAATGGTTGCAGTCCGTAGAAGATAGCGTTGAGAAGCATGAGGGAAAGAAACAGAACTACAGGAGGCAATGCAGTAGGCTGTAAGAGGATAGTTAGGGGCAAAGTTGTTGTCACTGGAGCAGTGTTTAGACGGTCTAAGGAAAATACAGAAGGAACTGCCGCTGGAGTTGGGGTTGGTTTTAGAACTCGAGCACAAACACTAACCTTTTTATTTCAAGGTAGCCACAGTAACAGAGAGAACTGGTGGATTGAAAGTTCACATTTCTGATTCTATACCAGTAGCAGGGAAGGAATCACGTTACGAGTACTGCATAGTTCACGCATATCCTTTCAGCTGGTGGATAGTGAAGAAATTTGTAAGAGTGAAAACGCAGCGATTGTTATTAATTGCAAAAGACAAGAGAAGATATGTAGAAATGGAGGAAGCAAAGTGACAATAATCTACAGAGGAGAAATCGCACTACGTCCAAATATGATAATAACAGAGGGGGCAGGATTCCTGCGCAACGAAAATGCTAATGGGGCAAATGGAGGTAAGAGAATCCAATAAAGAAGTAATAGAGCCGGAATTGTACTTTCAGCAGGGCGAGGCACATTGGTTGTACTCTCTCTTTGATAAGATAGTAGTTGTGGCTAGTTGTTTCGAGCAGGAAAAGTTTATGTCAGCAAAAAGGCTAGAATTAAATGGGAGCGGTTTGTTATTAAATGGAATAGCTTGCGAAATAATGGGGCCTACTTTCCATCTGCCCGCTGCGATTTCAGGGATAACTCACCTCAGTGTTTTTCAGCCTCGTTTGTATTGGCCAGACGGGCCCATTGAAGCGCTACCTTCTGCAGATCTAACAAGCTCAAATTAAACGCTAGGGGCGGAATTAACGCAGTCTATAAAAACACATCTGTAAAACCAGATGTTTCGAGTCGTCCTGGAAACCTTATTGCTGCATGTAAATTTATTTTGGGAAAGTCAGTATTGGAAAGAGACAACATTGTCTATTGTCCTTCCAACCACCGAAGCAGCACTTGTTCTGCTGAGCGCAGTCCTTGTTTTGTACATAGAAGACGAAGTACAAGACAGTTTGGATCCAGGGGTCGTACAGATTCCATTGGATTGGGTACCCCGAGCATAAAAGCAGTAGAAGAGCGCACAAGAGGGTAGCATTAAGGGCAATTGATTCATTTTAGCTTGTAATTTTGGAATAGTGAGTTAGAATTTATTGTGCGAGAATAGTAATGAAATAAGTTTCATGGTGTTTGAGTTAAGGACCAGGGCAAGGGGTCTTGTAGAAATGTGTAAGATTAAGCGATCGGATTAAGGAAACCAATTGTTAAAATAATTCTAAATGTCTAAAATCGAGGTATATCACTCTCTGTTTGCCTAGTCAGGGCCGGCCTGTGTGGCCGAGCGGTTCTAGGCGCTTCAGTCCGGAACCGCGCGACTGCTACGGTCGCAGGTTCGAATCCTGCCTCGGGCATGGATGTGCGTGATATCCTTAGGTTAGTTAGGTTTAAGTAGTTCCAAGTTCTAGGGGACTGGTGACCTCCGACGTTAAGTCCCATAGTGCTCAGAGCCATTTGAACCAACTCAGCCATTCGTATACTGAAATATTCTCATTATCACAACCTATACCACAAGTCTGTGACGCCCAAAGCGATATCCTGGAATGCAGTGTGTTAGACCATGGGATAGGGCAGCCTGCCCTGAGTCACGAGAGAGCCACCACCAGAGCAGACAGCAGCCCGCTCACTGGAGAGAGGTCACAGCCACCCCTAATGTATTATCAACTGCACTGCCATGCTCTCATCAGGGTTGCAACCGGATGCATCAATGACAGTGGCATTCAAGTGGTGTCACGCTCGGCCCTGCTCTTTTCACAGCCAGCAATGCAAGATATCCTTTGTTTCATATGAGAAGCTGTTCCCGACATACTACGGCTGAGGGCTGGAATAAATTAATTAATTGAACAAATGTACTGTCATCCTGACGTCAAATTTCACTCTCCATGGTTGACAATCTAAGGGTCATCTCATTATTCAGTCAAGGACTATCTAAGTACAGAAAGAACCACACCATCTCAGGAAAGGAAGCTTTGGCAACCGTATGGGGACTGAAAATTTTTATTTATTATGTATGTATTTATTATGTATGTAAATATGGACCATAAAGCTCTGATGTACCTTAAAGACCGTAGGGTACTACATGACAGATTACTAAGGTTGATACTATTCATGCAACAATTGACCTGACAATAAAGTATATGAAGGTGAGAACAATATATTGCTGGATTATTATCCTGATTACCAGTAGATGCTGGTACTGAGGAAAGTATTACTGATTAAAAAAATTATTTATCTCAGGGAGTCCCACTGACAGCTGAGTTCTAAACTATATATACATTAAATGTATTCAAAATTGCGAATATGGACAACCATCAGCTGTAGGAGGAATGATGACAATGAAAATTTATGCTGGATCAGGACTCGAACCCAGATTTCCTGCTTATCATGAGTGGTTACGTTACCACTTGGCCATCTATGCATAACTCATGGCCAGTCCAAACTTCCATGTCATCAACCATGCTTCTACAGCCTGTATGCCTACATCCATCATGCAAGCGTGTCCAAAGGAACAGGTGCAGTGGCGATTACAGCCATTATGAAACACATTAAATCTATTCACAATAATGAATGTGGACAAGCCGTCACTTGACTGTCAAGTAAAATGTCTCACCTGATCAGGAATGTACATAACAGATATACAAATACAAGTTGTAGATGCAGGGTTGACAACATATGGAAGTTTGGGTCTGGCCATGAGTCGTGCAGGGACAGCCAAATGGTAAGGCAACCACTCACGACAAGCGGGAATCCAGGTTTGAGTCCCAGACTGGCACAAATTTTCATTACCATCATGCCATTTTACAGCCGATGTTTGCCCATAAACGCAACTGCAAATACATTTAATGTATTCCATAATAGCTGTAGTCGCCACAGTGCCTGTTCCACTGGACATGCATGCATGTCCAGAGGAACTTTGCATCGTAATTCAGAATAACACAGGCACTGCAATCGTAAGACTGTATGTGGATAGTTAAATAGGTTATAGAATGGAGATCATACCTGAAGACTAGTTTGATCAAAGCTGGAACAGGAAGAAGATAAAGTGCGAAAACATTACCTAATATACAATGGAATGTTATTCAGAAGAAGAACAGAAGAAGATAATTGAAAAAATGCTAGCTGGAAAAGTATATAAACAAATTGATCGATTATATACACCTGAGCAAGGGAGACCTTGGGACAAAAAAAATTGGGGAAAATTAAAGGAAACAGTAGAATTTAATAAACACGCAGAAGAGCGTATTAGCATTTGTGACAGATATCAAAGGCTGAAGTGTTTAAATAAAACTGTACAAAGCTTAATGCAAAATATCTTGTTAGAGGAAGTATTAGATCTAGTAGCAGTTGATTTATTTGACCCCTTACCACGGAATGTAGGAGGGGGTAGGTACATTCTCGTAATGTCAGATGTGTTCTCTAAATTCGTAAAATTGTATCACTTTAGCTAAGCGAAAAGACGAACTGTGACACCTAAAGATGAGTGGAAATAGGAAAGTCAAAGATTATTCTGTCAGACAATGGTCTTCAATTTGCAGCAAATACTGGAGACATAAATTAACTAGCACGATAGAGAGATCATTCATATTTCACCCTACCATTCATCGATCTCCGAGCAGCCTAGCTGTGTGTGCACATAAGAAGCGTGGTGTCACAACCCGTCTTGCATCCTTGCATGCTACGAGCAAAATTATTGTGAGATAGGACAACGAGATAAGCCAGGCTAGCTGGGGATAGGAATGGCTACCATAGGGAACAAAGAGGAACCAGGGCCTCAGCACTGGGAGCCCGACCAACAGGAGGTCGGCCTCCCGTGGACTCTACATTCGCGTTCCTCCAGGCCAAGACCCAGGAGTAGGGAACAGGCAGAGTCCACATGTAGGTCTGAGCCTAACCGAAACGCCACATTGGACACAAGCGTCTCTGGTGACAAATTCAGAAGTTACAGATCCAACAACACGACACCCAAATGGCAGCCAGCCGTGACACCAAGGCAACCAATGACAGAACACAAATCACAACAACAAACACAAGACGATCAAAGACGACGATAACCAAACAGATGAAGACGACAGTTACACCCATTGTTATCACTCATCTGATCCGGAACCGACGGAACCTGAAAAAATGGAACAAGACGAGGGGGAAGGGGACATTCAAACCTTGCCTCCCCGAAAAACAACCAAACGAAAAATCCAGGTGACGAGGGCGCACCACACAAACAGTTTACTGTACAAACAGAAAACCGTTTCGACCCCATAACAGGACCTGCACAACCAACAGACACCACCAGAACTGCTGCAAGAACACAACAAGTAACAACACCGTCAAATTCGCCTCAAACAACACTGAAGAAACCAAGAATTCCACCAATTACGGTTCAGTATGAAGGCCACTATTTAACACTCAAATACCATTTCGAATACATCAAGGACCAAAGAACTGCTCTGGATTTCTTCCGCTATCACAACATTAATAGGTACACACATCAACCACAGAGCGAACGACACTTGAAAGTTGTTATAAAGAGTCTCCTCGAAACGGTTACCGAACAAGAAGCACAGGAAGATCTTAAATTATTAAACTTTCACCCACATCACGTACATCAATACAAGAAGAGGGACAATAACACCAAAGATTTACGCCCCACAGACGTCTTCTGCGTCACCCTCTACAAAAAACCCGAGAACGACGCAATATACCACGTGCGGTATTTATTAGAAACAAAAGCAACAATAGAATCTTACCAAAGCAAAGACGGCTTACCTCAATGCAAAAAAAGCCAGGGATTTTTCGGCACTGCTAATTACTGCTCAGTGCCGACTCGGTGCGTACGATGTGGAGAAAATTGTAAACTACCAAAAAACGCCACTCCACATTGTGTCAACTGTGAACAAGACAGTCACTCTGCTTCTTTTAGAGGATGTGAAAAGTTCCAAAAGACCATCAGAGCATACCAGACCCAAAGACCACAAACGACCACACCAGTAACCACGACTATCCCGCCTGACATAAAGAAAATTCCAATGCCCACAACTGCAGACGCCTACCGCAGGGGAAAAAGAACTTGGGCAAACATGCAAACAAACGATGTTACTACCTCAAGCAACCAACCACAATGAGCTCAAAATTCCAACACTAACCAATCAACCACCGGACCCTCAGCCTTCTTCAACATCATAAACCAGATAAAAAGTTTATGGGAACAGTTTCAATGGACAAAAATCTTCTCAGTCATCACATCAACCATCCACCAATTCACCACAGCACCAGACCTACTATCCAAAATTATGGCCATCATCGAGGGAGTGATGCAATTTTTCGCAAACACACATGGAAATTAGACCCACAAAACGACACAACCTACATATCTGCAACTTCAACGCCGCCGGATAGAACAAAAAGGACCTTCTAAATGATTTTATCGCAAATCACAAAACTGACGAACTATTTGTAATGGAGACACATTTAAGGCCCACAGAAACCTTCAAATTACGAAATATGATTTGCTATAGAACAGACCACACTAACAAACAGGTAGGTGGGACAGCCATCTTTCTCCGATCCCACATCAGACATAACCCGGAACTTACACCGCACCTGTCGTCATTGGAAGCCACAATAGTCACTATTGAAACATCGCAAGGCAAGGTCACCCTGGTCGCTGCGTATCTTAGCCCCATGAAAATTTTAATGAAAATGACCTACTTCAAATCTTCGATAATCACGACCATGTATTACTCGGCGTGGCTTTAAATGCCAAAAACACTGCATGAAACTCACACAGAAACAATTCGCGCAGCAGTCAACTACACGATCTAGAGGGGTGCCTGCATGCTGCCATAACGGCCCCAGAATACGTAATCTACATTCCCTTCAACCATCGCAACCAACCTGATGTCCTGGATATCTTCATCACCAAAAACCTGGATCCTGACCTTCACCTAAGAACAATAGAAGAGCTCACTTCCTACCATATCCTAGTAATCGGAGACATAGGAAACGCATTAGAACCACCTCAACTGCGCCACAAAACGACAGTAGACTGGGAACAATTTCAAAGATGGCTCAACAACAACATCCGCCCCACATTAGACCTCAGCTCGCACCAAAAAACAGAACAAGCAATAGGCACACTGACTGACAAAATTAAAACAGCATACAGACGCGCATCCACAAAGATTATCTTCCAGCTTTCCAACCTCCATACTCTTCCACTTCTTACCAAAGACCTCAAATACCTAAAAAATACAGCAAGTCGCAGATGGCTTCGCACGCAGAACCCATAAGACAGAAGAGAAGTCAACAGACTGACAAAAGAGATCCACCGCTGCGTACTAGAATGGAGAGCTGAAGTCTGGGAGGATAGAATGAGCATTATTCAACTTAGGAATAGGGAGGATTGGAAATTAATCAAAAATCTCAGAGGGGCCAGAACACCAAAACCGGCCTTGTTACAAGATAACAACCTAGTTTTTGATGCCTTACACCAGGCGGAATTGTTTGCTACAACGTACAAACAACAAAACACAATCAAGGTGCGAGAACACCCACAACAAGACGCTAGTAGGGGGACAAGCGCGGCGTCACCCCACCCCGTTATCAAAGATGATGGCGATGACATCATTCAAGATGGCGGCTGTGATTTCATCTGATGACGTCATCCAATATGGCGGCTTATGGCGGGAAGTTTGAATTTTAGCGGGAGGATAGGTCCATTGGACTACCTCCACTATCCTAACCCCCCTTCCCTCCCTCAGAAAATGTCGGGAAGCTCAAATTCCATTAGAACAATGCAACAAACCTCTACTATCCTAATAAAATGTCGGGAAGATAGGCCACTTTGGCTGCCCCCCATTAACCTAAGTCATCCGACCGCCACCTCTTCCTAGGGATTGGCGGGAAAAGAACTCAGCCTGTGCTGGACGTAAGTCTTTATTTTGCATCCAGTCTTTATTTAAATAATTTGATCCAGTACAGCCATCCAGTGTATTCACCACGTGCTCCGGAGTCCAACTGACATAGTACACAGTACCGCCAGAGGGCGCTGTTGTCCATTCCGTGATGTAATCCAAGATGGCTGTCTGGAGGGGAAAATGACACTGCCTGCGTTGGGCTGCTGGAGAGAGGAAGGAGTGTACTTTACTTATTTTGGAACAATTTATTTAGGGATGAATTTGAGATAGTATATTTATCACACTAATACAAAATACACGCTCTGACGCTGCTTGGGGTCACGCCACATAGCCTACAGACCTATAAACTACTCGTAAATTACCGAAATAACGCTCCACAGACAAACAAACAATTCCTAAATTACCGAAATAATTTCAGTACACAGCACACAGACATGCAAATCCCTCCTAAATAACGCAGTACACTGATGTGCAGACACGAAATCAACTATTAAACTGTCCAAACAATGCATAGCACAGCCTATAAACCTGCTCGCAAAATAACGCAATAAACATGCAAACAACGTGCACATGCAGCACCTGCCACCCCCCGTCCACTGGACTGCACAGGAGACTACCACACACGCTCCCAAAAGTTGGGATGCACTGGCAGCTGCCAAGCCACGCACAGGTGCCCGTTCTGATCCCTCAAGCATTAGGTGGCGGCGGCATCCCTGTCATACTTTACACCGGAGAAATTCCTCTCGAAATACTTGATCACCTAGGTACCATTGCTGATGCAACCCAACGGGATCAAAGACCTATTTGCAGAGTGCAGACGTGCCTAGGGCACGCGCTCGATGACGCTGCCACGAGCCACCACTGGATGCAGCCCAGCACGAGCCATCTCTCTGACGCCGGTGCTGCCTACAGCGAGCAGGTCAAAGTTGGGGCTATTTTAGGGAGAGGTCTGGGAGTGTTATACTGACGTCACTGAACTCCAAGGCGCGCTCACGCAGGTCCCATACGCCAGACGCGTCTGGGCGGCACGTGTGTTTATCATTGCTGACGCGATAGCTGCAGATACTGACATCACAGAATAGCACAGGGCGAATTGTTCCTAGCGATCCTAATGGGATATGCAAGCTGCATCTAGACGTGCACATGTACCCAGCGGGGCTGACACATCACGCGAAATGTTCGTTCTGCTGTCAGTATACGTCTCAGAAACGTTAAACACTCTCACCGCTAAAAGCCTGTGCAGACTGGCAAAAATCGTAAAAGCGTTCTTGTTGTTTGGAAAGAGGGGAAACAGAACAATTACGCAAACAGAATTCGAAGCACTGTCTTACAGAAGAGAAAAAAAATGGTGAGAATTATCGGTATCCTACTGCTACAGGTCTGGAGATGTCCTAATACCACAGTGGCAGATGAGTGATGGCATCCCCGCCAGAGATGGATGGTCTGCTTCAACTTGGCTTTGAACACTTGCTTTCTCAGAACTTTCCATACATACCTTGCCTCCATCTTCTAAAAATCAGTTTGTAGATGCTCCTACGTCCTAGCTCAAAGTATGTCTTGAGAATGAATATAGCATTATGATTGTATTTTGTACAGATAACCATATTGCACCGACAATTAAACCCTGCAAAGCGGCCTACAGATCGTCAAATACGGAAAGACTCTTACTCAATTACATTGCTCTCCCACTGAGGACAGGAGCCTGAACATTAGAGTGTGAAAAATATCTCAAACCCAGCAATATATCACCGTGTACCATGTCGATGTAGTAAACATACAATTCGTATCCTGCACCATACAAAATCAGCCCTTTTACATCTTTTGAACATATACCACGATGACAGACAGCACCGTATACACTCCTCACAGCACTAGATATTTCCCTGTGAGGTCGGTGGTCATTCCTCCCTTACGGGTAACCAGAGCGCCCTCAGCAGACTGAAGTCACTCTCAGAACTGTTCTACAAATTCGGACTTGTTCCCCCTCGGCACAAACGCATTACTGTTTCTGGACCAGACCTGCTTGCTTGCTTGGTTTTTCTACACCCATCTCCAGACTCTGGGCTTATAAGAACACATGGTTTGCCATAATATTATTCCATTTTTGCAGTACTTCTCGATATCAAGCAAACAGCAGTACCCTACCAATCGCTTCCACAACATAATTCTGAAGATATAGACTGGAAATTATTTCTCTACAAACTCGAAACTTAAGCTACGTGGGGCTTTACTGTAAACCACTGACGGACTAGAAACCTGTCACATCTGCAAAGACATTCACGCTGAAACTCGAAAAAATAGAGAACACTGATATTTCCACTCTCGAATACCACTGTCGGTGATGTAGCAGATTCCAAATCATCCCCATAATTTACAAGGTCAACTAAGGTGTTTCTCATGTCTAGAGAACCGGGAAACGTGTCTTCCACATGTTAGATGCACACACTACAATCGATCTTCTCACAACTAAATAATGGCGCGAAATGTGCAGAAGCAGTCAACCAAACAATTTACATGGGACGGAATAACAATCCAGCGCAAACACACCTCCATATTCAATCTTCTCAAATTTTCACGCGATCACGAAAGTCATCCAACACATGCTAAGTATTAGTTCGCTATTCAGCCGTCTAGAGACCAACACCGTGTCTTAGAAAGAGAGGCTTAATCGCCTAACAAACCGCCAGATGTTAAAAAAACCATCCCAACAACTACTGTATGTTACTGTCACAAACAGTCTTGGTTCTACATGTGCACACAAGTATCTACGTTAAAAACTATATCGGCTTTACAAATCCACGTATGGTGTTACCTACGAATCACGTGGTTTTTCCAGACAAATACTGAGACGGCGATCGCTGCAGTGTGTATTATGAGACCACCAGTCCGGTTACACGTAGCCCACGATGCAACCTCGTCATAAAATCTCTGAATTTTGAAAGTGATTTGGCTAAGTACCGTGGTATGAAACTGCTATCTTCTACCCCCTCTGGCCGCCGCCACTAGATGTTTCTCCAGTATTTGTAACATATTCTGTCTAGATACCATGTCAGAGGTTCTGCAATATATCCACTGAGCTATAGGCTATGACTGATTGAGAAGGATCGCAAACAGTAATAGATGGTGTGCTGATTGAGGTCGTAAGAAATGTACACTAGCTTTTCCGATCTCTAGTGCTCTGCTATCGGCTAGATGATTATGATTTGGAATCAAGTATTTCCATTCAACCACATACATTCTTTGGATCCTATGGAGAAGTCTTTTAATGATCACAGCCACAAGTGAATCATATTTCTGGCACTCTAATATCTCCAAACGAGTCACCTTTCTCGAACCTTTCTGCTACAGGAAAATTCCCACCTCGATTTAGGTAGCTCCTAATCATCCTGGAACTGCTCCCTCAGACTCTGCGCTACCATCCCTGCAGCTTTGCGCACATGATTGTTCCAATGTAAGTCGGAACTGAGTAGGGGTCAGAGGAAAACTATATCTACCACCTTCTGCAACCCGTATAGAAACAGGTGCAGCTGAGTTACTGCGACAGAACTGTGTTTTGAGCATTCGACGGAAACAAAGCCTGCTCCTGCAACATGAGGTAGTATAAAAGACAGCATGGGAACTGGGGTAAGGACGTGGATTTTGCTACTGCATTGTGGTGCTTCTCAAAACTACAAGCAGGTACTATAGATCCACATCCCTTAGGGCCCATTCACATCTATTGTAAGTAAGCTGTTTAGGTGTTTTTATTGGTAACGCCACTTAGCGCTCTGTATGAAAATCTCTGGCTGTGCTGTGTGCAGTCTGTGGCTGGGTGGCATTGTTGGAATTTGCTATTGTAGTGTTGGGCACTTGGCTGTTAACAGCGCATAGCGTTGCGCAGTTGGAGGTGAGCCGCCAGCAGTGGTGGATGTGGGGAGTGAGATGGCGGAGTTTTGAGAACGGATGATCTGGACAGAGACAGTAAATTTGTAATATTGGATATCATGGACTGATATAGATATTATGATTTTTGAACACTATTAAGGTAAATACATTGTTTGTTCTCTATCAAAATCTTGCATTTGCTAACTATGCCTATCAGTAGATAGTGCCTTCAGTAGTTTGAATCTTTTATTTAGCTGGCAGTAGTGGCGCTCGCTGCATTGCAGTAGTTCGAGTAACGAAGATTTTTGTGAGGTAAGTGATTTGTGAAAGGTATAGGTTATTGTTAGTCAGGGCCATTCTTTTGCAGGGATTTTTGAAAGTCAGATTGCGTTGCGCTAAAAAATATTGTGTGTCAGTTTAGTGTTGATCAGAATAGGTAAAGAGCGAAATGTCTGAGTACGTTCAGTTTTGCTCAGCTGTTTGAAAATCAACTAATGTAAGAGATTTATCAGCACAGTAATTCAATAATTTTTCTAAGGGGACGTTTCACTATCACCCAAACATTCATCGTTATTCTATTCCACCCACCATAAAAAATTACGAACTATAAAAGTACCACTAACTTCAGACAACAGACAACTCAAGAAGATTTTTACTGCATCACTCTCCTCCCATATATCGAAAACAAATACCGCATGCATGCTGACATCGAGCACATGTGACGATCCTATTAAATATGCAGGTATTGATCCACTGCACAGACCAGTTTAAAGTTTCATCACCTGTACTGTAGGAGGATGACCGTATCCCTCAGACCATACTGTAAGTCGCAAGAGACGCTCCCTGTGACCCTGTGTCTTTATTTGAAACATTGTTTTTTTCTGCTGTAACACGCTTTTTACATTGCCATACACTTTGTTTTTCTGCCAGGACTTTGAGGTTTGTGTCAGGTTCTAAACTGACATTGACATGTTCTGATCCATTGCCTCTCACAGAAAACTAGACGTCGCACAGTGTAAATCATCTCGTTATACCAGCTACCAGCTGTGCTGTCTAAGGCACCTTGTCACAGTTCGCAGACATACCATATAATACAGTAGACATACAGTATAATGCTGCCTCGATGGAAAAAAAATTACTGCTTCCCTGATTCCCTACGCTTCCATGTCGACTTTCCTTCTCTATTTCTATCGTAAACTGGATGTTCTTGTAGATGGTTGCTTGCCGTTTTTGGACGTCTTTGTTACTAAGAGAGTGGATGGGTAATTAGGGCATTCTGTCTACCTAAGCCAACACATACGGACCTTTACCTGCAAGCGTTGAGTTGCCATCATCCTTCACAAACTACCAGCATCCTTAGAACATTGGTGCTCTCCATCATGTTGTTTCTGATGGAGACAGCCTTACAAAGGAGCTGGAACATTTAGAGTCGCTGTTCAGAGGTAATGGTTACTCTCTACATCAGATTAGAACAGTGCTAAGAAGGAAGAAACGTGACAACCCACAACATATAGAAGATAAGAAGCTATTCAAGTCCAGGGCGTTCCTTCCATATACCGGCAACCTTTCGTCTAAAATAGGCAGGATCCCAAGGAAACATGAAGTTAAAGTAATCTTCCAGCCACCAGCGAAGATTAGTGCCCTTCTCGGTTCAGTAAAGGACGATCTGGGTCTGCAGAAGGCCCAGATCTATAAAATTCCTTGCCAGTGTGGCAAAGCTTACATTAGTCAGAGGACACACACAGTACATGAAAGGCGCGTTCAACATGAACGCCACATTCACCTTTCGCAGCCCAGTAAGTCGGCCATAGCTGGGCACTGTATTACCACAGGACACGTTATGGATTTTTCTGCCACGAAAACTTGGCCCCAACGAAAACTTTTTGGGATTCAGTAATTAAAGAATCTGTGGATATATGCCTAGCGCAAAATCTTATAAATCGTAATGGCGGTTTTCATCTGGACAGGGCTTGGGACATGGTGATCTCCCTAATTTCCTCTGAGAGAAGACAGTTCATTCATAATGACACGTCTGGCGACATCTGAGTCTGTTTTTAGCGACGCGGGCGCGCATTCCGACAGAGGGCGGACATGTAGTTTTCACCTTTGCATGTGTGCTTGCGCTCTACAGATAGAACAGTAGCTCCAGCGGGCGCGGATTTCGATAGAGGTCTCTCCTGTGATGGAGGCCAATGCGCATGCGTTTTCGCGCCAGTTTTTTGCTATAAAGTTGACTCCAGGAACTGGCAGTCTCCAGTGTCGAACACTCGCCTGAAGATGGACGGACGATTGCCAGCCAAAATATCGTGGCAAGTGTCAACGTTATCTAGTTGCAATCCAGAAATCTCATCGAACATTCAATAGGCCGGGAAAACTTTAAGAATCACAATAGTCTACAAGTTGATTTCGTGTCTGCACATTAGTGTACTGCATTATTTAGGAAGAGTCTGTGTGCTGTGAACTGAAATTATTTCTGTAATTTAGCAGTTGTTTACATGCCTGCAGAGTGTTATTTCGGTAATTTAGGAGTAGTTTACAGGTCTGTAGGCTGTGTGATGTGACCCCAAGCATGTCAGTGCGTTTGTTTTGTATCATTGTGATAAATATACTACCTCAATTCCATCCTTAAATAAATTGTTCCAAAATAAATAAAGTACACTCCTTCCTCTCTCCAGCAGCCCAGCACTGGCAGAATCATTTTCCCCTCCAGACAGCCATCTTGGATTACATCACAGAATAGACGATAGCGCCCTCTGGTGGCAGTACTGTGTACTAGGTCCACTGGACTCATGGCGACCACACTGTTTCCCGGCATTTCCTCCACTCCAGAGTGCCATCTTGTATTATGTCACAGACCTGACGACAGCACCTTCTGGTGGTGGTACTGTGTACTAGGTCAGTTGGACTCCAGGCCTTGTGGTGAATACACTGGATTGCTGTACTGGATCAAATTGTTTAAATGAAGACTGGATGCAAAATAAAGACTTATGTCCAGCATAGGCCAAATCCTTTTCCCGCCACTCTCTAGGAAGAGGTGGTGGTCAGATGACTTAGGTTAGTGGGGGTAGCCCAAGTGACCTATCTTCCCGCCATTTTCTTAGGTTAGTAGAGGTGTGTTGCATTGTCCTGATGGAATTTGAACTTCCCGCTATTTTCTGGGGGAGGGGAGGGGGGTATGTTAGTGGAGGTAGTCCAATTGACCTATCTTCTCGCCAAATTCAAACTTCCCGCCAAAAGCCACTATCTTGGATGACAGCATCAGATGACAGCATGGCCGCCGTCTTGGATGACGTCATCGATGCCAACTTGGATAACGGTACTTGGGGTGACATTGCCCTTGTCCCCTTACTGATGCTACCCAGTTTTAACGACATGTTATGGCCATAGTTGGACACATAAGAGAAACACCACCTCACGACCAACCAGAACTCATCACACCAGCAGTAGTTAAAAGAATTATAAGCAGGGTTGGTAGAAACTCAGCTCCTGGACCAGACCTCATAACCAACATGGAACTACAACACCTACCGATAAAACCCATAGTCCTTCTTACAAGAATCCTGAATGCCTGCCTGTTACAACACTACTGTCCAGATGTTTGAAAGATTTCCAAAATTGTTCCAATTCCAAAACATGGAAAAGTCTTTAAAAAGCCAGAAAACTACCGACTTATAAGCCTCCTCCCTACCATGTCTAAAATTTTGGAGCAAGTGCTACTTCCACGGGTCAGACAACCACTCTTGGGTGGGAACATAATAAGAAGAGAACAGTTTGCCTTTCAAGAAACACTCTCCACCCAATTACAAGTATTCAGAATCACAGAATACATCACAAAAAACATGAATTACTCTCGATATCCAGCAGCAATCTTACTGGACGTTGAAAAGGCATATGATAAAGCATGGAAGGACACATATGATAAAGCATGGAAGGACAATCTGGATACAAAATTTAAGGAATGTACGAACATACCAAACTACTACATCAAGATCGTGGACAGTTATCTGCAGAATAGAAGATGCTTTGTACTAGATGATGGAAAGCGATCCAAAGTCAAAATATTACAAGAAGGAATACCACAGGGTTCAGTCCTCTGACTGGCACTCTTTACAGTCTATGTAAACGACATTCCAACCGCAGAAAACTCCATTATCGCGCAATTCACTGACGACACGGCACTATTGACTGCTCACTGACGACTCAGTACCACATTAACAAGACTCCAGGAACAAGTAAATAACACCAAAAAGTAGGCTACACTAAATAGAGTTAAGATCAACCTGGAAAAAAAAAACACCAGCAATCATAGTCACTCGCTGGTGACCCATACTTCATGACCAATTCTAACTAATCGAACTACACAGCAGACACCTAGAATGGACCACCAAAGTAAAGTACTTATGAGTAACGATCGACAGCAAGATGATTTTCAAACAACACGTTGACGACAAACGACTGGGAATTTCACGAGCAATTCATGCACCTCTACTCACAAGTAAGGAGATGCGCCAAAACACTAAGCTTAACAGACATAAGGCAATTATACAACCCTTGATGCTATATGGCTACTCGTCATGGGGAATTACAAGCAAAACAAATAGAAGACCACTACAAGTGCTCCAGAACAGATGTCTCAAACTTACCTTTAACTCTCCATGGTGGACAAATACGGACCAAATTCCTGCAGAACTCGCCATGCCCACGGTCGACACGCAAATCTTCCAGATCACAAGAAAAATTTTCGAAACGGTAGATAGGCTCAGACGTACACGCAATGAACTCCAAGATTTAGCTACAGTTCAACCAGCACGCTGACACAAAGTAAAAGTACTAATGGCTATATTACATTATGATTAAGTTGGGATCACTTCAAAAATCAAGATTAATGATACGAGTAAGTTAGGATTTGTTTTTAAATTTAAGAATAAGAGAAATCTCTTCAGAAATACCAGGTATGAGGGCATCAAGGGTCAATAAATTGTGCCCAAAGGCTCCCAAAAGTTGAAAATGTTGCCTCATTTGATGCAAATAAATGGTGGCCCTAATAAGTAACCCTACCCTTTACACTTGAGGGATCAACCTCCACCGGAGGTAGAGGCCTGGCCATCACACAACACAAATAAAGCTTACCGTTCAGACAGCAATTCATCAGAGAAGTCTATGAAACAGATACCATCTCTACCTAAAACCTACTGTTGAGATAATCATATGGCATGGAGAAAGTATGTCAAGTTATTTGGTGATGCATCCAATTATACAGTCTGTAAGAGTACAGACCACACGCCTTACGAAGTAGTGAAGAAAGAATCGGTACTGGGGTAAGAAAGCAGGTGGATTCAATCCCCCACTCAAGATAATTTTTTTCCGAATATCTTAGATATGATCATTTATATGGAATGTACATAGAACATAAAAGTACACAAAAATTCCGAATATTTAAATTAGTGCTTACAAATTAATTTTGTTATCTACCACATTCTTTTGGTTAGTTTGAATCCCTTACCGTGAGTAATTTACCTAAAAACTGTGCTTATAAAATACCAATTATATAAAACTATGTTGTCATTGTTCATATGTATACATCTACCTGACTGCTAACTACCTGATAAAGTAGATTGAAAAACCATGTAAAGGACTATAGCATTTATACAGGTAATGTTAAAAATGTGATTGCAACTTCTGCATTCATTTGATTCTGGAGTAATTAAAATTCTTAACTAAGTCATTGTTACTGAAATAGAATCTTATATTTTGGCAAACTAGTTAGAGTAACTCAATAAACATTATTGTTTTTTTTAAGTCTGTATTTAGAAGAGTTTTCCTTTAGTACAAATTTGCCCAGGAATGTAAATCCCCAATTGTAATTTGTGAAAAGCTAGTGAGCAACAATAGCAAAATTCAGTTTTAATTATTGTAGATAAAAGACAAACTGCTGGAAATCTTTTTAGTCCATCTCGCGTCCGTCGGCCGTCGTAATTTAATTTTATATTTACTACACAAATTGATTGGTAATGGTGATTGTTGCCGACTTACGTGGTGAGCCTTAATCAAAATGATATTTCATTCCATTTTGATTTACAATTAAATGCTTTTGTGAAGTTCTCTTTTTTAACAATATTAATCTTCAGTGGAAATTATTTGTTACTTTAATGAACGTTAGACTCGCTGAATCTTAAAACATGAACATATAAGTTGAATAATGGAATAAACTTTTCATATTAATTTCTTCGGCTAGTCAGTTCACCTTCAAGCAAAAAATCTTTAGTTATTAATTACAATGGCGGCCCACACACGCGCGAGAGTATTTTTTCTTACCTCCATTAACCATTGCATTATAGTCAGAGTCCTGGCTCTGGTTCTCGGCTGTTGTACTGAAAATAAGAATCTTAAAGCTACGTATTTTCTACAACGTCGGGCGGGTGTGGAGAAAAATGTATATCATGTTAATAGCGGGGAGTTTTTGCTTCCGCTAACTTTTATAAGTTAATATCGCCACGTAATGGCGTCGTTGGCTGCATCGGCCGCTGCGATTGTTGCACTGTAAATTACTCGAATGGAGGTTAATTCAAGGAAGGCGGACATGAAATCGGGATCACCTCTTACAAATTAAAAGTGAACAATAATATTAAATGAATATATTATCTGCTTAACTAGTATAAATATGCTTACATTTGTCAGCACTCACAAGATATTCGTCTACACGCAACCAAGACAAGAGAAGTGAAGACGACTAAAAAATTACCAAAAGAGCGTATCTTGTCGTCTCTTTAGATCATTTTGTTATATTTCTTTGCCCTCGAAACTTACACAGAGAAATGATTATAATACGGATACATGAGAAAAATGTATATTCGCCTGAGCGGCTGGTGTCCACTTATTATTAAATTTTTAAATGTCTCTTCTTTAAATACTATTTTTAAGTCTTTTCTTATTATTTCACTGGGGACGCTATATTGCCCATCGAAATTTTTATGCCATAAAAAATGTTCGTGTTTTTTGACATAAATATTTCCTATTTCATGTCCACAGTGTTCACACACACGCAGTTTTTTTTTTCACAGTCTACATATATCACGTCGTATATTTTAGTCATTTTACATAATGATGTTTGTTGCACACAAAGTAATACAGATGAAGTTATTTACATAACAACATAATATACAATTGCTTACGAATATAGTCATGTACAAAAGAAAAGGACATAGAATACAACTAGTTTGCCAGTTATGTTATGACATGTTACATTCGTACATTTATTTTGCCTGCTTCTTTTTGTGGTTGCAGCTTATGCTGTGTTCGAAGGTATACAATTACGAGTTAGTCTGTAATTCCTGCAGTCCCAGGGGTGTCAACTGTTCGCTCCCCATTTGGCGCGGCTGTAGGGAAACCCTAGGGAAAACCTCGGCGGGGCGACAGACTAACCGCATTAGTTACTTTCACTTAATTCTTTTTGGGATGTCATTGGAGTACACGATGTGCATACGTAACGAACAATTTTTCGTTGCACTATGCAAAGAAATGAGGTCATTATAACAATTAATATATCGTCGTTATTGATTGCGGTGTCGTTGATGATCTACGCCGCAACGTTTAGCTCGCGACGGCGCCGGTTGGCATGTTCGGTGCTCGGCGTTCGCGGCGGCTGCGAAGAGGTCAACGCCCGCTCGACGCCAGCTTGTCTTTCCCCGTTGCGGAACGTCAGAATCAGCTGATCGGCTGCACCGTTGGCGATGCATTTCTGTCTCGGCCGGGCGTGGCGGGGTGGGATGATACCCGCCCCCAGCGCTTGTTGGCAGGAGTCAGCTCTGCTACGCATCTCCGACGTAGTACATGAAACATACACGCAAACAACGTAATATTTCCCTCCCGTTGCAGATGGTTACGCTGGTGGGAAAGAAGCATTTATTAGTGCGGCAGTTGTTAAGTTTTCTCCCGTTTCCGAGTGTCAAGCCAGCATTGTCTTGCAGAATACATGACATGGATCTCCTCCCGTGAATGCAGTTTTGATGCGACACTGTTTCCATTACACGTCAGTTTTTGTCTTGATAAAATTATTTATGTTTTCGCCCACTCGCAAGCACTGGTGAGTGTCCCACTGGTGAGTGTCTCAATACGAGCTTAGCACAAACATTCGCCGTTTCTGCGGTCGCTGTTTTGCAACAGTCCACGCATCGCATTCCAATCTCGCATTATTGTACTCACTGAAATTACAGTCAGTCCCAAAAATATTGACTGTTGGTTCACTTCACGTCAACAGTTCACATTTATAAGCAAATTCACTGTTTTTCGTGCGTAATATTGGTGTTTGGCGTCTTCACCGGTGTTGAACGTTCAATATTAGCACTTCACTGTCCGTATCACAGTTTCACCTACACAGTTTTTCACACTGCTTAAAGTAACTGTTCCGATTAGTTCACAAACACTAATGTATTTCATTCAGTCTGAACTGGATTTTGGCTAGTGCTGGATTTTACCAACTTTTGACTATACAATTGTATTTCCGTCTCGTAAGTCCCCATGTCATGTCTGCCTACTCATTGCGTACTTGCCCTCCAGAGGCACGCTCGACTTCACAAAACTTTGCCTCTCGCATTATTTTACACGTTTTGTAATCTAGGCCTAGCGTGCAAGTTCCTAGATTAGTGTTAGATTTGTGACTTTTGTTTACACGATAAATTCGTGCAAATCTCTGCCTTAGCAGATGGCATCATATTTTAACAGTGCTTCGCGTTAACGCGTTTACTGATTTGCTTTGTACCTTGTCCACAACACATGAGGTACCTTGGGTGATGCACACCTTGCACTTATGTTTTATAGTAAATTATGATTGATCATATTTCAGACTCGGTATAGACATAAATACATGGAATAACATATATATTATAGTATATATTACTACTACAGTTAAAAATATTCATGACACATTAATGAAAAATTCCTTCATCATTACGTGCTGTTAAATTTTTTTATTAATATTTTTAAAGCATTTTTAAAAAATGAAATTTGTAAAATATTCTTAAACCTATGTTTATTTTTCTTTCAAAATGCCATTGCTTTCAAATTACTGTTATTCCTACAAAATTGAATCGCACTAATCCTGTGTGCCTCACTGGCTTTACGTGTTACACTAAAATTTGAACATTTACACACAGAAAAAAATACACTATAAACTTAACCTATTATTTACACTTGGAAATATTGCTCTATTCAGCAAAAGTCTTCATCCGCTTTCGCTACTGCCACAAGCGGGTTGCTGTACAGAGATAGAGATGGTTCAATTATCCCCCAATCAAGCATTTTCCTATTTCCTTCGTAGTTGCCTCCTTCTTTGACCATAGGATGGTGTAGTTTGCCTGACAGAAAATATCGTGAGGTACCACTTCGATGTTATAGATGTAGCTCTCGATAACACCGGGTTTTTCCGAACACACATTCTCATAATTTGTAAGTAGCTGAGTCAATTCGTTTTGTTGTGCTTCAGTCAAATGTTCTGACTCCATGACTTTCATGGCTATCAGTCTCCTTTTTTCCTCTCTGCCTTCAGTAATAAACTCTTTATAATATGCTTGTCTTGTACTTAAGTCAGAATATGAATTCATTACCTGTATTCGTTCGAATCTAGACCGAAAGCTCCGGCAATATTTATCGTGCACTTTCCTCTGGCGTAAAAATTCCATCCCCAGGATGCAAGGAACACCTAGCCCCGTAACTACTACGAACGAGCTGTTCATTGCTTCATTTCCTACCGTAAACTCGACTTGCACCTGGTGCTTTATGATATGAGATTGTGTACCTATTGCACCCGTTTCACGACAGTCCTTCACTGGCAATATTGGTATTCTATTATTTTGACTCAAGTACTTGTAAAGATTTGCACTCGTGACACTGGTTGACGCACCGGTATCGACTATTATCTGTATTGGTGCTACGTACATATCTGCTTGCAAAATAGCCTGCGCAACACTTTTGTCGGTTCGGTTACATTTCTGCGGCATGTCTACAAGTTCCTTTTCTATTTTTATTCCCTCATTGTATCTCAGCATACAATGTTTATGGCTGTCATCCGTGAATGTGCCCTCACTACACCATCCTGCAGCCAACAACGGAGAGCGTATTGTTGCTGTTTTTAGTTTAACGGATGAGCATTAGTGAGTTGACAATTGTCTGTCACTTCCACTAATATTGTGGTTCTGGTTGTTGTTGTTGCTACTGTTGGGTTGGCCGCCCTGCCTCCCCGATGATGTATTTTGATTCTGTGTATGGCTCTGGTTTTGCGGTAGTCGGTTGTAACTTCCTGACATGTTCTGTGATGGACCTGGATTGGCGTTCTATTGTGGCGCTGTGTTTTGTTGCCACTGTGGTGTCGGCTCATTATCACCACGCCAATGGTTTCGGTTGTTCCGCCATTGCGGATTGCCGTTACTATTATATCCATTTGCCATGCGTCCATCATGATGTCTCCTCGGATTTTGACGGTTATAACCGTTGTCGTTATAACCATTGCCACTGTTTGTGCCTCGATTCTGTTGCCGGTGCTCTTGCCTATTCCCGTTACCATTCGGTACTGAGTTACTACCGCTACTGTTGCTGCCATTGTAATCGGCTTTTTGTTGATTACAGCTTGCATGGTTCCATTTGTTTTCGGCTTTCATGTCTTCGATCAATAAGTCAACAGAATCCACTATTTCCATGAACTGTTCTATATCATATTCTGGCACATTGATGAAATATCTTTTAATTTCACTGGACAACTTCATTTTCATTGATCTGATTATGTCACGATCGGACATGGGCTCTTCCCAGTACCTGGTTTTGTTTATATACTTTTCAAAATATTTGCGTAACGTTCCCACCTTAGGATTGTATATTTCTACACTGTACAACTCCTTGCGTAGTCTTTCTTGGACGCTATAGGACCAGAATTTTTGCAAGAATGCACCTTCAAACTGTTGCATCGTTAGACATTTTTCGGACGCGTCGGTGGCCCACAGTGCTGTGTCACCTTGAATAAAGGAAGCAACGCACTGTATTCTTTGTCTTTCCGTCCATGTCCTGGGAAGCACATTACTGAAGCTCTTAATGAATACCACAGGGTGGAAATTTCGTTTTTCGCTATTGAAGGGTTGGAATGTCCTGTGTTTTATCACATTGTCCTCCTTCACATCTGATTGCTACCTTCTGTGGAATTCATTACTTCGTGATGTACGCTGCACGGTATCGCATATTGTTCGTGCCCGTAATTCACATTAGGTTGCGGTTGCGCACTCGCACCCTGCATACCGTCAGTGTTATTATAGTAATCAGTACGCGGAGTCGGATTCATTATCTGTCCGCCACTGTTTACATTGCTTTCCAACACAGTCTCCGCGCGACCTCCTGTTGCCAATTCGGCAACTCCGCTGTCACACGGGATTTGATCTGTGTTAATTCTGCGTGTAGTGTGGCAGCGCTAAAGTCAATATTTACACTCGCGGCGGCAGTCGTTTGTTCTACAGCTGTTTTTACATCGCTTTCAATCCTTGCAGATATCTCACGATCCTTCACTTCTAGCCATTCATTAAATTCTTTTTCGACTTTTTGAGTTTGCACTTCCAAATATGTATCAATACTTTTCCGTGCATTTATCTCCACATTATCCACGCGGTTAGTTAAAGTCATTCATTCATTCATTCATTCATTCATTAAAGTCTGGACATTGTCTTCAAGCCTAGCCTGCGATATCTGTAATTTTTGCATCTCGCCGGCTAAGCTTTGCACAAGATCGGGTATTTCTTTGCAAGCGTTCCG
Source organism: Schistocerca piceifrons (assembly GCF_021461385.2). Taxonomy (NCBI): domain Eukaryota; kingdom Metazoa; phylum Arthropoda; class Insecta; order Orthoptera; family Acrididae; genus Schistocerca; species Schistocerca piceifrons. The sequence continues at coordinate 714,222,260 of NC_060140.1, read as the reverse complement.
CATCTCGGCATGTTCGCTTTGGATACTGTCTAGTTTCGCTTCACTGCGCTGCTCTTGCTCACTGAGCTTTTGAGTAAATTCTTTCCCTTGCTCATGTAGCATCTGATCCAGTTTTTCGTCTCTTTGTTGCCCTTGCTCATGGAGCTTTTGGGTTAATTTTTTCTCCTGCACATGTAGCATCTGAGCCAGTTTTTTGTCTCTTTCTTTTTCCCCTCTGTTCTGACATTCTTTCTTTTTACCTCTATTTCTGTTCACTTTGTTGCTCTTTCTCATAGAGCATCTGACCAATTTCTGATCTCTCTCCCTATCTCTTTCTTCTAACGTGCGCAGAAATTCTGCAAATGGGTCTGCAATCGGTGAGCATACTGGTGCCCCGCTTAGTGTAGCACTCGATTGACCCTCCGCCCAGGCAGTGGAGTTGTTATTCTGTTCCCATTCTGCAGTGGAGCGTCATTCACCGTCCACAGATCCTCGCCCCCCGCTCCGGAAATTATGTTATCCGAGGCGGTGGCTTGGGATTCGTTTACGTTTTGCAATTGATCCTCACTTTCCATGTTAACAGAATTTTGTTTGTCTGGTACAGATGCTTTAGATTGTCCTATCTTACCCATAATAAATTCACTTTAAGCCACTGACAAATCTTTAACACTGATACACACACGAATAATTATCTCCTCCAAAAATAAACACACAAATACACACAATTTAATTTGCACTTTACTTACTATTTTTTCACCGAAGGTATCTCATGTGCAGATGGGTTCGATATTCCGCACAGAGCTACACAGGATGCTTGCACAATAGGCCTTACCTTTGTTATTTGTCTTTCACGTAATCCTTTTTCTTTTCTACACTTTTTCTTCTCCAGATGCCCTTAGAGGGTTTTGTTGTTGTACATGTAAAAGAATTCATATAGGCATTAATATTTTACAACGATTAGGCACATACATAATTACATTCATTACAATAGTTTTATTTATTTATTTATTTATTGTTCCGTGGGACCACATTAAGGAGAAGTCTCCATGGTCATGGAACGAGTCAATACATGAAATTACAACACGATTGTAGAAACAGATAAAATGAAATATAAGAAACATATTCAGTTGTAGATTGTAGAAACAGATAAAATGAAATATAAGAAACATATTCAGGCGACACGTCGTTAGTTTAAATAAAGAAAATCAAGAATGTAACACTGGAATTTGCTTAATTTTTTAGCTCTTCCAGGAGCTCCTCGACAGAGTAGAAGGAGTGAGCCATGAGGAAACTCTTCAGTTTAGACTTAAAAGCGTTTGGGCTACTGCTAAGATTTTTGAGTTCTTGTGGTAGCTTATTTTTAAGTCTTTTCTTATTATTTCACTGGGGACGTGGACGTTATAGCCACCTGCAGAAGGTTATATGACAAGAAAGGGCTGTGTCCAAAATGTTAGACACGCTGAATCTTAAAACATGAACATATAAGTTGAACAATGGAATAAACTTTTCATATTAATTTCCTCGGCTAGTCAGTTCACTTTCAAGCAAAAAATCTTTAGTTATTAATTATAATGGCGGCCCACACACGCGCGAGAGTATTTTTTCTTACCTCCATTAACCATTGCATTGTAGTCGGAGTCCTGGCTCTGGCTCTCGGCTGTTGTACTGAAAATAAGAATCTTAAAGCTACGTATTTTCTGCAACGTCGGGCGGGTGTGGAGAAAAATTTATATCATGTTAATAGCGGGGAGTTTTTCGCTTCCTCTAATTTTTATAAGTTAATATCGCCACGTAATGGCGTCGTTGGCTGCATCTGCCGCTGCGATTGTTGCACTGTAAATTACTCGAATGGAGGTTAATTCAAGGAAGGCGGACATGAAATCGGGATCACCTCTTACAAATTAAAAGTGAACAAGAATATTAAATAATATATTATCTGCTTAATTAGTACAAATATGCTTACAATTGCCAGCACTCACAAGATGTCCGTCTACACGCAACCAAGACAAGAGAAGAAGTTAAGACGACTAAAAAATTACTAAAAGAGCGTATCTTGTCGTCTCTTTAGATCATTTTGTTATATTTCTTTGCCCTCGAAACTTACACAGAGAAATGATTATAGTGCGGATACACGAGAAAAATGTATATTCGCCTGAGCGGCTGGTGTCCACTTATTATTAAATTTTTAAATGTCTCTTCTTTAAATACTGTTTGTAAGTCTTTTCTTATTATTTCACTGAGGACGTGGACGTTATATCCACCTGCAGAAGGTTATATATCAAGAAAAAACTGTGTCCAAAATATACCATAGGCAAGTTAACACAAGTTACAAGATGAAAACAGGATTGAAAATTCAATTTACAATCATATTTTTTGGGGTGAACTTAACGTTCTAGTTAATTATCTAGATTTCATGTCTGGGAGATCACACAGGATTCACTGACTGTTTTCAATGATTGTCTGTGAACACATAATTAAATTCATGAACTGTGTTAATCTTCAATAGTGCTTTCTATGCCAATATGATAACACTGTGAACTGTGTTATTTCCAAATTATTCTTGCTGTTGCACATCGTTTTTGCTTCGATTTGATTATTAGATTTTCAGGACAATGATTTATGAACTTTAATCAGTGGCTGTGTTAATTGTACGTTTCCCACACAAACATTTGTGCCACTACAATGTTAAGTTACTGCACTTGAACAATCATATTACAGGACATCACTCAAGTGTAGTATGTGGCTAACCATTTATCTGTGCATAAATTATGATAGATGAGAGATGTTCCTGCCATAAACCCCAGGTTATTCAACATTAAAGTGCAATTAAAGACACTGAATCGCGAACCTGGTGTAGATAACATCATTCGAAATAGTCTACTTTCGACAATCACTTTTCAGCCATAGTCAATGGACGTGAAGCTACCAGAGGCATATTGTCAGAGGAAACTACGGTTACATTGCAGTCTGAACAGAAACGAAACAGAGTTACCAAATCTGAGGAAATGTTCAGTTCAAGATATACAGAAAATGCTCAAATGGAATTGTCTAGAGAAACTGTAGGAAGAAGGAAGAGGTATGATGACAAAATATCATCTACAGAATTCAAAACTGAAGAGATAGTGCTGATCCAAGTACAGTTCAAATCCAATGTGGAGGTGGGAGGGATAGAGATTTTTTTTTATTTGCTTGAGGTTCCGTTTCAACCTGCAAACAAACCTAATAAGAATGCGTCTGTCCAGAATCAAACTTAGGGTAGGGACTAAGACATGTTACTGAGTGTATAATAGGGAAAGTAGTAAAGCAGTGTTTATTTATGAGTGAAACGTGTGCCTAGTCAGATAGGAGCTGGCGCTGCAGTTATGACTGTAGACTCAGTACACCTCACTACTGATTATTGAGTGCACTAGGTTGTAGTGATGACACTGATAAGAGTGGTTTAGCTATTAGAAGAGAGTGCTAAGGTCAACTGTGGGCTGTGAATGAATGAATCACATGCTTGCAGCGAGCAGACGTTAACAGTTGAAGCGAGATGACGACATGGATTGTTAAGGACATAGAAGTGGTCGATGAACTGATAGAACCAGCGTGGCACTGGCGTCGTGCGCTGATCTGTATGGATATGTTATGAGTGGAGACATCAGTGGAGAATAATTCAGACTGTTTAAATCACCATTTATGTAATACTATTGTAATTATTTAATGTAAGGGTCAGAAACTTTGAAAGATGATTGTCACCTTCATATTGGTTAACGAAATCTGTCATCCGTTCATCAGGCTGGTAACACTGTATTGAGTGTGCCATGTACATCTTTCGTCGTGAAGATGGCAGTCTTCTGGAAGGAAGATGGCACATGTAAGCATTTTATTTCAAATAATTTCCTTTATTCCTCACTCCATGTGCAACTGCAGTTCGATGATTGTGTGGGTAAGTAGAAATTAATGCGTCATGGTGTGCAGTGGAAAGGAAAATACAGTAAGGGGGAGAATGACGGTTTGATTTTCGAATGGTAAGGAAAACTTCTCCCTTGCGAAAACTTTATGTTACTTTGAAGAAGTTCAAAAATGGTTCAAATGGCTCTGAGCACTATGGGACTTAACATCTGAGCTCATCAGTCCCCTAGAACTTAGAACTACTTAAACCTAACTAACCTAAGGACATCACACACATCCATGCCCGAGGTAGGATTCGAACCTGCGACCGTAGCGGTCGTGCGGTTGCAGACTGAAGCGCCTAGAACCGCTCGGCCACCTCGGCCGGCTTTGAGCAAGTCAAAGACGGACCTTGCATGAGGAAGATGGCAAACACAAACGAAAATTTCTCCCCACCACCTGACTTACTTTGGAGCGAGAGAGATGCCTTTGGATGAGGGAGATAACATAATGTGAGACCACCAAGAAGAAAGTCACAGGCATTGTGTTCGAATTCTAACGAAAATTTCTCTCCCCCTCTCCGAAGAAAAGAGCCAGATTTGGACTTAAGAAAGAAGTACAGGATGGGAAAGAGACAAGAAACGCGTCCATCATGAACCTCAGTTGGCATGTTTCAAATCCAGCGGTCACCTCTTACCCCTCTACATCCGAGCGAGTGCCGTTCTGGAAAGAAGCAGAGAGACAGAAAGATGAAGATTTATAAGGCTTGTAGTGATTGGGCGCTTCAGAATCTAACTTGTTTTACCCTCTCTCTTTGGATGTGAAAGTAACACTCACAAAATGGTTCGCATGCTAAATGAGAGAGCTAAGTATAGATTCAGACAATGATTTTAATTGGTTTCTTTAAAATTCAGTGAAATTTACGTTCCTCTACTCCTAAGTACCACCGAGTGACCTGATTTGTGCAAGCGATTCTTAGGCTTGTGGACAGTGGCCTTTCCGTGTAGTGTGAGTAGTTACAGAGCATGGATGAGCGCCCAGACGGAGGTTGCAGTAGATGGCTGTAGGCTGTGGTGGGTGTACTTTCGCAACTGGACACCTCCTCCGCTGGTCTCTGGAAGTCGGTATGTAGACCCTGTTAGGTTGTGTTCTGTCGCTTTTGAGTTTTGCGCGCCTGTGTCGATCAAACCTCGGGTACGATTGGAGTATTCTTGTATCTCAAGATTGAAGAAAAGCGTTGCTGAATGTCCGTTCCTCCCATGCTGTAGTGTTTCCTCACCAGCGCCTGAAATAGTAGCTGGTAGTTAGCAGAGAAGTATGATTCTTGGGTGTGTTTGCCAGTTATATGAGCAGACCACCACTGCCATTTCCCATGCACACGATCTGGTCATTTGCTCCCCACTTGAGTGTAATCCCATATCTTTACAGAATTAATATGTTAGGGCGACCACTGATAAATCATTTTCCACGATTTTATCCTGCATTTGTTCGTGACTTGTCAATGAAGTAACAAATCCCATGAAATAAATACTACTTCTGATGCTAAAGCAATATGACAGTCTTTTCCAAGCCATCTTTCACTGCATGCAGGCGAGCAGAAGTTTCTGTCGTGCGAGATATCAATGTTTATTACATTGGCCGCGATTTAATCGCTCATTCTAATTCCTGAAGTGGCAGGGACAGAAGCTGGACTGAAGGAGGGTACAGAAGTTTATACACACATCAAAAAAAGCTTTGCATCACCTCGGTTCCGAGAGTTCCGGAATTTATAGAGAAAATTGGAATAGAGATCTACATAAACTTCATTTCTACAATTTTTATTGCTCATGAAAACCACACATTGCATGTTGTACCACCATACAGCGAGACCTTCAGATGTGGTGGTCCAGATTTCTGTACACACTGGTACCTCTAATACACAGTAGTACGTCCTCTTGCATTTATGCATGCCTGTATTCGTCAGTAGTAGGGTAACAAGGACGCCAGTGCGTTTCGTTAGTGTGGGTTGCCTACATCGGGGACAGGTATGCACTCAGGGTCAAACTTATTGTTCCGTTTCTGGGAGTTAGATTTCTCCTGCTCATCATTCTCTGCTGTTTGGAAAGATGTAGGTCTTGTAAGAATTAATTACATGGGGCAAACCTGTTACATAACCTAATATTCAGCACTGTACTCTGGGTGACTTCACGTAATGTTCTGCCCTTTGTCGGCAGTTAACCTATTGTTCTTTTAAATGGTTTTCCATGTCACCCCCATCCCCTTACACTATTGTACAGCCTTATATACCAAATTAAGCAATTATTTATGTCCTCCCACAGTTTTCTGGTACACTTTTCGAAGTTCACACATTTTTGAAAGCCATTTCCGGCGCACTCTCTTTGTCACACACCCCCACCTACTTAAACTATAGTACCACATTTTACACAGAAAATAATGCAAATTAATTATGCAAATTAACCTAGTGTTCACACTTATCCTGGCGTTCTGCTCCATGTCAGCCTCCCACTCAACCCCTCCCCTTAACTATTATAACGCTAAAACGACGTTGATATAAAAAATTTATGGAAATTAATTATGTAAATTAATTAAATCGATGTCCTTCACATGTATTTGGTAGTTTTCTCCATTCCCAACATCTTATTAGTGGGGTAGATCTATGGAATATAGTTTAAACAAAAGATCGCTAGTAAAAAACATATCCCGCCACCCGATGCTGAAGCCTCCGACTCCGCATTCCCCACTTTGCAGGGCCAGTCGGACGCGATCCAGCGCTGTAGAGATCAACACAGGGACGTGAGCCATTGCTCTCATGCTGCTGCCTTCTGCCTGTGCGTCTATATAAAGAAATGCGAAGTCTCCCTCTGGACGTGCTACAGAAATCTGTTGCATTGCTTCCCAGAATAATACAGACTGCACTCTCCCCAATGATCCTAACGGGACAGTCCATCCCTCATGTGAGATGCGTCTACCTGTGCATGTGTTTACCGTGGCTGACATAGCTTTTGTACCTGCGGTCCAGTGTCAAGCGAGAGATGTCTGCATAGCGGTTTACCTTCGCAGGCACAGCTAAAAGGCTCTCAGTGTTATAAGGACGTCACATATCTATGTAAATAAGAGCCAAGTCTACATCACAGAAACCTTAAAGTATTGCAGAAATAGTTAAAAACGCTTTAGTTGTTGTTGTAGGAGCTTTCGTGGTATCTCAGCTTGTCTGCATGGAAATTCTTGTCCTAAGAGGACCTGTTTACGAAAATAGCTCAGAATAACACCGAATGCAGTCTACCTGATTGTCCTAACGAGGCATCCCGTACTACCCTTCCTGGAAATCGTGACATCTTGCTTTCAACATACGTCTCAGAAACGGTAAACGTTCTCACCGCAAAAAGCCTTCATCACGTACGTGCACGCTTGGGATAACACTGATAATCATAAAAGCATTCTTGTTGTTTGGAAAAAGAGCACTAAATAAGCAAAGACGGGAAAATCAGAACAATTACGCAAACCAGAATTCGAAGTATCATCCTGTAGAAGAGGAAAGTGCTGGAATTTTCGGTGTCCTACAGCTGTTGGAGATGTTTCAATGCCACAACGGCGGATGAGAGACAACTTCGCGCCATAGATGCCCTGCCCCCATCTTGCTAGAACCAGTCCATAGAGGCTCCTATGTCCCAGAACAAAGGATGTCTTGTGAATAAATGGAGCATTTTGATTAGCTCTTACTGAATTTACCCACAAAATTACTGATATTGCCAGTGTGGGAGCACTGTCCGATTTTTTTTTTCTGCAGACGAGACTTTCAGTGGCAAAACCATTTTGTAAAGATCGCCATATTGCACTGACAGATCGTCAAATATGGGAAGACACTTCCTCAATTACTCTGCTGTGCCACTGACGACGGAAGCTTGAATGTTTCAGCGTTAAACCGATCTCCTTGTGTCATATCTATGTGGTAAACACACAGTTCGTATCCTGCGCCATACAAAATCATTACTTCTGCATTCTGCATATAGCTAGCGACCACCAGACACTCGTACATATACTGCGAAGACTGTTCTACAAAGGCTGCTTCGATTTCCCTCGGCACAAAGGTGTTTCTGGCCCCTACCTGCTTGCTTTCTAGACCCATCTTCAGACTCTGGGATTACAAGAAGGCATGTATTTTCACAAGGTGTGCCAGAATATCATACCATTTTCGCGATACTTCTCTATATCAAGCACTTAGCAGTATGCTACCGATCGCTTGCACACTATAATTCCAAACATATAGACTGTAAATTATTTCTCTAGAAACCAGAAACTGTAGCGAGGTGGAGCGTTCGTAAACCACTGAGTAACTGGTGACTTATCTCGTCTGCGACGACCTTTACATGAAAACTCGAAAAATAATTGGGGAAACTTATATTCCCAATCGCGAATACAGATGTCGATGATATACCAGATTCCAGATCATACTTATAATTTACAAAGTCAACTAAGGTGTATCTCATGTCTACAGGACCAGCAAACTTGTCTTCCACCCGTCTTTCACCTGCTAGATGCACACACCACAATTGATGTTCTCTCAACGAAATAAAGGCGGGAAATGTGCAGAAGGAGTCAATCGGACGATTTACATGGGAGAGAATAATGGTCCAGAGCTAACACACGTTCATATTGAATCTTCTCAAATTTCCAAGAAAACACATGCGATCATGAAGGCTGTCCAACACGTACTGAGTACCAGTTCGCTATTCAGTCGTCTAGAGGGCAACATGGTTAGGTGTGCTACATTCATGTACCCCAACTGGTCTTTCCATTAGGATGGCTCCTCCCGTAAGCGCGAAAAGTGAATCATTCTCGCCACAGGCCACCGCCGCCACACGCCGCGCATCCCTAGACAGAATCGTCCTAGGAAACCGGCTACATATATATTTGATCACTGTACTTGCAATTAATGACTCTGGAAATAGAGATATCTGTAAAATACTTTTCCAATTAAAATTTTAAAAAATACTTCATTCCCTTTGCTATCGCAGTATTCCATGTCAAATCCATAGCTTCCTTATGACTGGACATAGTTATACCTTTCTTACGATTGGACATAGTTATTTCCTTTGCACGTGTTGAAACACACACACACACACATACTTTATAAGCCTGATGCTCAAGGCGAACATATCACGCGTCCCCTACTACTAGGTATAATACTTCGCCAATAACTGATTGCTGGCGATACAAAACAATACTGAGCGAAAATCAGCGTTGGGTGCACATGTGTCATAATTTTTTCCTGCGAGTGGTACCAGTGTGTCTCAGAACGAGAGGCGTAATCGTCTTACAAGCCCCTAGAAGTAAAAAACACGACCGTAAAGAACATGTTATTGTCAGAAGTGGTCTAGGTTCTACAGGTGCTCACAAGTATTCATGTTAAAAGCTATACTGGCTTTATAAATCGAGGTATTGCATTACCTCCGAATGAAGTGGTTTTCCAGACAAATACCGCGACACAATGTAGACAATGGTCGCTGGATGTATATTATCGGACCAACAGTGCGTTTACACGACGCTGATAGTGCAACGTCGTAATAAAATTACCGAATTTAGAAAGTGATTTGGCTAAGTAACGTGGTATGAATCTAGTATTTGCAAGTCCCTCATGCTGCCGCTAGATATTTCTCCAGTATTTGTAATGCATTATGTCTTGATGCCACGTCAGAGGTTCAGTGATATATTCACTGGGTTATAGCCGATGGTTGATTGAGAAGTATCACAAACAGTAGATGGTGTGCTGATTGAGGCCGTAAGAAATGTTTACTAGCTTTTTAGATCTCTAGTGTTACGCTTTCTGGTAGAAATGACGTCTGTCATTTGAAATCAAGTCTTTCCATTCAACCACATACGTGTGTTGGATCCTATTGAGAAGAATTTTAATGATTACAGCCACTAGAGAATCATATTTCTGGAACTCTCACATCTCGAACCTACCTGCTACAGGAAAATTTTAGAAAGTCACTATGTCTCTTGTAACTGTTGCCATTTCTGCAGCTTTGCGCATGTGCTCGTTCCAGTTTCAGTCGCAACTCAGCAGAAGTTGGAGAGAGCCGTATCTACCACCTTCTCCTACAGAGTGACCTGAGTTATTGCAACAGGACCATGTTTTGACCATTCAATGGAAATGGGAACATGTTGTCATAGCTCTGACAACAGTGTACGATGTGGAAGGTCAGCGGCAAAGGAAGCCTGCAACACAAGGTAGTATAAAGGACAGTAGGGAACTGGGAGAAGGACGAGGACTTTGCTGCTGCATTGTGCTGCGTCCCCAAACTACATACAGGTACTTCAGTCCGAAGCAGATCCCTGTCCCTCAGGGCCCATTCATGTCTAACACCCCAACATGTTATCATCGATATTCCGTACCATCCAACAGAGAAAAATTACGAACTATAGAAGCTCCACTAACTTCATCCAATAGAGAACTCAATAAGATTTTTGCCACACCTCTCTCCTCCTATATATCGAAGACAAATACCGACTGTGTGCCACCATCGAGCACATGTGATGGTCCTATTAAATATACAGATATTGATCGATTGCACAGACCAGTTTTAAGTTGCATCGCCTGTACTGCAGGAGGATAACCGTATCCCACAAACTATACTATAAGTCGCAAGAGACGCTCCCTGTGACCATGTAACGTTATTTCAAACATCGTTTTTTTATGATGTAACACGGTTTGTACACTGCCATACATTTTGTTTTCTCCTCCTCGACTTCGAGCTCTGTGTCAGGTTCTAAACTGACATTAACACGTTCTGATCCATTGCCTCTCACAGAAAATTATATTTTACACATGTTGTTGCTGCTGCTACCATAACACACCACACACACTGGTTGATTATAAATAAAAGACAGTTACAACATAATGAAACTGGAAGAGTTTGGCAGCGTTGTGGAGCGTTTCCAAACAATTGTAGCAATTTTACAGTAATTTCAGCACTGACTGATGATGCTGAACTGTAAATCTGGTGGGGACTGTCTAAATGATTGAGAATGTTGACATAGTTTTGATGTTCTAACAACATTTATTTTTTCTTTAAAACAGACATAAATTATGCTAAACATGTTATTGATTGAATACCATAAACAACTAACAGGTGATTCAAGACTACACTGGACAAGGATCCTGGGTGGCAGAATCAGTATAACTAGTGGAGTGAGTCAAGTACTCTGGCCCTAAAAATGTGGATAACGCAATCTAAATTGATCTGACGCTGAGCAGACTTTGACTGATCCAATCTCTACATAGAGGCAGCATAGAGCAAGTGGCGATTGAGATCTCTACGCCCTGACAATGTCGGAACAGCAGAATGTTACCCTGCTTGCTGCGATTGAGCTTGCAGCTGGCGGGATGTGTGTGGTGGAGGTGAGACGTGAAGGTGGCATTGATCATGGCCACGAAAGAAATGCAAAAATCTCACGGTCTATGGATCAGGCAGACAGATCGCAATTTACAGTTTACTCTCAACCAGGGCCCTGAAATCACAGTAGATTTTGGTGTGTGATACACCTGTTCACAGGTTGTACTAGGGACCAATTTGGCTCAATTATACGACAGAGCGCACAAGGATATCAAATGTCAAGACTGGTAAACCAAAAACGAATAAGTGTGACCTTGGCAAACGATTGGTCCGAGACATTTGAAGTTGAAACGGTTCAAATGGCTCTGAGCACTATGGGAATTAACATCTGAGGTCATCAGTCCCCTAGAACTTAAACATAACTAACCTAAGGACATCACACACATCCATGACCAAGGCAGGATTCGAACCTGCGACCGTAGCGGTCGCGCAGTTCCAGACTGAAGCGCCTAAAACCGATCGGCCACAGCGGCCGTCATATTGAAGTCACACTGTCGGTACAGTAAGAACTTCATGACATGCTCCCCAGTCTTAACTACTCACAAGTGAAATCAGTCTCAGGACAGGTCCCAAGTACCAACCACACATGCCAGAGCTTCGACCAGAAGCGCTTTTACCAGACCAAAGTCCCTCACCCGAGTGCATCACACCTCTCCAGAAAAAAAAAATCCGTTTTCCCGCAAAGTGCAGGAACGAAACCGCCTTCACGCCGTCTTGAGCCAATCACAGGGCTCTAGAGGCACTAATTCTCCCCTCCCACACAACAACACAAACTCATGTCGAACCAGGGCAAGAGTTAAGAAACCTGCAACTCTGAAAAAAAGATACTGCCAATTACTGGCTTTTTTAAATTTTCGCAGAGGGGAAGAGATGTTTTTCTCCAAAGTCGTTTTGCTTCCCATGGCAACAAGCGAACAGATACAATTGTCAAAGTTATTTATCTAAATCGCCTGTGTCTTGGAACTTGTTAGTCCTAGCTATAAGGTGTAATAGAGATTCTATCTCCAAACGCTTCTCAGGCGTCGGATTTTTCTTATGCAACCAAGGCGCCCGGGTGGAGTGGTTCACTGGCTTATTTGCACTTTTGACAAACACGAAAACTTGTGAATTTTTATTATGTGTGGCTCTGCACACAATTCCCGGTTTACGACTCTACTGTGTAGATGTGTTCCTTCAGATCTTCGCCTCAGCCCAGGCCTTCTGCTGGCACCACAACAGGTATCGCGGCATTGTTCTGCTGGAGACCTATCTCTGCACTGTATGGCTGTGGGCCTGTCCGGCAAGATTTATTTAGGGATGAGCATGCCCCCAAGTGCTTTCAACTCCTAACATGCCGTTTCTATGAGGTGAGAAGCATAAAGATACCTCTTAGCACCCTACCAGGCTTTGTAATGTCTGCTCAGGCTGTTAACTTTCTACAGTCTCGCTCAAAGTGTATCAGGTTGTAATAAAATCTGTAATAATTCTCTGTATGTGGAAAATAGGTGAGAGAGTAACTTGTCCTCTGTCACTGCCCTCTACCTGCCACAGATTTTTGTATAGGTAGTGTCTCACTTCAATATTGTTTAGTATGACATGAACCAGAGGAAATTATTGAAAATAGCAGAAGAATCTCATCCTGATAACCGATATATATCTGGAAAAGATAACTTTGCCAATCAGGATTGCCCATGGCTAAAACACATCCTAGTTTGACCTCATTCATTCCAGGGGACATTCACTCACATGAAGCTACAAGCCAGGAAGAGTACATGAAAACATTGTTGTGAGTAGTATGAATTACGTTAGACCCAGGGTCATTGCCACACCACAGACTTCTGTTAAACATTTGATAGGCGGTTAAAAGGCCTTGCTGCAAAGAATATATCAATTCACACCAACCCTGAAGTCAGAAATGTCAAATGTCCCTAATCATTTACAGTGTCCTGGAGTATGGACTGTTGTTTACTCATTGATTTACCCCTGTTCTATCATTCATTTGGTCTCAATTATAAAACACATAAATTCTCAAATTCTCAATGGACAAGGAAATCACATGTGTAATCTTTTTGTCTTATTACCTAAGTTGTGTAAATTTGTGTATTATTTTCTACGACATAAAAAACAAATACAGGCACATATTCAGAGCATTAATAAATATGCAGAAAAATATATACCTCACAATCAAGACAGTTCAATTGATACATACAAAAACACAAAAAGATATTACGTAATGATATTACAGAAAGGTATCCTATTGCTCCCTCCACAAGAGGCCCTGGGGAGATAAATTTTACAATTGAAAATGTAACACAAATTGAGAACATGGAACTATGCACTCGCACAAACCGTGATTGGTAGGACTGAAGATCAGCAATTTGCGCCAGAGTGGACTGGCCTCTCACTCAGCACATGATGTGCCAGAAGTGGCAGCAGACGTCTCTGGCGTTCCCTCTCGTCTCAGGCATCACCCGGCGTCTTGGCAGAAACTGGCATCTTTTTATCATCGGGACTGCAGCTGGACCCTTGGCCTCATCCTCGTCAGGTCACAGTCAGTCGTCAGGAACTGGTGTGGCAGCGTCGCAATGGATGTGCAACCCGCCCCCTGGCGTATAAATCCATTCAGCGCTAGCAGGACATGGGACAGCCCTGCTCTTCCTGTTCACCTTTGCATCAAAACTCGCACCTGCTGGCGTGGGACATCGGATTAGCTTGCCTCTTGTCGACAGGAGGCGTCACTATCGGCACCCTGTTGAGTTGGTTAGACTCGGTGCGTGCGTCAGTTGTGGTGCCACGTGACTCGCTTGTCCCTCGATTAGCGGCCTGGTGGGTCGTCGTCAAGTAGGAGGTTGTTGTCGACGCGAGGTGTCGTCGTGCTGACAGTGCTGGCTTGAGATGTGCTGCCTCCACTGGGGCTGTGTGACGTAGGTGTGTCAGCTGGCAGTGGCCAGCTGCACAGTGGGTGGTCTCCCACACCTGGGCAGCTACAGCTGACTCATTACGGCTGCCCAATCACTTCGCCCCTCGCTGGCTGGCGTGAGCTGTGATGTCCAGCCTGCCATCTTGGTTCCGGAGTCTGCACAATCCTCGAGTGTCGTCAAGTGCCATATTCTTTCACAAATGTCAGTACATCGATATAATCAATTTACAGAAAAGAAAATTATAGTGAGCACAAAATTTTTTTACTTAATATATTTATTTATTTATTGTATTACTAAAGACACAAAATCCAGGAAATACATTTTAATGACTGCACGGCCCTATTAGCGTTGTTTGGACGTAAATTATGTGGTGTGAGGTGTTTTTGTTTGTGTGTGTACGTGTTTTTGTTCGTTTTTGGCTAGTTCTACTCCTGTCACGCACTCTAATTTGACGCTGGCGCTAACGCTATACCTCGACCAAGCGTGCAGACTTCTCCAAATACTAAATACTAACTCATTGTATTACCCTATGCCTTTGCTAATACTACCAAAGCGAAATTTCATGCATTTTATTCCTTATATACTGCTCTCTTATGTATCGATGTCCGGCAGTGTTGTCTGCTGACGCTGAAGTGGTCAGGAAGTGTGTCTACTCACTCAGGTGTTGGTGGTTTGCCTGAAACCTTTGTAGTGGCATTTTATGACTGTGTACACGTAATTTTGCAAAGTACAAGGATGCCACCTTTCTCCTCTGTCTGCTGCTGCTGAAATTAAACACAAGCATACTGCATTATATACAGGGTAAGTCACTTAACGTTACCGCTGGATATATTTCGTAAACCACCTCAAATACTGACGAATCGATTCCACAGACCGAACGTGAGGAGAGGGGCTAGTGTAATTGGTTAATACAAATCATAAAAAAATGCACGGAAGTATGTTTTTTAACACAAACCTACGTTTTTTTAAATGGAACCACGTTAGTTTTGTTAGCACATCTGAACATATAAACAAATACGTACTCAGTGCCGTTTGTTGCATTGTAAAATGTTAATTACATCCGGAGATATTGTAACCCAAAGTTGACGCTTGAGTACCACTCCTCCGCTGTTCGATCGTGTGTATCGGAGAGCACCGAATTACGTGGTTTCCGTTTTCAATTACGGAGTGGAATAGAGTGTGTCCCGACATGTCAGGCCAATAGATGTTCAATGTGGTGGCCATCATTTGCTGCACACAATTGCAATCTCTGGCGTAATGAATGTCGTACACGCCGCAGTACATCTGGTGTAATGTCGCCGCAGACTGTCACAATACGTTGTTTCATATCCTCTGGGGTTGCAGGCACATCACGGTACACGTTCTCCTTTAACGTACCCCACAGAAAGAAGTCCAGAGGTGTAAGATCAGGAGAACGGGCTGGCCAATGTATGCGTCTTCCACGTCCTATGAAACGCCCGTCGAACGTGTACCTCACCCCTCATGGTAATGTACATGTGCGTCAGTGAAAAAGACCAATAAAAAGGTGTTAGCATGTGGACGTAATGTGCTGTTCCAGTCTCTTCTGTACCTAAGGTCCATCACCGTTCCCTTTGGATCCCTACGTAATTCGGTGCTCTCCGATACACACGATCGAACAGCGGAGGAGTGGTACTCAAGCGTCAACTTTGGGTTACAATATCTCCGGATGTAATAAACATTTTACAATGCAACAAACGTCACTGATTACGTATTTGTTTATATGTTCAGATGTGTTAACAAAACTAACGGGGTTCCATTTAAAAAAACGTAGGTTTGTGTTAAAAACCATACTTCCGTGCATTTTTTTATAATTTGTATTAACCAATTACACTAGCCGCTCTCCTCACGTTCGGTCTGTGGAATCAATTCGTCAGTATTTGAGGTGGTTTACGAAATATATCCAGCGGTAATGTTAGGTGACTCACCCTGTATATACATTTATTTTTTTCTAATACACTCCTGGAAATGGAAAAAAGAACACATTGACACCGGTGTGTCAGACCCACCATACTTGCTCCGGACACTGCGAGAGGGCTGTACAAGCAATGATCACACGCACAGCACAGCGGACACACCAGGAACCGCGGTGTTGGCCGTCGAATGGCGCTAGCTGCGCAGCATTTGTGCACCGCCGCCGTCAGTGTCAGCCAGTTTGCCGTGGCATACGGAGCTCCATCGCAGTCTTTAACACTGGTAGCATGCCGCGACAGCGTGGACGTGAACCGTATGTGCAGTTGACGGACTTTGAGCGAGGGCATATAGTGGGCATGCGGGAGGCCGGGTGGACGTACCGCCGAATTGCTCAACACGTGGGGCGTGAGATCTCCACAGTACATCGATGTTGTCGCCAGTGGTCGGCGGAAGGTGCACGTGCCCGTCGACCTGGGACCGGACCGCAGCGACGCACGGATGCACGCCATGACCGTAGGATCCTACGCAGTGCCGTAGGGGACCGCACCGCCACTTCCCAGCAAATTAGGGACACTGTTGCTCCTGGGGTATCGGCGAGGACCATTCGCAACCGTCTCCATGAAGCTGGGCTACGGTCCCGCACACCGTTAGGCCGTCTTCCGCTCACGCCCCAACATCGTGCAGCCCGCCTCCAGTGGTGTCGCGACAGGAGTGAATGGAGGGACGAATGGAGACGTGTCGTCTTCAGCGATGAGAGTCGCTTCTGCCTTGGTGCCAATGATGGTCGTATGCGTGTTTGGCGCCGTGCAGGTGAGCGCCACAATCAGGACTGCATACGACCGAGGCACACAGGGCCAACACCCGGCATCATGGTGTGGGGAGCGATTTCCTACACTGGCCGTACACCACTGGTGATCGTCGAGGGGACACTGAATAGTGCACGGTACATCCAAACCGTCATCGAACCCATCGTTCTACTATTCCTAGACCGGCAAGGGAACTTGCTGTTCCAACAGGACAATGCACGTCCGCATGTATCCCGTGCCACCCAACGTGCTCTAGAAGGTGTAAGTCAACTACCCTGGCCAGCAAGATCTCCGGATCTGTCCCCCATTGAGCATGTTTGGGACTGGATGAAGCGTCGTCTCACGCGGTCTGCACGTCCAGCACGAACGCTGGTCCAACTGAGACGCCAGGTGGAAATGGCATGGCAAGCCGTTCCACAGGACTACATCCAGCATCTCTACGATCGTCTCCATGGGAGAATAGCAGTCTGCATTGCTGCGAAAGGTGGATGTACACTGTACGAGTGCCGACATTGTGCATGCTCTGTTGCCTGTGTCTATGTGCCTGTGGTTCTGTCAGTGTGATCATGTGATGTATCTGACCCCAGGAATGTGTCAATAAAGTTTCCCCTTCCTGGGACAATGAATTCACGGTGTTCTTATTTCAATTTCCAGGAGTGTATATCTCATCCATGGTCCATCATTTCGTTTATGCTTCCTATTTCCGTGTCTGGGGTTTGCCGCTCTACTTGTCCATACTAATTCCCCATACACAATATTTCGCCGACGGTGCTCACATGACGCTGGCAAAATTCCACCACGAGACAGGCTACCTTGCACGACAGGTGATGGCTCATAACTCCCCAAGTCTTAACGTCGACATACGCCCAAAGCATGGAACGCTAAAACCATACGAGACAAATCCGAAAATCGAGACGCACGTGATCTATGGCACGACTTACCGTCTTGACACCACGAAAAACATAAAGTGACATGCATCCATCCCCTGGGCAGTGTACGGGAAACTACGGAAAGTCAACAGAAACAATTTCAGTGGCCATGGTGATATTCGTGAAGACTCTTCTACGAGAATCCTATGACAGAGTACGATGCTCAATTGCATATCGGATTTTCTCGGCAGCAGCTAGATCTTTTAACTGAAATGACGAGACGAAACATTAAATTTCCTTCCCAGAACTCCAACTCGGCACCTATTGTAGTCGAGCTGTATTGTCACGAAGGGATCAAATTCCGCGTTAAGGGCGGTCTGAGTTTCATTCCCAGTTCAGAACCAATTTTATCGACATACAGAAGCTCCAATAAAAGATGGAATAAGTGTCCTGTGACCCTACATAGCGTTTGTTTCATCACTACAAATAAATAACTAGTATAAGAAAGGTTACTGGTGATAGAGTTTCTACATGTCGCCACTCCAGACTTTATTGTGGTTCAACCTAACGTCTACTTGGTAGAGAAGGAATATCACGTATAATGTGAATTTCAGACCACAATGCCATTATACCTTCTTCACTTGGCATAGCTACAAGAGAATAGAATCTGTCTCTCCCTATCAAAAATCTTCGCCAGAAGTTGGAATCGAACCCAGACCATAATTATATGAACCTAGCATCATCCCATCAGACCACCAAACCCTCTTCCCTACGACTCATTTTTCTATCGAAGCTCCATTGCGCCACACTGGATGAGAATTCTGACACACAGGCTTCCTGTAGTGGTTTACAGCATGTTCAGTACATTCCTTTATTTGGTTGACTGAATCGCCATGAACTAGCTTCCTTGGCTACCCAGTGCATATATTCGACTCTATTTTGTAATCACCAAAATAAAATCACGTAACTGCCACCTACACAGAACTGCCAACAGTGTAGGATGCAGAAATTTAAATAGGAAGTGTTCCTTTCCACTTGAGCTACTCTATTGCGCTATCTGTTTGTTGAAAATATCGTGCAGTGCAAAAGAAAAGCTCCAACTGTCTGTCTCTCAGAAGTCTAGATCCGGCCGTATGCACTATCTCACAGTACTGTGGAATACGGAAGTTCTGTATGAATTTGTTGACTGCTGGAGCTGCTGTAGCTACGTGTCAACTAGCAACGTAATCTTAAGCATCGTGCACCGTAGATAAGACGTCACGAGCTCGAGTACATTTACAGCTACGTTTCTTAAAACGCAGTTCTGCTATCTGCTGAAGTTATCAATCTAATGGAACTTTGAACATAATTCCCTTCACTTCTCAACCCAAAATAGTTGCATGTGGAAAAAGGGCTAACTTCTGCGACGTTTTGTTCTTTTCAGGTTTAATAGATGACCAGGCAGCAGATGCATCTCGAAATTTTTGTATTATGTTTGGGGAGAGCGCATCGTGCCAAAATATGTCAGAAAAGTATTTTCTACATTAGCTGTCGTGTGGTAGTGGCATTTTATTTTTCTTCAAACCTTGTTTGACAGCTTTAACTCAGAACAAGTTTTCTACATGCGTGTAATCAATGAACTGCATGTGTATAGGCAGACTGTTCTACATCTACATACATACTCCGCAATCCACCATACGGTGCGTGGCGGAGGGTACCTCGTACCACAACTTGCATCTTCTCTCCCTGTTACACTCCCAAACAGAACGAGGGAAAAATGACTGCCTATATGCCTCTGTACGAGCCATAATCTCTCTTATCTTATCTTTGTGGTCTTTCTGCGAAATATAAGTTGGCGGCAGTAAAATTGTACTGCAATCAGCCTCAAATGCTGGTTCTCTAAATTTCCTCAGTAGCGATTCACGAAAAGAACGCCTCCTTTCCTCCAGAGGCTCCCACCCGAGTTCCTGAAGCATTTCCGTAACACTCGCATGATGATCAATCCTACCAGTAACAAATCTAGCAGCCCGCCTCTGAATTGCCCTCAATCCGACCTATAGGGATCCCAAACGCTCGAGCGGTACTCAAGAATAGGTCGTATTAGTGTTTTATAAGCGGTCTCCTTTACAGATGAACCACACCTTCCCAAAATTCTACCAATGAACCGAAGACGACTATCCGCCTTCCCCACAACTGCCATTACATGCTTGTCCCACTTCATATCGCTCTGCGATGTTACGCCCAAATATTTAATCGACTTGATGTGTCAAGCGCTACACTACTATTGGAATATTCAAACATTACGGGATTCTTTTTCCTATTGATCTGCATTAATTTACATTTATCTATATTTAGAGTTAGATGCCATTCTTTACACCAATCACAAAGCCTGTCCAAGTCATCTTGTATCCTCCTACAGTCACTCAACGATGACACCTTCCCACACACCACAGCATCATCAGCAAACAGCCGCACATTGCTATCCACCCTATCCAAAAGATCATTTATGTAGATAGAAAACAACAGCGGACCTACCATACTTCCCTGGGGCACTCCAGATGATACCCTCACCTCCGATGAACACAAAGCATCGAGGACAACGTACTGGGATCTATTACTTAAGAACTCTTTGAGCCACTCACATATTTGGGAACCAATCCCATATGCTCGTACCTTAGTTAGGAGTCTGCAATGGGGCACCGAGTCAAACGCTTTCCGGAAGTCAAGGAATATGGCAGCCGTCTCATACCCTTCATCCATGGTTCGCAAGATATCATGTGAAAAAAGGGCGAGTTGCGTTTCGCAGGAGCGATGCTTACTAAAGCCGTGCTGATACATGGACAGCAACTTCTCTGTCTCAAGGAAATTCATTATATTCGAACTGAGAATACGTTCAAGAATCCTGCAACAAACCAATGTTAAGGATATTGGTCTGTAATTTTGAGGATCCGTCCTTCTACCCTTCTTATATACAGGCGTCACCTGCGTTTTTTTCCAGTCGCTCAGGACTTTATGTTGGGCAAGAGATTCGCGATAAATGCAAGCTAAGTAAGGAGCTAATGCAGCAGAGTACTCTCTGTAAAACCGAATTGGAATCCAATCAGGACCTGGCGATTTATTTATTACAGATAACATCAGAGAATTCGCATATATCGTTGATGATTAATTTCTCTCTCATGTTTACTAAAAGAAACCTTACGAAAATTGTGCTCTGTATTATAAGAAATGAAATAAAACTAACCACGATAACGTTACGACGAACACAAAATTAATTTATGAGAGCAACGTTAACTATAGCGTTCGAAGTATTTATAGTTTTGTATACGTGTGTGTAAACGCCTTCCAATGCCCACTCCAGGAAGACAAGGATACACAGTCTAGCTTCAAAGATCAACCTGACACAAACTGTGGGAAGTTTGTTTTACAACCTTCGTGCCTGGATAAAGAGATTTTCCTATTTGAGATATCTGTGAACGTTTCTGCATAAGACGATTTAAGAAGAAACTAAATTCCTTCAGTTACTGTAGAAATTTAGCATAGAGGCCCTATAGTAATCGATATGTTCATTTCCTTCATAATTACCACCCTGGCATGTGAGTCTTAAGTGAAGAACAGTATTGAAATATGTATCGTTGACGGTCGATGTGAATTTCTTGAGAGACACTTGCATTGTGAAGCAGCTTGTCAGTTAGAAAGCCGAGATCTATGACCATTAACACAACTTACTGAGTCAAGCTAACAAGAGGACTTGATGTGTAAAGGTTTTCTTCCGATTTCGTTACAGATTTTTTTCTGGAAATTCGCAGGTCCATAAAATAAGTCAGAAGAAAAGCTCGCATACGCTGGCCCCTACTACAGTTGGAACTAATGACTCATTGAGCCCTTGTGTCACAAGACACAGGCGGTATCACGGGACTATGGACACACAGCTGCCAGCATGTCACGCTCATAATGGTATTATTAACTCAGCCTCATAACGCATCGTGAAAAATAATAGCTGGCCGGGGTGGCCGAGCAATTCTAGACGCTACAGTCTGGAACCGCGCAACCGCTATGGTTGCAGGTTCGAATCCTGTCTTGGGCATGAATGTGTGTGCCATCCTTGGGTTAGTTAGGTTTATGTAGTTCTAAGGTCTAGAGGACTGTTGACCTCGGAAGTTAAGTCCCACAGTACTCAGAGCCATATGAAAGATAATAAAAGTTGTCACTTATGTGAAGAAAATCATTTCTTTAGCCAAAAAATTGAATTTTCTGTCTCAGTGTTTTAGTTTACGTGAGGATTATATAGCATACAGTCATTCAAATGGAAAGGGAATATCTAGTGAATTTAGCGAGTCAATTCAGTTCCATGCGCGGAAGTGATTGCACTGTCATAGTGTTGCCAAATGTTTTGACGATGTTGCCAATTCTCAGCTGTGCTAGGAAGAGCTCTGTTGCGATATGAGAGAAGAATCCCGTGCACAAGTCATAGGAGGATCCAGAGAGGAGGCGCAGGGTTCGGTTAATACGCGTTTTCTCCTACCAGTTGTATCAATTACAGTTTCCCACAAAATATATACGAATAAAATACTTACCTTGTTACTTTGTGACAAAATATTATTTCAGTACAACAAAAAGTCTTAAGAAATCAACTTTTGTCACCTGTCACGAATAGTAAGACTTTGAACCTCGAAATGGATGTACCATGTTGCAGAAAGCGAAAAATATTGTAGATTCGCTTGAATTACACTCATAGCTTCAACACCGAGAGGAAAGAGGCGATAAAAATTTTGTCGATGTGTGCTTTCAGTTGCCAGACATTGTATTTTTTTTTTTTTTTTTTTTGCATTTTGTTCGTTATTGATCGTTGTGTTTAGTCGGTTCGGACGTCGCAAGACATCCTGTTCAAGTTCGGTGGTTGATCCTTCCACTCAGTTTTTTATTACACATGTCAACCGCCTCTCTGACCAAACACGCTGCGCTACCGTGCAGGCTATAAGACTACGGTCGTAGCTAAGAGTGATGTACTCAGACTGCAGTCAAGACTTCCTCCGGGGAGTGCTGCAGTTACAATGTTGCCAGATCGAGCATATTACCCGACAGAGAATTCTGAGGGGAGCACGACTGTATTGTCCACTTTACGTGAACGATTTGGCGGTCATTTTTTTTGTCTAATACTGTATCTGCAACACATATCACAAGCTGAAGACCGAGAAGAATAAAAACACAAAATTAATTTATGAGAGCAACGTTAACTATAGCGTTCGAAGTATTTATAGTATTGTATACGTGTGTGTAAACGCCTTCCAATGCCCATTCAAGGAAGACAAGGATACACAGTCTAGCTTCAATATTATAAATACGCCTCAGTTTGTGGATGAAATCAGACTTAGGTTGGTAATCATTTTGAATATTTAAGAGTACTGTATCCATTGGTGTTAAACTCGTTTTCAACCAATGATTCCCACAGCTACAGGATCACTACTTGTGATACCGCTTAGACGAAATACTTACGCAGTACTATCAGACGAAAAGATCAACCTGACACAAACTGTGGGAAGTTTGTTTTACAACCTTCGTACCTGGATAAAGAGCTTTTCCTATTTGAGATATCTGTGAACTTGGCTGCATAAGACGATTTAAGAAGAAACTAAATTTCTTCAGCTACGACAATATTTAAAGAAATCGTCTCAACGGCACTAAATTGTGGTTTGTGAATCGTTTACCGGCCGTACTCTGCCGCATTCCGCTGGTTGGAAGGCAAAAAGCTTACTGACAAATTTCACAGATGAAAAAGGGGCACGAAATGTCTCCCACTGAAAGGTCATGTTGTTTTATTTAAATGATTACAAAATCAGGTAAAACGAACAGTGAGGTTGTCAGTATAAGCACATTACTGTTGTCAGTATGATGTTGCACTGCCCAGGGCCTGTAATGATAAAGGGCCCGTTTAGGTCAGGCATATTGTATACAGAAGTGGAACAGAGAGCACCACTAAATTCTACAATCTTTATGCATTGTATACACACAGAAATTACTGTTACAGTGTACTTATGGAGCCCAATGAGTAAATTGAGTATTTTCCGGTGAGAAAGAGCACTGGCAAACAGTCTTCGCTACATTAGGTTACTTAAACTGGTGTCACTCTGAGCTAGAATTTATGGTCAGCGACTAAGTGTAAGGTCAATGAGTCGGATGCGGGTTTTGCAACTGTGAAATACTTTCTTACATTATAGAAGCGAATATCAATTTTGAACTAATATTGCGAAAATTGTGAACTTGGGTAGCTTAGAATGAAATTCTTTCTGTTTATTGCAAAGGAAAACAATTGAATTTATAAATCATTCTCTGTCATACACAACTTGAAACAGGTCACGCAGACCAAATCAGATGGAAGAACTGACAGCAACGTATATGGGAAGGCAGTAAGATCCCCTGGCTTTTGGTTTGGCAGTATTCGACAGACACTTTTAGGCGCAAGTAAATGACGAAAGGCAGCGCGTTTTTGTTATCAAGTAACGTCTTCATCAATTACTTTAGTTTTAATGTAATCTACGAGTAATTGCTTATGTTTGATATTCACATGAAAAGGATTCTGTAGACAGGGAAAGAACCTGTTCTTGGGCAATACTTCTATAATGACCAAAAGGCATTAAGTGATTTTCAAGCACATGTGTTCCACTTCACACTTCACAGTGGATTTTCTTGAACTAAGAAATTTGCTGACTTAGTGAAAATTTCAAAATGGCTTCACATCGAGGCTATGATGCCTAGAAGAGTCTTTACATCCTGCTGACGCGAGAATAGCACAAACTCCGCGTCAGAAGCTTGCTCCTACTTAACCATTTAATAGACCCGCATTTTTTCCACCGTGACTAATTTTGTAATCTAAGCACATCACCCATTACAGCACACTCCTGGGGCTGTGAAATGTAGCCACAGTGGTCTGGTGGAAGCAACTATCACAGGTACAATGCATGGGTTCAGGCAGTTACTTTTAAGAGGCACAAAGAGATTTATTTTACCTCTGGTAACCTCAAGAGAAAGTTGTTATAATCCAGAATCCGCATTAAACATCATGTACCTTCATTACCAACTGGGCATAGCCGGTTT
Organism: Schistocerca piceifrons; assembly: GCF_021461385.2. Classification (NCBI taxonomy): domain Eukaryota; kingdom Metazoa; phylum Arthropoda; class Insecta; order Orthoptera; family Acrididae; genus Schistocerca; species Schistocerca piceifrons. The sequence goes on along the minus strand of NC_060140.1, from coordinate 714,197,433 downwards.
ACGTTGGGATATGACATAGGCGGAAGTCATGGTAAACAGAAATACTGTCGCCGGTAAACTTACATACATTAGAAAATTTTATTTTATTTGATGAACCAATAGTCATTTAAAGGAACAGGTCTCTTATTTTACTTGTACTTCAATAAACTAGAGACGTTGAAAAATTTGGTGCTGGACTGTGATTCGAATTCGTATCTCATCTTTCGAAGAGCTGAATTTATCGGAACAGTATAGTTCAATCATTTCGTTCCTTTTCCGAAGACTGCAATCTTCTGTGGGTCTCCTGCAAAGATAAGAATGTGGGTCCGAATCCTGCTCCAGTACAAAAATATTCATCATTTCATTTCAAGCCCTGTCATGTGCACACCGGCCTGCTAGTGAAAATTAACGTGCATTTTTAATGTCTGTTCATGTGTTGCCAACAATCGCAATAGGTGTCGTTGTTTCTGGTCAAACGAACACACGTCTTACTGTTGGTGAGTAAACAATTTATACTTAAGTTATATTCGTGAATGGTAAAGAAGGACGGTAGGTGAGCGGTTTGATTGTTGCTCAGGCACAAAAATTTGTATCCTTATTTTAGATTCAAACACCTAGCAGCTGGTAAGAAAAACCGGTATGTAACATTTGATTTTATTTAGTTAACAATCTGATTACGCGTTGGGTTCATATCTCCGTCACAGAACTTCACATCAGCGCTTATACTTTAAATGCATGCACACTTTGTTACTTCTGAATGGAGTTATATCAGACATCTTTCGTGATTAGTTAACAGAGACAAAAGGATCTTGATAGGAGTCCCGGTTTATTACAAAAACCGTCGTGTTTTATGTTCAACTTTAGATTTGGTTACTGATATTGGCGAAAATTTCGCTAATTAATGACTCTTCATGGCTAGTCAGCAATATGATATGATTAGATTAGATTATAATAATACCTGTTCCATTGATCATGAATACAACATTTCCTAATGATGTCATTTTAATGATAGATTTCTTTACTTACCATGATTCAATTTCTTTACAACAATTTTTTACTTTCTCTCTCATTGTTTTTTTTATTTCCATCTCTCTCTCTCTCTCTTCTCTCTCTCTCTCTCACATGCACTATTTGTTCGTTGTGCTCGACTATCGGCAAGGCACGAAAACGTCCGTGAATGAGTTTCTTAGTTTTGAGTGCAGTTACGAAAGAATTATAAAAACAACTGTGAGAGTTACTGATTTATTATTAGTTTGCAGTCACTTCTGAGTATTATTAGTAACTACACTCCAGTCCCTAAACCTAGTTACAGAAATGCGAATCAGACGCATTACGTATTCCAGGCCGTAGCATCCGCGTCTTTTAGAGCCAGCTATGGTCACTTCCCAGCCCTCTGTAGGATCATATCGGTTCGTCTTCTTCCGGCTGGTACTGGAACTGAGATTTGGCAACAAGGCAAGGTGTGTTTGGCAACTCTGTGATCGACGAGTTACTTCCTGGTGTGCACGGAATTAAGCCTCAAAGTTCGATTGATTTTTTTCTGTCATTTCCATTGAATAATCTGGGTTATTATCGCTTGAGGTGTAAATTTACGGTTTTCAGCCCAGGAAAGTCGTTGCACATGGAAATCGCAACTAATCTCGTCCTTTAAATAGCGGTTTACGAGTTCTAGCCAGTATTGGCCTTTAAGCGGAAGCCTAGATACATTCCTTTTCGCTAGCTCCGTGGTAACACGCTGACCTGTGAGAAAACGTCTGTTATGGTTTGCGGTTCCAGTCTTGCTGACTGTAACGTTTTAATCCCTTCTTTGAAAGAGCTACAAGCAGTCAGATGAAACACCGATAAGGAAATCCCAAGAAAGTACTTTCAGCTCATAGTGCAATGGTGAAAAGCTACAATGCTGCACAACAGGTAACGCCTCTTTCCGCTACTGACAAGCAAATTTTGGGTTTCTAGGAACACATAACTTTATTTATGAAATGCCACATTTGCATACCTCTTGAGTATGACACAGCATAGCAATTAAACACAGACTCCATCGACATCTATGTGAGTAGTATGTTATTAATTCGTACCAATAGATGCACACTTGTGTACAGATACTCAGCTTTATTACAACAGACTTTCGTTGTAAGGTTATTGTGGGTAGTCTCATTTCATTTCTTATAATACAGAGCACAATTTTCGTAAGGTTTCTTTTAGTGTTGTTAAAATAATAGTAAACATGAGAGAGAAATTAATCATAAACGATATATGCGAATTCTCTGATGTTATCTGTAATAAATAAATCGCCAGGTCCTGATGGGATTCCAATTCGGTTTTACAGAGAGTACTCTGCTGCATTAGCTCCTTACTTAGCTTGCATTTATCGAGAATCTCTTGCCCAACGTAAAGTCCCGAGCGACTGGAAAAAAGCGCAGGTGACGCCTGTATATAAGAAGGGTAGAAGGACGGATCCTCAAAATTACTGACTAATATCCTTAACATTGGTTTGTTGCAGTATTCTTGAACATATTCTCAGTTCGAATATAATGAATTTCCTTGAGACAGAGAAGTTGCTGTCCATGCAACAGCACGGCTTTAGAAAGCATCGCTCCTGCGAAACGCAACTCGCCCTTTTTTCACATGGATGAAGGGAAAGCGTTTGACTCGGTGCCCCACTGCAGACTCCTAACTAAGGTACGAGCATATGGGATTGGTTCCCAAATATGTGAGTGGCTTAAAGACTTCTTAAGTAATAGATCCCAGTACGTTGTCCTGGATTGTGAGTGTTCATCGGAGGTGAGGGTATCATCTGGAGTGCCCCAGGGAAGTATGGTAGGTCCGCTGTTGTTTTCTATCTACATAAATGATCTTTTGGATAGGGTGGATAGCAATGTGCGGCTGTTTGCTGATGATGCTGTGGTGTGTGGGAAGGTGTCATCGTTGAGTGACTGTAGGAGGATACAAGATGACTTGGACAGGCTTTGTGATTGGTGTAAAGAATGGCATCTAACTCTAAATATAGATAAATGTAAATTAATGCAGATCAATAGGAAAAAGAATCCCGTAATGTTTGAATATTCCAATAGTAGTGTAGCGCTTGACACATCAAGTCGATTAAATATTTGGGCGTAACATCGCAGAGCGATATGAAGTGGGACAAGCATGTAATGGCAGTTGTGGGGAAGGCGGATAGTCGTCTTCGGTTCATTGGTAGAATTTTGGGAAGGTGTGGTTCATCTGTAAAGGAGACCGCTTATAAAACACTAATACGACCTATTCTTGAGTACCGCTCGAGCGTTTGGGATCCCTATAGGTCGGATTGAGGGCAATTCAGAGGCGGGCTGCTAGATTTGTTACTGGTAGGATTGATCATCATGCGAGTGTTACGGAAATGCTTCAGGAACTCGGGTGGGAGCCTCTGGAGGAAAGGAGGCGTTCTTTTCGTGAATCGCTACTGAGGAAATTTAGAGAACCAGCATTTGAGGCTGATTGCAGTACAATTTTACTGCCGCCAACTTATATTTCGCAGAAAGACCACAAAGATAAGATAAGAGAGATTATGGCTCGTACAGAGGCATATAGGCAGTCATTTTTCCCTCGTTCTGTTTGGGAGTGTAACAGGGAGAGAAGATGCAAGTTGTGGTACGAGGTACCCTCCGCCACGCACCGTATGGTGGATTGCGGAGTATGTATGTAGATGTAGAACAGTCTGCCAATACACATGCAGTTCATTGATTACACGCATGTAGAAAACTTGTTCTGAGTTAAAGCTGTCAAACAAGGTTTGAAGAAAAATAAAATGCCACTACCACACGACAGCTAATGTAGAAAATACTTTTCTGACATATTTTGGCACGATGCGCTCTCCCCAAACATAATACAAAAATTTCGAGATGCATCTGCTGCCTGGTCATCTATTAAACCTGAAAAGAACAAAACGTCGCAGAAGTTAGCCCTTTTTCCACATGCAACTATTTTGGGTTGAGAAGTGAAGGGAATTATGTTCAAAGTTCCATTAGATTGATAACTTCAGCAGATAGCAGAACTGCGTTTTAAGAAACGTAGCTGTAAATGTACTCGAGCTCGTGACGTCTTATCTACGGTGCACGATGCTTAAGATTACGCTGCTAGTTGACACGTAGCTACAGCAGCTCCAGCAGTCAACAAATTCATACAGAACTTCCGTATTCCACAGTACTGTGAGATAGTGCATACGGCCGGATCTAGACTTCTGAGAGACAGACAGTTGGAGCTTTTCTTTTGCACTGCACGATATTTTCAACAAACAGATAGCGCAATAGAGTAGCTCAAGTGGAAAGGAACACTTCCTATTTAAATTTCTGCATCCTACACTGTTGGCAGTTCTGTGTAGGTGGCAGTTACGTGATTTTATTTTGGTGATTACAAAATAGAGTCGAATATATGCACTGGGTAGCCAAGGAAGCTAGTTCATGGCGATTCAGTCAACCAAATAAAGGAATGTACTGAACATGCTGTAAACCACTACAGGAAGCCTGTGTGTCAGAATTCTCATCCAGTGTGGCGCAATGGAGCTTCGATAGAAAAATGAGTCGTAGGGAAAAGGGTTTGGTGGTCTGATGGGATGATGCTAGGTTCATATAATTATGGTCTGGGTTCGATTCCAACTTCTGGCGAAGATTTTTGATAGGGAGAGACAGATTCTATTCTCTTGTAGCTATGCCAAGTGAAGAAGGTATAATGGCATTGTGGTCTGAAATTCACATTATACGTGATATTCCTTCTCTACCAAGTAGACGTTAGGTTGAACCACAATAAAGTCTGGAGTGGCGACATGTAGAAACTCTATCACCAGTAACCTTTCTTATACTAGTTATTTATTTGTAGTGATGAAACAAACGCTATGTAGGGTCACAGGACACTTATTCCATCTTTTATTGGAGCTTCTGTATGTCGATAAAATTGGTTCTGAACTGGGAATGCAATTCAGACCATCCTTAACGCGGAATTTGATCCCTTCGTGACAATACAGCTCGACTACAATTTGTTGTTTGTTCAAAACTGTAGATTCTTCAACAGCTCCACATATTGGGCGTGAATGGGTTCGAAACCTGGGCTGGCACTAAAGTTTTCATTATTTATTATTAAGCTCTAGCATGAGAACACCTATCTGCTGGTGGATAATAATTTTGATTTTTAATGTATTTTCATTCGTTGTCAACATTAACGATATCTGACGTTTTTTACTCCCAGTGAGACACAGAACTATTTGCAAGATCATTGTAAGTTCAAGGATGATATTCCCAGCTGCTGGTGGAGAAAAATTCGGTAGCTGACGTCCCTTTTTGTGTAGTCAAAAACGATATGTGTGGGGTTCGATTCCCAGTCAGCACTGAACTCTTCGTCATATTGTTTCTAGTTCAAACATGCTCACATGTCGCTGCTAGTGTAACAAACCCATATTTAACGTTCGTTTTCTCTAGAATATAGCAGCGATAGGTGCCGAGTTGGAGTTCTGGGAAGGAAATTTAATGTTTCGCTCGTCATTTCAGTTAAAACATCTAGCTGTTGCCGAGAAAATCCGATATGTCACAGTTGATTGTGTTTCGATAACAATCCGATTAGGTTCTGGGTTCGAATCCCTGTCCAACACAAAGCTTTACCTCACGGCATTTCAAACAATATTTAACATCTCTAGTAGTTCAGTAACAGGGACAATAGATGCTGGGTAGGAATTCGCGTCCGTTAAAAATGTTTACGTTATGTAAAGTTGATATTTGCTAACTGATACTATCTAAAATCGAGGTATATCACTCTCTGTTTGCCTAGTTATGGCCGGCCGGTGTGGCCGAGCGGTTCTAGGCGCTTCAGCCTGGAACCGCTCGACCGCTACGGTAGCAGATTCGAATCCTGCCTCCGACATGGCTGTGTGTGATGTCCTTAGGTTAGTTAGGTTTAAGTAGTTCTAAGTTCTAAGGGACTGATGACCTCAGATGTTAAGTCCCACAGCGCTCAGAGAGAGCTTAGTCAGGAATCACTGTTAGTTTCCGTCAGTCACGAAATTTTTGCTTAGTCTGCATGACCTGGGTTTGAATCCATACGTTTCGTCGTGTCGTCTGAAGTTCATTCATATTCTCAACTAGCTGCTCGTGAATAACTTAAATTTTTATTATAATTTTGTGTTAAATAATAAGTATGGTGTGTTACTTTGAAGAGGAAATCATGAATACGACGAACTTACTATGTGCATTACCTATCTGACGTAATAATGAGAGTGGTAACATTTCAGATATGTCATTTATTAATAAATGTGGGGTTACAAGCCTTGAGGACAGTCTTATCTGTGATAAGGTGTTCCCTGATATTTGCAGTATCATGGTATTACTTTACATCTTGAGTTATTGCGATAAAGAGCAGTGTTTTCTAGTGGTGCATTGTTGGGACCATTTTCAATAGTCAAACGACTGTACTGAGGAGCAATTAGAGGACCTGCTAGACAGCTGCATTATGCGGGTTGCATGCGAATCAGGCGAAATGCAATTCAGGTCGTTCGGACACTTTTGAGCATGACTGTACATAGTAAGGGGAAGTGGAAAATGACCGGATATATAAAGCCTCACGCTGCGGAGATGTCTGATTATTATACACCCAGATGTCGATGAATCACAAAGTGATTTAAGCTCCGAAAGCAGTTAGTGAGAAATTACGGTTGCTGAGGTTAGGGCATATGGATCGACAGAAAACACTAAGAGAGACCTTTAAGCCGGTTACTGAATATCTCCGACAGCTTTCAGCAAAAATAAAAACACACGATAACGAGGGTGACGCCATTGACGAATTCATTATTCGTCACATCCCCGGTCAGATAGATAAAACATTCGGCGTTAGCAGGGGAAGACCGTACATGTTGGGTATGCATCCTATAACTGTAACTGATGACACAGTACAGATTAGTGATAGACGGTTTGAGAGGACATCTGGCTTAATGAATCTTATTTTCCTAAGACCTATCAAAAAAACTATAAATTATTCAGTTAATGATAGGGAAACATACCGTGAAATACTGCACAAGAAATATAAAACCATTATAACATCAATACTTGAAGGCGTAAACAACAACAACAGCAGCAGCAGCATCAGCAGTGATGGTATTGACATTGAGCATAAAGCAGTGAACAATCGAATCCCGCAATACATATATTATGACCACCCCAACGAACTAATAGATCGACTACGGCTGCTCATGGCATCAGCTGCTGCAGGTAATTACAGCTCATTCGAATGAGGTTGTTTCAGTAATCTAGGAGCTTAGAGAGAGAGGTATCATCGAATAAGTATGGAGACAGTAGTTCGAGAACTGCACAAACCAGCACACAAAACATACCCTCATAGGTATGTTATCATTAAAGGGCTGGATGACTTCTGGCAAGCTGATATTGTAGATATGAGGGAATATACACATGAGAATAATGGATTCAAATGTATTTTAATGGTTATTGATACATACTCCAAATTTGCCTGGGCATCACCTGTCAAAACAAAAACGGGTAGAAATGTCGCCGATATTTTTGAGCATTTGCTACAGACAGGGACAAATCGATGCCCAGACAACCTCCAAACCGATCACGGGAGGGGGGGGGGGGGGGGGGAGTTCCACAATAGGTATTTGAAGACCGTGATGCAGGGGTACGGAATACATCACTACTCAATATTCACTCACCTGAAAGCAAGTATCGTGGAGTGTCTAAAAAATGGTTCAAATGGCTCTGAGCACTACGGGACTCAACTGCTGAGGTCATTAGTCCCCTAGAACTTAGAACTAGTTAAACCTAACTAACCTAAGGACACCACAAACATCCATGCCCGAGGCAGGATTCGAACCTGCGACCGTAGCGGTCTTGCGGTTCCAGACTGCAGCGCCTTTAACCGCACGGCCACTTCGGCCGACGTGGAGTGTCTGAACAGAACAATAAAAGGTCGAATATGGATGCGTTTTAAATAATTGCTCAGTATAATCGAACCAAACATACCACAATAAAAATGAGACAATCCATGTTCGTGATAATGGACTCATGGATACAATGTACTATCGCATTATGATGCTGGATCCACGCAAACAGAAATTTAATGTAGGTGATTTGGTGTGTATCTCAAAACACAAGACAGCATTTGAGAAATCGTACCTACCGAACTGGTCAACTGAGATATTTACAGTTTCAAAGGTGCAAAGAATGAATCCTAGAACTTATATATTGAAGGATAGTAAAGGTGAAGAAATTGCAGGCTACTTCTACACCGAGGAGTTGCAGAAAAGCTCAAAACCGGATGTTTTTCTCGTGGAGAGAGTCATAAGACGTCGTGGAAATAAAGCAGTAGTCAATTGGCTTGGTTTTCCTGCTACACAAAACAGCTGGATTGATGCCAACGATTTACTATATGATGGGCGTGCATAGTCCACAACCACTGCAGTAGCATAACATGCTAGGAGAGGTGTTAGAGTAGGTGGTGGTATTCTAGACAAACTGCCAGTGAAATTACACATCCCTGGGTATAACTACTGTGGACCTGGACACAGCTTAAGAAACGCTTGGCAGAAGGCAGTAAGGGGGCTAATCTGCTCGGCCCCCACTGCAAATAAAGATCTATCAAGTCGTCACATTGGAGATAGAAGTTCAGCTGATAAGGCTAACGCGATACGGAGAAGAAGGGATACTGGTACAGGTCAACGAATTGCAGCATTTGCAGTTGATAAAGCTATGCGAGAAAAAATTAAGTTGGGTGTAGTAGTGATGAATTTCAAGCGAGTTATGAATAATGCACGTTGTGCACTAAACAATAGAAAGAACAAGAACAAGAAGGGTTGTTTGAAGAACTGTATCTTCACAGCGATGTATGCAGCAAAAAACGCACTCAAGCAGAAAGATGCGGGACGAAGAAGAAGAAGAGGATTGCTTAAAGTACCTCCAGTTCTACCAATACCCAAGACATCCGGCGGTTTTATTCCTTTTCTCATCCCGGCCCTCTAGATGCTCCAGGCGCGGCGGTAGGTTCCCACGCTGGTGGTGCTACAGCTATCGCTCGAAGGTTCAAGAACACGCAAAACTCCTAAGCACAGTGAGAAGAGGCAAGAAGACATAACCGCATGATGGAAGCTGCAGCCATTGGAAAAGGACTATACTTGAAACCATACAGGAAAGGGCTTGGTCTATTCATAAATTTAAAAAAAAAAAAACAAAAAAAAAAAAAAAAAAAAAACATTAGCGGTCCTACCAGATCGACCACTCACAAATATAGATCTTCTAAAGGTTGTTAGAGCCAAATTCAAGATACCAAGATTCCGTGGTGTGTTTGTGAGGGGTGCATTACCGAAGACTATGTGGAAAACTGGTGAATGCGGTATTGTGAATTTAGATGTTACTGGAGGCCCCAGCACCCACTGGGTATCATATGTTATGAAAAATGCGGATACCATCCACTATTTCGACTCATTTGGTGACCTGCAACCACCAGAAGAATTACAACGATACTTCATTCACAGAAGACGTGTGCTCTACAATTATCGACGCTATCAGGACTTTAATACACACCTCTGTGGACATCTATGCATCACCTATCTCTTGGCTTTCACAAAGAAGAAGAAGAAGAAGCGTGCTATATAAGGAGGAGATTTAAACATTCATTCATCAGTTGAGATTCTGATGCAATGTCGTACACTTTGACGCTAAAAGAACGATCATCTGCATTGCGTGCAAATTGCTTCCCGCCAATTGATATGAGCGAAGTCTTAAAACAGTCTGGAAAAGGTATTGAACCACGTGCAAACATCAATACACTGAAATAAGGACTGTAAATGCAACGACTGACTTTAACCAGAACGGTTCAATAGGGCGCCTCCTGGGTTTCACAAAAGGGCAGGTTTTGAAGAAGGATCGAAGGGAAATTTTACAAGTCAGATCAGACTGTGGATTGTGCAAGAAAGAAAAAAAATCACAAAATACAATATTAAGAAAAACAAAAATAGCAGAAAATTATATGTCCATTTATTTGTTGATATACAAAAAAATACATCTACACACCATGTGTGTGTTTTCTTTTTTAATGGAAGAGCTTTTAAATTTTTCACCTGCCACTAGCCATCCAAATCAGAATAGTTTTTAAGTCTAAATATATAGTTCACGGTCCATCAGAATTCTTATTGTAAAAAAAAAAAAATCCTGTGGACTATTGAAATTAGATTCTAAGTGTGTGCAGTCCATCAGAATTATTGTAAAAGCTATGCTACTGGGGCTGTCGAATTTAGTTGTAGTAGTAGTAGTAAAGAAAGTATTTCCACTTTAGTTTTTTTAGCATAGATTTATAAAAAAAATTCATACACTGTTAATGTTGTAGTGGTTAAGTTAAAAGTATTTCTGCATTGGAATGACAGAGTCAATTTGTACCTCAATAATGCTATATTTTACCTCAAGAATACTATATTGCAACTCAACAATACTACATTGTATTTTTGTGAACTGAATAAAGCAAGAAAAAAATTAGTTACCATACATCTTTTTTGTTGTCATTTACAAAAACCCTATCCCTGTTGTATATGTATATATATAAAGGCTGTACATGTATCAAATGACATTAGTTTTGCTGAAGATGAGTGCTATTAAGGAGATGAAGTTTAACATGCATGATAACAAAATATATAGAATGGTTACATGGAATTACGCCTATCATGCAGCACGAGTTTGGTTATGGGAGCAGGAGGCAAGTGACCATGTCCGCTTCCAAAGATATATAGCAGACATGTCTAAAATTATATCTCCTACGCTTGAAGAAAAGCACAGACATAACGTGGTTGAAAAACTGTACATTGTCACAATGGGAATAGGGTTGGAAAAAAAACACAGAGGCTGTGAGGTAAAAATTCATTTATTTCTCATCAAATTTAAAAGTAATTTTACATTTTCATAAGCAGATACAGCAACACTTTTTTTATACGTGTTCTTGAGTCGATGGAGAGAAGGACACTCATAGAATTTCAGGTGTTGAATAGTGGCAAACTTAAAAATTCAGCGCAGCCATGAAATCTTCTCCTCCCTCTTCACGTAGACAATGGTATTTGTGTGATCGAATAATTTAAGCACAGTCACCATATCTTTATAGGGTATACCAGGATCATCCCAGTCAATTCAATGGTAGAAATGTGTTAACCACTTTGCACTCTTCTATGTCTTACAGATCTCACATACTTGAAAGACCTTGGTGATGCAATATTTGCTGAGAATGTCTCTATTATTCCAGCATCTTGTGTGTACGCTACAAACGCAACATTTTTAAATACTAACTGTATACGCTCACCATCATAGAAACCCTGAACGTGGGCAACGATGTTCACACCTTGAGACATCATTGTGAAATGCTCTAGATATCATGCAGCGCCTATTCATTTATACAGCTCGTTGCACAACACTGGTGAGCGGGCAGTAGTTGATCACATGGTCATGTAGAACTAGAGCATATGTGGCAGTGTGTTCTGGGAAATTTGTCAAAGATTCAAATTCTATTCGCACATCTATAGGTCCAGACTTAAATATCTCATTCTGTTTCGAGCAGTCTATTACGACGATCGGTCAAAGCTCCTTGAACTTACGTGGACTGAGTAGACACCCTCCTCCCTCTCCTTCGGCTATTTCATAATAAGATGCACGATATCTTGCATACATGTCATAAGCTAGACTGCATACATTTTGATTCCACTGCAGATGTAAATTTTCATATGGGTAGAATTCTGAATTGAAGTAGACTTTGGTATTAGTTAACTTGCAGTTGTCGAACACGGTGGAATCATTTGCTATATTAGCTCTTCTATCAGTCTGAAACACAAGTATGATGAATCTAGGTGTCTCTAGCTGTGAAGAGGTTTTCATAGCCCATGTTTGTCTGCTCTCCATCGGTAACGCCGGGTACTCGAAAATCTCCCACGAGCGAAATGTCAGTGACAGAAATATACCGAAATTCAGGACTTTTAAAAGCTTCAAATGCTCCTCGTTGGATACACTGATGTGAGGCATTTTCCACGTTATCTTGCTGATTGTGAACATATTCTCCTCATGAGCTCTTTGAATGTATGAGTTATTGTCTGTTGCACTCCGTACCAGAACGAGTTCTTGTTTAGCGTTCATAATAATCTGTCGCCATGTTCTCAAAGTACTCCATAAGCATTTTTAGAGGTATGAATGCAGTAAATCGCTTGTACTCCGCAACTGTTCTTTCCTCTGGATCGTCTGTGAATCATCCCGCATTTTCTAAACTACGCAAATCTGCGGGTGATGCTGAGAAGTATGTTTTAAGGGTTGATTTTTTTCCGACATTGTGTGTACGGTCGATCTCAGACCCACTGAGTTCATAGCGTATCTCTTGGAATAGGAATGCTAAAGCGTTACGTGTCAGCTTGGATCCCCCTGTATCGTTGCTGTCGGTTATCTTGAATGACCCTTCTAGATATACGATATGAAACTCTTGCATGGAAGCGTGAGTGTGTCTTGGTGCTGGATGACAATCCTGATTTCATCGTTCTTGTTAAAAGTGGTTGAAGCGTAGGGTTTATGAGAGAAGTATTCCTGACGTATAATGCTCTCATCATACTTTACTGGACTGGTTATATTGAGTGAGGACGTCATTGCACGGTTTCAGACCAACTGATTTAAGAAACTCATAGTTCGCAAGTGTTATCACGTTGCTGTTTGGTAGCAAAGTGGCATGCTGTGGATTGCGTGCACTTGTTTTATACCGTATGCCCATCCTGCCTTAGATGAAATCGTACAATAATTTCCTAACCACGAAAGTCAACAAGTTGATTGTTCTGCTCCACAATACGCAGCTCCAAATAGTCCAATGTCTGAGCTGTCACTGGAAGGTATATTGCATTGGCAGGGGTCTCAATAATCTTATACGCCGTTGCAACTGATGGGAAGAATCCGTAAATAGTGTGAATCAGACTATAGTTGAGATAGGAGTTCGTTGCAATGTTACACTCGATACTTAAACATAAAATTTTATTCTTTTTTCTGTATAACCCTTTCTCTTCCACACATTCTCTCTCTATGATACACATGTACATGGTACATAAAAATATTTACATGACACACACACACACACACACACACACACACACACACACACACACACATACACAAACACAAACACACACACACACACACACACACACAAAATTACTTACACTATGATAACAGGGTCATACTACTACTCTGCAGACACTGTCTCTCTCTCTTTCTCTCTCTCTCGCTGCAAGTGAGTAGTGTGAGTATGGGCGAGCTTCAGTCCCGTCATCACAAATGACCCTTTTATCGTCATAAGGCGACAGACCGAGTTTAGACTGTAGTACAGTGTGCATCTCACGTTCTCTCGATTGAATACTGGTCTGCTGTACCATTGCGATGGCTATGGTGCAGCACCATGAACACCACTGCACAGGCACTGCAAATAGTCTTCGATAGAGAGGGCTCTCGATGCCATGTGATGCCCCCCCCCCCCTAGCCCGCCTCTGGGTGGCACCATCCAATGTGCGATAGGAATACATTTTTGAGCATAGACCTACAAACTCCACAATCGGCAATCCATTTGAGTCGTCCTTCATAAGACCAATAACCTTCTTGTTCTGTTGAATAATAGCATAAGGATTATCGGCCGCATATGAGGATGTGTCAAATTCATTACTGTGGCACCTAATTACTTCATATGGATCACAGTTCTTCACCCAATAGATGAAGCTATCTGTATCCCTATAAAGTGCAGTCTACTAGATGCGTGGCTAATAACTTGTCTGATGAAAAATAATTGAGACACCTTAAGCAAATATGTTTTACATGATAATTTGTTGATAGTTGGGAGGAAAGGAGTCGGGACATGTCCTTGATCCAAACATAGTGATATTTATCACCTTCAGAGAAGAGCAGCATGTTTACATACTGCTTACACTCACCGAGAAATTTTGAGAAATGGAGGGGGTCGACAACTATGTGCTTATCTTGCTCATCTGACTTGCTTTTTTTCTCCACACCATAAACATGAACCGAAATGCAGGTATTGTGGACCTCAAATTCAGCTATGTCCTCGATCTTGATGGGGAACTCTATACCATCAAAGTTATAACATGAATGAATATGAACACCTACAATGGTATGTACTGGAAAGCTCAGGATGATCCCTTCGATCGTACTTTCTTTGGTAAGCCAGGGCTGACCATGCAAAACAAGCCTGATCCTTTTCATTTTCGACATTAATGCATCCCTGCTTATTAGCTATATCTTTAGGGAGCTTGATATACCTAGACCCTCCATTTACAAGATCGTAGACATGTATATGGATGTCCAAGTGTAGAATTCTGCTGAGTGCTTTAGCTCAACCTTTCACTTCCATCTCTGAAAACTTGCCCAATATATAGCATTCAAGGTGGATTTACGAACCCACTCGGCGATTGACGTGCTCCACGTTATCAAGGCCATTTTCCCTCCAAAGATAATGAATACTCGTCTCTCCAACGCCAGACTCAACTTCACAGCACTGCATTTAATGGCGGGATACCACGGATCATTGACTACCTTGAGGAGCTCCGATTCCACAGCAGGAAAGTACATGGTTAGAAATCCAACAGGATCGCGGTACCCTCCTGCCGGGTTTTCAACGCAACGGCATCGGCAATCAGAGAGTACTGTAACTGCGGTATGGTATCACTAACCTGATGTCGTTCACTGAAAGGACGGGGGAGGGAACTGCCACTAGCCACAAGATCTTCAATAATACTATAGCTAGAAATATTCGACGGAGTAGATGAGGTGGATAGGCGTGCGCGCTGTACCTCATGTGATGGTGCAGGAGAAGACGCTGATGATGAATCGAGCTGCTGCGAGAGGGTGGCCTGTGGAGGCCAGAGCGATGATGTAGCGGCCAGGGTAGGGGCAGCTGCAGCGGTGGTGGCGGGGTTGGCAATGGCAGCCGCTTCTCAGTGAGACCAGCCCGGGACAGGGTCGCCCCAGGTGCGGCAGCCGTGGCCGCTCCAGCGCGCATTTCCCGCGTGGCGACTAGCGGCCCCCTTATAGGAGGTGCATGCCTTTCCGGACACCACTTTGATGATAATGAGGATGGTTTAGCCACCGCCGGTACGCGCGTGATGCAGTGTTGAGGCACGACCACTGTTGAAGAACAAGTAGGGGTAAAATAAATAGTAATATTTAAGTACATTGCTTACCGCTTCTGGCACAGTGAAAGAATGAATTATAACGATCACATGGTTATAAGCAGGGTGAGCAATTACCTTTTTCGCTCTAGCTCCAGGGCATAAACAATTCATCAGGTGACTCCACCGCATCGTCAAAAAAATCATCATAGTTGTCTTACAGGAGCGAGAGATACGATTGATCTCGTTGGTCATCGCCTAGAACAAAGAATATTTATAAATCAATTTGTTAGAGAGAAAAAACTTCCTATAATACTACTACTAGCACTACTATTAGAGATTGTAAACCTTTTTTTAAACTTACAAGTATGCTGCTTGGCCATCTCATTATTATTTGCTGGAAGCTGCTCCTGCATCTGCCGATGAACAGCCTCCAGCTGCCTATCCAGTAAATACAGATCGTCTAGAGCGGTTCCTGTAACAGGATGAGAGATAATTTTATTTATTTTGAATGCCTAGTTACACTGAAAGATCACACACATGGATATTTTTCTCTATACTTACGTGAGTGCTGTTCTCGGTTATCTACAGCTGGGGGCTGAAAACACTTACCTACTGCAGCATTGCTACTTCAGACATCTCCCAGCTCTGCCTCCAACTGAATCTGAATTTGTTTCAGGTGATCTAGAAACAAAAAGAAACAAGTATGAAATAAGAAAAAATTTTGAATGCCTAATATAGAAGAAGAAGTACAAATTAGAATGAAAATTATAGTCACAAGGCAATTCCGACCATGCATCGAACACAGGAGGCTGGACTTCCAGAGCCTGTTGCAGTCCAGCCCGCTCCTCACACTCGAGGACATAATCCGCGAGTTGTACTATAACAAGGAGACAGAATTAATAAGGCGAATTTAACGTAAACACGAAAATTCACACTCAAAATAGTAATTATTTACTCACTTGGCAATCCTGTATCCTGGACTCTAAGTCTCTTCCCACTAGACTCTGAGGTGTTGTGCATGGAGTTAACTGTCTTCATCTTTGCGGGGATAAAAGAAATAGCGAACACACACACAAACAATCGAACGATGTGACGAACAATGGACGAATGTGAAAGGCTGTTGGAGGGCGATTCCTTACACAGATGTGATAAAAATTTCGTGACCAGGGCCTCCCATCGGGTAGACCATTTGCCGGGTGCAAGTCTTCTGATTTGAGGCCACTGCAGCAACTTGCGCGTCGATGGGGATGAGATGATGATGATTAGGACAACACAACACCCAGTCCCTCAGCAGAGAAAATCTCTTACCCAGCCAGGAACGGAACCCAGGCCCTTCGGATTGACATTCTGTCTCCCTTCCGATCGTGTCATCAACGGCGCCTAGGCGATTATGTATTCTGAGAGGAATTTCTCAGGTACCAAATATGAAATGAATGTTGCAGCCTCATGCATGCAGGCATCTGTGCGTTATTTGACAGCTGACGGCTACGTCACTTCACGGGGCTGTCGGTATCCTCCTGTGCAGTCTAGTGGACAGGGAGGCAGCAGGCGGTGTCTGCGTATGTTGTTTGCATGTCTGTTGTATTACTTTGCGAGCAGGTCTGTAGGCTGCGCTATGCATTATTTTGGCAGTTTATGAGTTGATTTCGCATCTGCACATCCGTGTACTGCATTATTTAGGAAGAGTCTGCATGTCTGTACTGAAATTATTTCGGTAAATTAGGAATTGTTTGCGTGTCTGCAGACTGTGTATTGTGACCCCAAGCACATCAGGACGAGTGTTTTGTGTCAGTGAGATAAATATATTCCATTCCTAAATAAAATGTTTGAAAATAAATAGAGTGCACTACTTCCTTACTCTCCCCAGCAGCCCAGTGCAGGCTGAGTCATTTTCGCGCCATTTTCCCTCCACAGAACCACCATCTGGGATTAGGTCACAGGAGGGATGACAGTACCCTCTGGTGGCAGTAATGTGTACTAGGTAAGTTGGAGTCTGGATCTCATGGTTGAGACATTGCTTGCAAAATAAAAACTTATGTCCATCATAGACAGAGTCGTTTTCCGCCATTTCCCCACACCACCTTGGATGACATCCATGCACAGTGCATGTTAATACACATTAGCCCGACAACATGGGCTGGTAAGGGGACGTGGCGGTTGGTTGAGAATCGTGGTGGGGACTTTAACTATTTCCTTCCAAGTCCAGTTGGGCGTGGCATTCGCGAAAATTCATTCCAAGTCCATGGTAGCGCTCTCTGGTGGTGTCAATATGTACTAGGCCTCATGGTGAACACAATGTATACCGCCATCTTGAATTACGTCACAGATGAGAGCGCCCTCTGATGGTGGCGATGTGTACTAAATCAGTTGGAGTCCAGAACTCGTGGTGAACACACCGGATGGCCATACTGCATGAAAATGATTAAATAAAGACTTATGTCCAAGTCCTTTTTCCACGCATCCTTAGGAGGAGGTGGTGGTAGGGTGACTGAGGTTAGTACAGGTGTCCTTTCTTGCACGCCATTTTCTTAGCTTAATAGAGATATGCGAAATGACCTTTGTTTACCGCCAAAGTTCAAACTTCGCCCCAGTTCCCAGTTCATGGGAAGAAGTGGTGGTCGGATGACTTAGGTTAGTGGAGGTAGACCAAGTGAGATATCTTCACACGACTTTCTTAGCTTAGTAGAGGTAACTGCGATGTGATTTATTATCCAGTTGGAATTTGAACTTCCCGCCATTTTTCTGGATGAGGGGGGTGTTGCACCTTCCTGCCAAAATTCAAACTTCCCACCAAAATCCACCATCTTGGATGACATCATGGCTGCTATCTTGGATGACATCATGCACTGTTGCCAAGTCTACAAGCCGCCATCTTGCATGACGTCATCGCCGCCATTTTGAATGCATCTGGCAACAATGCAGAGTGGCATCTTATCACCCTTGCCCCAATACTGTTCGTGACCTCATGCGATTCTACTGTCGTTTTCTTGACATTCTCTAGCTCTTCTTGGATGCCTGTGATCTCTTTCTTGAATGCATCTGTAACATCTGTGACCGTTCTTATGACTAATTTGTGTCTTTTTTCCTCTTCCTCCTGTCTCTTTTTTCTGCCTTTTGTCTCTTCCTTTCTGCCTCTTGCATGAATTGCATGAGAGCCTCAAACTGAGAGCCACCGCTGACACCTCCAGGACTTGGTGAAATAGATCCCATCGTTCTGTGACGTTTCGTTCGCGATCCTGGTCTTCCAGTCTCACTGATGGTGCTTCTAGCACCAGCAGCGCCTACATTTCGTTCTGCTGCAGTCTCCCATTCACTTTCGTCACCTGACTGAGGCATGTCGTCATACTCTGCTGGTTCTACGTTCTACATTTCTGCCTGGTATGCGACTGATTTACCTGAGAATCCTGTGTAATATCTGCCTGATCACCGCTAATAATCTGACATGGATCCATGGTTAACAAAACACAATTACTTCCGCTACTCTGTAGCAAACGTGCCTTGCTTCTTGTAAGCATGCACTCTAATTTTGACCCAGACGAATTCAAATACTACAATTCCTATGCCACACAGATTCTGCTCTAAATTACACTCCCGCGAGCTACTGATTCCTAGTAACTGCCAACGAATTCAAACAACATCACGGTTGCCTATACTCACAAACGTAAATCTCAATCTGTCCTAACAAATCAGCACAACTCCGTTCGCCATCAGAAACAAACAACCAATGTGACACAGAAGTCAGAACCACAACATGAAAATACACACATACAATAATTAAGTATTAGTACTATGTCTAGGCGCCAGCAACGTGAATCTATTCTACCAGTGCACCACATGAAACAGGGGAAACAGAAACTTTACTAGCCAATACCATCTACGATGTGACGGTAACAAAAGTTGCCATAAATTGAAAATTCTGCGCAAGGGACGTCAAATTGAATGACTACGCTAGGCAACGCGATCTGACGGCCACATAAGGTGCCATCAATCCAAGATCCTGGTTTGGGGAGCCACAATTAAAGGTAAACCTGGTGGGGACTGTCTAAATGACTGAGAATGTTGGCTTGATTTTAGTGTTTCTTTAAAACAGGCGTAAGTTATGCTAAACAAGTTATTGATTGAATACCGTAAACAACTGACATGTGATTCAAGACTACACTGGACAAGGATCCTGGGTGGCAGAGACGGTATAACTAGTGAAGTGAGTCAAGTACTCTGGCCCTAAAAATGTGGGTAACGCGATCTGAATTGATCTGACGCTGAGCAGACTTTGACTGATCAAATCTACTGTAGTTTCTCTACATAGAGGCAGCAGAGAGCAAGTGGCGATTGAGATCTCTACGCCCTGACAATGCCAGAGCGGCAGTACGTTGCACTGTCTGCTTCGTGCGGCGATGTAACTTTCAGCAGGCGAGATGTATGCAGCGGAGGTAAGACGTGAAGGCGGCACCAGTGAATCGATCGCAGCCACGAAACAAATGCAAAAATCTCACGGTCTCGGGATCAGGCAGACGGATCGCAATTTACTGTCTACCAAAGCCCTGAAATCACAGTAGATTTCAGTGTGTGACACACCCGTTCGCTGGTCATACCAAGGACCAATTTGGCTCACTTATACGACAGAGCGCACAAGGATACCAACATCAAAACTGGTAAACCAAAAACGAATAAATGTGCCCTCAGCAAACGAGTAGTCCGAGACATTTGAAGTCACACTGTCGGTACAGTAAGAACTTCACTACAGGCTCCCCAGTCTAAGCTACTCACAAGTGAAGTCAGTCTCAGGACAGGTCCCCAGTACCAACCACACATGCCAGAGCTTCGACCAGAAGTGCTTTTACCAGACCAAAGTCCCGCACCCGAGTGCATCGCACCTCTCCAGAAAAAAAAAATCCGTTTTCCCGAAAAGTGCAGGAACGACACCGCCTTCACGCTGTCTTGAGCCAATCACAGGGCTCTAGAAGCGCTAAATCTGCCCTCCCACACGACAGCACAAACTCTTGTCCAACCAGGGCAAGAGTTAAGAAACCTGCGACTATGAGAAAAACGATACCGCCAATTACTGGCTTTTTTTTGTTAAGTTTTCGGAGAGGGGGAGAGATGTTTTTCTCCAAAGTCGTATCGCTTCCCATGGCAACAAGCGAACAGATACAATCTCAATGACTTTTATTTAAGTCGCTTGTGTCTTGGAACTTGTTAGTCCTAGCTATGAGGTGTAATAGAGATTCTATCTCCAAACGTTTCTCAGACGGCGGATTTTTCTTATACAACCAAGGCGGTCAGGTGGAGTGGTTCACTGGCCTATTTGCACCTTTGGCTAAGCTAAGAAAATAGCGGAAATATGGGCCACTTGGGCTAACTCCACTAACCTAATTTACACTACCGCCACTTCCTCCTATGAACTGGCGCCAAGTTTGAATTTTGGTAGTAAACAAAGGTCTGTTCGCGTATCTGTACTAAGCTAAGAAAATCACGCGAAAGAAAGGACACTCGGGCTACCTCCACTAACGCGTCATCCGACTGCCACTTCTTCCTATGAACCGGCGCCAAGTTTGAATTTTGGCGGTAAAGAAAGGTCAATTCGCGTATCTCTACTAAGCTAAGAAAATGGGGTTAAAGAAAGGACACTTGTACTGATCTCAGTCACCCGACCACCCAAATAGACAAAGCTGGAGACTACTTTGGAGGTCAGTAAAACTTCGAAACACGCATCTATTTTGTACGAGCTGTAAATGAATAGTTGCCACTATTAAAGTTCCAACCCCCGTAGATCGCTGTCTGGTATACTTTGACAACGTATATGTTCGAAAATTAACAATGAATGGGTGTACAGCACAGTCATCAATCTACATTCGCAATGACACTCGCAAAGTAGAGAAGGGGCAGTTTAGCGATGATACTGAAATTGGCAAGCAGGCTGTCGCACCATTGGTCGGTGTTGAAATTACTGTAAAATTGTTCACACTATCAACTGTGATGCTTATTATTACAGTACATCGATGATATCTTTTCCATCCCATCCGTCCACTAGTATGCTGTTGGTTACCATATAATGATTGACTGACATCGCTTGTTTGAGATGGAGAAAGAGTTTTAGTGGAGGGCAACACCTTCTGGGGATGGCTAGCACTGAAACAGTGGTCACGTGCATGACTGCAGTATCGGGAATCAACCGAAAGGAACATAGACTCATTAGCTATCCTGTCACTGTGACAGATGAGTTTAAATGTAGAAGTTGCCAATCACCTTCGGACAGCAGTTTGGAAACGCTCCACAACGCTGCCTAACTCTTCGTTTCCTTATGTTGTAACTGTCTTTTATTTATAATCAACCAGTGTGTGTGGTGTGTTATGGTAGCAGCAGCAACAACATGATTTACACTGTGCAACGTCTAGTTTTCTGTGAGAGGCAATGGATCAGAACGTGTTAATGTCAGTTTAGAACTTGACACAGACCTCGAACTCGTGGCAGAGAAGACAAAATGTATGGCAGTGTGCGAATCGTGATAGAGCAGAAAAAAAACAATGTTTCAAACAACCACACAGGGTCACACGGAGCGTCTCTTGCGACTTATAGTTTGTGGGATACGGTCATCCTCCTACAGTATAGGCGGTGCAACTTAACTCTGGTCTGTGCAATGGGTCAATACCTGTATATTTAATAGGACCGTCACATGTGCTCGATGCTTACAGTATAGGCGGTGCAACTTAACACTGGTCTGTACAATGGATCAGTACCTGTATATTTAATACACTACTGGACATAAAAATTGCTACACCACGAAGATGACGTGCTACAGACGCGAACTTTAACCAACAGGAAAAAGATGCTGTGATATGCAAATGATTAGTTATTCAGAGCATTCACACAAGCCTATTGCGATTGTGGTTTATCGTATCGCGACATTGCTGCTCGCGTTGGTCGAGATCCAATGACTGTTAGCAGAATATGGAATCGGTGGGTTCAGGAGGGTAATACGGAACGCCATGCTGGATCCCAATGGCATCGTATCACTAGCAGTCAAGGTGACAGGCATCTTATCCGCATGGCTGCAATGGATCGTGCAGCCACGTCTCGATCCCTGAGTCAGCAGATGGGGACGTTTACAAGACAACAACCATCTGCACGAAGTTCGACGACGTTTGCAGCAGCATGGACTATCAGCTCGGAGACTATGGCAGCGGTTACCCTTGATGCTGCATCACAGACAGGAGCGCCTGCGATGGTGTACTCAACGACGAACCTGGGTGCACGAATGGCAAAACGTAATTTTTTCGGATGAATCCAGGTTCTGTTTACAGCATCATGATGGTCCCATCCATGTTTGGCGACATCGCGGTGAACGCACATTGGAAGCGTGTATTTGTCATCGCCATACGTCTCAGTCACGTCTTGTTTGCATTGAAGGCACTTTGAACAGTGGCACTTTGAACAGTGGACGTTACATTTCAGATGTGTTACGACCTGTGCCTCTACCCTTCATTCGATCCCTGTGAAACCCTACATTTCAGCAGGATAATGCACGACCGCATGTTGCCGGTCCTGTACGGACCTTTCTGGATACAGAAAATGTTCGACTGGTGCCCTGGCCAGCACATTCTCCAGATTTCTCACCAACTGAAAATGTCTGGTCAATGGTGGCCGAGCAACTGGCTCGTCACAATACGCCAGTCACTACTCTTGATGAATTGTGGTATCATGGTGAAGCTGCATGGGCAGCTGTACCTGTACACGCCATCCAAGCTCTGTTTGACTCAATGCCCAGGCGTATCAAGGCCGTTATTATGGCCAGAGGTAGTTGTTCTGGGTACTGATTTCTCGGGATTTATGCACCCAAATTGCATGAAAATGTAATCACATGTCAGTTCCAGTATAATATATTTGTCCAATGAATACTCGTTTATCATCTGCATTTTTTCTTGGTGTAGCAATTTTAATGGCCAGTAGTGTAGGACCGTCACATGTGCTCGATGCCGGCACACAGATGGTATTTGATTTGATATATGGGAGGAGAAAGATGCGGCAAAAATCTTATCGAGTTCTCTATTTGATGAAATGAGTAATTTTTTATGTTTGATGGTTCAGAATAACGACGATTGTCTGGTTGAAGGCATATACGGCACTCACTGGCGAAGAGAATGTGATGGCAATCCTGAGCGGTCCATTTGGCATGTTGTTGGGCCCACCTGTACCGCGCTGCATAGTGTGGTGGTGGAAAAGATGGTCCTTGCCATGGACATCGGAAGTGAAGTTGCGCATCTTTCAGCCTATTGCGCACAGTTTGAGACGTAACACAACGTCCTTTGGCTGCACGAAAAGCATTATTGAACATGGTGGCGTTGCTGTCAGGGTTCCTTTGAGCCATAATCTGTAGGTAGCCGTCATCCACTGCAGTAGTAGCCCTTGGATGGCGTGAGCAAAGCATGTCATTGACAGTTCCCGTCTCTCTGTATATCCTCCATGTCCGAACAACATCACTTTGGTTCACTCAGAGACACCTGGACACTTCCCCTGTTGAGAGCCCTTCCTGGCACAAAGTAACAATGCGTGCACAATCGAACCATGGTATTCAGCGTCTAGGCATGGTTGAACTACAGACAACACGAGCCATGTACCTCTTTCCTGGTGGAAAGATTGGAACTGATCAGCTGTCAGACCCCCTCTGTCAATTAGGCGCTGCTCATGCATGGTTGTTTTGGTTGTTTACATCTTTGGACAGGTTTAGTGACATCTCTGAACAGTCAAAGGGACTGTGTCTGTGATACAATATCCACAGTCAACGTCTATCTTCAGGAGTTCTGGGAACCAGCCTGATGTAAAATGTTTTTGGATGTGTGTATTTCATTGTGATTATCCCACTGAAAACTATTTTTGCAACCATTAGTTCCTTCACAGAAGTATTTTCAGTTTAGTTTTCCTACTAGGATGCATGTTAAAGACAGAGCAGTAGGCCCAGCCAGAAAAACATTAGCACACTTGTGAAGACGACGTCGATTTTGATCTGATGACGACATATGCCACCTGGGGTATAGTAGATGTACTGATACTGGTTATAATGTCGTCCACCAACAGGTACCGTAGTGGCATAGCTACCAGGGCGCCACTTGTGTGTACCCTTTAATAGGGAATACTCACAGCCAATAGGCGCAGTGTGGTGTAAATGTGTGAAACAAGCTGTAACTATGCAGTGGAGGCACACTCATGCCTCCTAAAGCCAACTGAGCGAGTTTGAAAGGGGCTAAAGCATAGTCTTCTGAGTGGTTGGATGGTCCTTTCGGAGAATTACCACACAAGTTCGTCGTGAGTAGTAGGGCAAAGTGGGCGTCACCTCACTCTGCTTTGTTGCCAGATTTATTCAAGATGGCGGATCCAAGATGACAGCCATAGCTGTAGCAACATTGCAGTGATTTCATGGCAGAATGTTCAAATTTTGGTAGGAAAATAGGTCAATTGTGCTACCTCCACTAACCCAATCCCCTCCATTCCCTCTTACCTGCCCCCTCCCCATCCCCTCCCCTCCCAACTGGAAATGAGCAGAGAAAGGACTCAGTTCTGTGCCGAGTTACCAGATAGATGGACATGTCTTTATTCTGTATGTGTTGCTCCCCTCCAATCTCCTCCCCATCTTGAAATTGGTGGGAAAAGGATTCAGTTTGTGCTGGGTTGCTGGGTAGGATGGATGGAAGTCTTTATTTTGTATGCATTGTTAATTTAAATAACTTGAGCTGTCATAGGCAGTAGCTCCATCCAGAGTACACACCATGATGTCCAGAGTCCAACTGACCTAGTTCACAGTACCACCACCAGAGGATGCTATCGTCCCTCTCCCCTCCTATGACGTAATCCAAGATGGCGGTCTGTGAGAAAATGATGGGTAAAGTATTCAGTCTGTGTATGCTGGTCTTGGTCCTAAGCAACCTTGCAGTTGTCATTATATTCCATGGAGTATTTTATCTGGTTGACAATCACAATGTACTTTTCCATTTTAGTTTTTATTCCTATGACATTTCTGTTTGATGAGAGCATTTTGCTCAGATGTTTTTAACCATGTGTGATTACAGGTATTCCATGTAAAGTTATATTCTGATGAAGATTGCTCTAGTGCAATCGAAACAGTGGTCAATCAACAAAATTTTGTGCAACCGAAATGGCTGTATATAAGTCCTGTAATTAGATTTGTGTGTGACTTAAAGCACTATCTACTTCGATCGTCAACAGCCAACCTCTCAGTCATCAGAAGACTTCCATCTCATGTATGATGAGAATGTATGTCTAGGAGAATGTATGTCATGCCCTGGAAATATATTTATTAAATTGGAATATTGACAGCTCTACATTCCACATGACTAATAGATCAGAAACTGCACCACTCTAACATTATAGCTCGTTTTAAGTGTAGAGCCGTGGTGCCTTAGGAGTGCATGTGTTTATGTTCTCTCTTACCATTACCTTCTTGGTACTGATCCCAGACACTAGAACAATCTTTAGAATTGATAGTGCATTGGATTTACGTAAATTGCTTCAAAATCCGTCTGTCTGGAGCTCTATCATGCATAAAAACCACCTGTTTCTTCTTCTTCTTAACTGTCTGCTATTACATCACATCATTTTCATATCTACTACTATACACCAATAAGGGGCGCTAACATCCTCAACATGCGCGCATCTGGAGAAATCTTGTACATCTGGATGCGTACTGTGAGCAAGACTGTTGTGGAACAGCAGATATGGACTTGGCTCACTCTGTTTCTTAACAAGCCTCAGAATGTAGCAGTCTACTTCTGGTCAGCTGCATATTAAATCAGTGACAGTGGTACAGGAAGGGTTGGTCAAAGACAATGAGAGGAGATCTTTCAATCTCTAACTTTATCCTAAGAATACGAGAATTCTCTGTGACCTCCATCTGCATAGGGAAAGACTGTAAATAACGCATTATGATCGAAGTGCTAGAAATATGTAGATCACCGTCTAGTATGCTTTGGTGTTAACAATGAATGGACATACTGCGTAGTCTTCTATCTACGTTCGCAATAAAGTATATGGTTCTTGCAAAGTAGTGGAGGGGTGGTTTAGTGATAACACAGAAACTGGGAAGCATGCTGCTACTTCATTGGTTGGTGTTGAAATTATGGTAAAATTGCTTAAATTGATCACACTATCACCTATGATGCTTATTGTTACAGCACATCGATGGTGTCTTTTCCATCCCATCCATCCACTGGTAAGCTGTTGATTATCACATAATGAATGACTGCCATCACTCGTTTGAGATGGAGTAAGAGTCTTGGTGGTGGGGCAACACCTTCCAGGGATGGCTGGTACTGAACCAGTGATCACGTACATGACCACAATACGAGGAATCAATGGAAAAGGAACACTGAGCCATCAGCTATCCCCTCACTAACAAAGATGAGTTAAAATGTAGAGGCCATCGATCACTTTCGGACACCTGTCTGGTGAGCGTCTTTCATTTAAATTCATCCAGTGGGAACA
Source organism: Schistocerca piceifrons (assembly GCF_021461385.2). Lineage (NCBI taxonomy): Eukaryota > Metazoa > Arthropoda > Insecta > Orthoptera > Acrididae > Schistocerca > Schistocerca piceifrons. The sequence goes on along the minus strand of NC_060140.1, from coordinate 714,170,810 downwards.
GTAGCAACATAATTTACAATGGCTCAAAACATGTTAATGACAGTTTAGAACTTGGCACAGACTTCGAAGTTGTGGGGGAAAAAAGAAAATGTATGGTGGTTTACAAAGCTGTGCCATGTGGCACTTGCAGGCAGAAAAAGACGTTGTTTCAAACAACAACAAAGGCCGGTTGGAGTGGCCGTGCGGTTCTGGGCGCTACAGTCTGGAGCCGAGTGACCGCTACGGTCGCAGGTTCGAATCCTGCCTCGGGCATGGATGTGTGTGATGTCCTTAGGTTAGTTAGGTTTAATTAGTTCTAAGTTCTAGGCGACTGATGACCTCAGAAGCTAAGTCGCATAGTGCTCAGAGCCATTTGAGCCAACAACAAAGGGACACAGCGGCCTTCTCTTGCAACTGATAGTATAATCTGTGGGATATGGTACTTCTCTTACAATACAGGCGATGAAACTTTACACTGTCTGTGCAAGCCACTGAGTGGATCAATACGCGTGTATTTAATGGGACTTGGCACATATCCTCAATGCCAGCACAAACGGTATTTTGTTTTCGATAAACAGTGTGGTTCATTGATAGTGACTGCGCCAAATACCTCACGAAATAAGCATCAAACGAAAAAACTACAAAGAACGAAACTCGTCTAGCTTGAATGGGGAAACCAGATGGGGCTATGATTGCCCCGCTAGATGGCGCTGCCATAGGTTCAAACGGATATCAACTGCGTTTTTTTTTTAAATAGGAACCCCCATTTTTTATTACATATAATTGTAGTCGCAAAGAAATATGAATGTTTTAGTTGGACCACTTTTTTCGCTTTGCGATATATGGCGCTGTAATAGTCACAAACGTTTCAGTACATGGTATCACGTAACATTCCGCCAGTACGGACGGTATTTGCTTCGTGATACATTACCCGTGTTAAAATGAACCGTTTACCAATTGCGGAAAAGGTCGATATCGTGTTGATGTATGGATATTGGGATCAAAATGCCCAATGAGCGTGTGCTATGTATGCTGCTCGGTATCCTGGACATCATCCAAGTGTCCAGACCGTCCGTCGGATAGTTACGTTATTTAAGGAGACAGGAAGCGTTCAACCACATGTGAAACGTCAACCACGACCTGCAACAAATGATGATGCCCAGGTAGGTGTTTTAGCTGCTGTCGCAGCTAATCCGCACATCAGTAGCAGACAAATTGCACAAGAATCGGGAATCTCAAAAACTTTGGTGTTGAGAATGTTACATCAACATCAACTGCACCTGTACCATATTTCTATGCACCAGGAATTGCATGGCGATGACTTTTAATGTCGTGTACAGTTGTGCCACTGGGCACAGGGGAAATTACGGGACGATGACAGATTTTTTGCACGCGTTCTATTTAGCGACGAAGCGTCATTCACCAACAGCGGTAACGTAAACCGGCATAATATACACTATTGTGCAACGGAAAATCCACGATGGCTGTAACAAGTGGAACATCAGCGACCTTGGCGGGTTAATGTATTGTGAGGCATTATGGGAGGAGGGATAATTGCCCCCCATTTTATCGATGACAATCTAAATGGGGCAATGTATGCTGATTTCCTACGTAATGTTCTACCTATGTTACTACACGATGTTTCACTACATGACAGAATGGCGATGTACTTCCAACATGATGGATGTCCAGCACATAGCTCCCGTGCGGTTGAAGCGGTATTGAATAGCATATTTCATGACAGGTGGATTGGTCGTCGCAACACCATACCGTGGCCCGCACGTTCACCCGATCTGACGTCTCCGGATTTCTTTCTGTGGGGAAAGTTGAAGGATATTTGCTATCGTGATCCACTGACAACGCCCGCCAACATGTGTCAGCGCATTGTCAGTGCATGTGCGAACATTACGGAAGGTGAACTACTCGCTGTTGAGAGGAATGTCGTTACACGTAATGTCAAATGCAATGAGGTTGACGGACATCATTTTGAGCATTTATTGCATTAATGTGGTATTTACAGGTAATCACGCTGTAACAGCATTCGTTCTCAGAAATGATAAGTTCACAAAGGTACATGTATCACATTGGAACAACCGAAATAAAATGTTCAAACGTACCTACATTCTGTATTTTAATTTAAAAAAACCTACCTGTAACCAACTGTTCGTCTAAAATTGTGAGCCATATGTTTGTGACTATTACAGCCCCATCTATCACAAAGCGAAAAAAGTGGTCCAACTAAAACATTCATATTTCTTTACGTACTACACGAATATGTAATAAAAAATGGGAGTTCCTATTTAATAAAACGCAGTTGATATCCGTTTGACCTACGGCAGCGCCATCTAGCGGGTCAACCACAGCGCCATCTGGTTTCCCCTTTCGAGGTAGACAAGTTTCGTTCTTTGTAGTTTTTCGTTTGACGCTTATTTCGTGAGATATTTGGTCCGCTCACGATCAGTGGACCAGTCCTCTACTGGATGTCATTAGCGGAGTTTTTATACTCTGTAGTTTTTTCTCTTTTTTCTCTGTTGGATGGTACAAAATAAGAATGATAGAGAGAATGTTTGGATGACAGATGTTAATGCACCCTGAGGGACACAGATCTCCTTCAGACTTCAGTACCTGTATGTAGTTTGGAGATGCACCACAATGTGGTAGCAAAATCCTCTTCCATTGTAAACGGTCCTCAACGCCGCAAAACTCTTCCGTTTTCCATATGATGTGACTATCTTTATTTAAAATCATTCAGTGTGTGTGTTGTGGGGGAAAAAGATCCGTTTGGTGTTAGCCTTACACATTACACACTACTGGCGGAGCTATGGCAAAATGTCCTCATTTCCACGATCCTGTAGCGCTCAGTTCACTCTGTTTCTACACGGGTTGCAAAAGGTGGTAGATATAGCGCTCTCTGACTTCTGCTCAGTTCCGACTTAAACTGGAAGAATCACACGTACAAAGCAACAGAGACTGAGCAACAGTTACAAGATGTATAGGGGCTGCCTACAAAACCGCACTGGAGTTTTGATGTAGCACATAGGTTAGAAAAGGTGGCTCACTTCGAGATATAAGAGTGCCACAAATATGATTCACTAGTGGCTGTAATCATTAAACGACTTCTCCATAGGATCCAATGCAGGTATGTGGATGAATGGAAAGACTTGATTCCAAATCGCAGACAGCATTTCAACCGGAAAGCATATCACCATAGATCTGGTAAAAGCCATTGTATTTGTTATAGGATTTTGTACACTTCTTTCGACCACAATCTAGCATTGCATTTTTTTAAAGTGATTCGTCGCATAGCACACCATCTACTGTGTGTGATCGTTCTCAATCAACCGTCGCCTATAACCCAGTGGATATATCACAGAAACTGTTACATGGCATCGGGATAGAATGCATTACAAATGCTGGAGAAATATCTAGCTGTGGCATGAGGGAATTGCAAATACTGGCTTCATACCATGTTCCTTAGCAGAATCACTTTATAAATTCAGTGATTTGTGTGGAAAACCACTTCATTCGGAAGCAATACCATACCTCGTTTTATGAAACTTGTATAGTTTTTAACGTGGATATCGTTAGCGATACTTGCGTGTGCCTGTAGAACGAAGACCACTTGTGACAGTAACATAGTCGTTGCGATCGTGTTTTTAACATCTGGCAACTTGTAAGAATATCATGTCTCTCTTTCTAAGACACACTCGTAAGAAAAACGTATGAGACATGTCCATCTATCGCAGATTTTCGCTCACTATTGTTTGGTATCGCCAGCATTCAGTTATTGGCGAATTATTATACTTTGTAGTAGGGGGTGCACGATAGATTCGCTGTGTTCAGGGGGCTTCTAAAGTATGTGTACTGTAGTCAGTGTTCCGACAAGTGCAAAGAAAATTACTTTGGCCTGTCTTAACGAAAGTTATGGATTTGACGTGGAAAATTGTGATAGCTGTAAGGGCAATGAAAGATTTTTTTACGTGGAATATTATGCCCTGTCATAAGAATGCTACAGATTTTGATATTTTCAAAGCCACCGTCGTCAGGAGGGGGTATTTCCGATACTTCACTCATTGTCGAATGTGGTCAGATTGAGACTGCAATCGTGATATTTAATTGTAAGTGCAGTGATAAAATGTTTCTGGTTTCCTAGGACAATTCTGTCTGGGGTGGGGGGCGCGCAGCGGCAGTGATCTGTCGCCAGAACGATTAACCTTTCTGGCTTACAGTGGAAGCTGTACAAGAATGTAACTGACCTAGTCCTGTCGCCCTCTAGGTGGGTGAATTGCGAACTAATACTCAGTATGTGTTGGGCAGCCTTCGTGGTCGTGTGTGTTGTCCGTTGAAATTTGATAATATTCAATAGGGGCCTGTGTTTGTGCTGGACAATTATTCTCTACCATGTAAATTGTCTAGTTGAGTGCTTCTACACATTTCCCGTCTTTATTTGGTTGAGAGAACATCGATTGTGGTGTGTGCTGTGGGCATCTAGCTGGTGAAAGACGGCTGGAAGAGACGTTTGCTGGTTCTCTAGACATGAGAAACACCTTAGTAGACTTTGTAAAGCAGAGAGTTGGTTTGGGATCTGTTATATCACTAACATCGGTGTTCGTGAGTGGAACTATGAGTTTCCTCTATTTTTTCGAGTTTTCACGTAAAGACCTTCACATATGAGACAAGTTTTTAGTTCCACCTCGCTGCACCTCTCTAAAGTTTCCAGTTTCTAGAGAAATAATTTCCACTTTTTGTCTTCAGGATTAAAATATGCAAGAGATATTGTTATGTGGTTGACAGGGAGAACTATCGCGTAAATGGTATGATTTTCTGGTAAACCATGTGAACCATATGTGCATGGAGATGGGAGTGGAAAGCATGGCAGTAAGCAAGCAAACAAGCAGGTCAGGGCCGGAAACATTAACGCCTTTGTACCAAGGGGAACCAGCCCAGCCTTCGTACTATAGTTTGGAGAGTGGCTGCGGTCAACTGAGAGCGCTCTGATCGCACATAGGGACAACATGTATGGGGGGTAGTTGAGTCAGGACAGATGGCCGCGCTGGATGACCAACCGACCTCGCGGCTAATATCTAGTGCTGCGAGGATTATATACGGTCGGTGAATGTGTTGGTTTTTTTTTTTTTTTTTTTTTTTTTTTTTTTTAGATAAATCTGTCTGTCATCGCGGTATATGTATGAGAGTCTGCTGGTCGATATCTATATGCATGGAGCAGAAGTGATGATTTTGTATGGTACTGGATACGAATTGCGTGTTTACCTCATTGATATGTTCTTATGGTCTGTGGTGATATAGCCTGGTTGGAGATAAGTTTCATGCTGAAATATTCGAGGTTTCCTCGACAGTGGCAGAGCATTGTAATTGAGGAAGTGTCTTTGACTGTAGTCTCTGTATTTCATCAGTAGATAAATTTTGCAGGGTTTAACTTGCAGTGCAATATGACTGCTGTATTTTGTTTTTCAATGTGTACAAAACAGTTTTGCCGTTGAAATTCTCATAATCGGACTATCTATAAAAAAATACGGCGGACAGTGCTCCCACACCAGTAACAGCAGCAGTTTTGCAGGTAAATTCAGTAAGAACCAATCACAAAGCTCTGTTCACAAGACATCGCTTGTGTGGGGCATAGGAGCCTCCACAGACTGGTTCAAACAAGACGGAGGGTGGGCATCTAGGGAAAGTTCTGTGACGTCTGAGAGTAATGTGATGCCTTCTTTGTTCGAGTGTTCAGAGGCACATCCAAGCAGACAATCTATGTCTGGCAGCATTCTGTCCCTCACTCACTATTGTGGCTTTAGACCGTGTCCAGACCAGCAGCTGTAGGACATCGAAAATTCACCGAAAATTCCAGTCGTTTTTCTCGTGTGTAGGACAGTGCATCGAATTCTGTTTGCGCAGTCCTTCTGATTTTTCCGTCTGTGTTTAGACAGTGCTTCGAGAAATGAGGAGAATAACGTTCCTGACTCCAGTAGCAGCAAATAGCTATAAAACTAAGCCCACTCACTGTTTCAGAAAAGTGATGAACATCATAGCAGCTGTAGGACTCAGAAAGTTTTTTCTCTCTCTGGCAGTGCCTTTAAACAAGCAGCTAAAACTCGAAAAGTGGTGAGCGTCCTGTTTAGAGTTACAGAGATATTTATTTCGACTTCCAAATATCGTCGTTTTGGCGCGGAAAATCACATATTTCAGCTGATATCGGTTTCGGGATCTATTTCCGACTAACGCGTACAAAGTGCCTCAACGAGGTTTCACAAGTGGCGGTATACATCGCAAAATTGAAGCAACCTACTGTGCAACGATCTTTTTAAAGGTGCATTTAGAGACGTATTCAGTTAGATTTAGTAACTTCTGAAGCAGCTCATGCTCAAGGACGAGGGTATTTCCCACAAAAGCACACGAAGTTCGTCAAGGATGGTTTCACAAGTGTTTCGTGATGTTTTTAGAGACTGTGTTCAAGTGTGGTGTTAGCGGTATTTCTCAGAAGAAAATGTGTAAATGTTTGAATATCGTCCCCTTACCTGCAGAGCTCTCTCTCTCTCTCTCTCCCTCTCTCTCTGTGCTGTGGTACATCTAGTCTCTGTGACACCTTCAAGTTATATATGTGACAATATTCCGCAACACCAGATGTAATAACACCTGAAGCAATTCGTGTTCAACACCAAAGGGTATCCTTGCGCCGGGAATGGGAAGGCGGTGGGCCATAGGCACTTCCAACATGACTAAAAATGCTTAGCACGCACCCTACGCCTGCAGCATGGGCATGCCGTAAGCTGGCATGCTCCTTGCCCAAGTCTCTGACCCCACTGGAAGACGCCACATGCTGGAGTGGGTGAATTTCCCCTCTTGCACTTCAGAAGACTGACTGACTGGACTTTTATCAAATGATCTATGGTTACAGCACATGTACTTATTTGCATGAGTTGCAAAGTGTGATCTAGTCCCATCCTGCTGCATCTTCATTATTTCATGAAATGTATTCATCTTCATCAGATATCATTGTTTCCGACATGTCCACACATGCATGGCTACAGCTAATATACTACTCCTTCTCTGGCACAGACATTTCATCCACTGAACACAGTAAACAATTACATCCATCCTCCCAGTCCAGCAGCTGGGCACAAATTGACTTCTTATCCTGCCATTTGCCCTCAAACCTCCATCTTGGAACACGTCACTGGAGGTGAGAGGAGGAGTGGTGTGAGTGCCCTCTTGTGGCGGTACTGTGAACTAGGTCAGTTGGACTCCACACCTCATGCTGAACACATTGGTTGGAGCTACTGCCAATGACAAGTCAAATTGTTTAAATAAACAATTCATACAAAATAAAGACTTACATCCATCCTATCCACAAGACCAGCATAGACTGAGTCCTTTCCCCACCAATTTCTGAGTGAAGGAAGGGAGGGGGGGAATGCATACAAAATAAAGAATCATCGACAGTACAAATACAAAATGACACTTGTTCATGAATCGAAGAATCACTTCTTTCGTCAACCATAATAGAAAAATGTTCAGTCTTCTTGACTGAAGCCAGTACCTTTCTCAACACAGACTTTCCTAGTGGATCAATTATCTATTTTGAATATCATGGGACGTCCAGTTATACTCCGGATGCCCTAACCGATCTCTAAACTCAGGTATGTCATTCTTTTGGAGTTCCAACAATTGAAAAAAAATTGATTATACATCTCCATGCCCTCTAATTGCTAGTCCTTGTTGGCACAGAACCAAAGACACAAAACAACTTCCCGATGATGGCCCTAAAATTGTTTAATGCTCTACCTGATCACATACAGTCTTTACCATGGGAGCAGTTTAAAACTACTATTTTGTGTAAGCTAAATCAGCAGCAGAATTCTTCTGTAGTAACAGCATAGTGTTTACTTGAGCTGCAGCTCAGTTCCGTGACTCCAGCAGCAACTGTTATATTTAATTTCATTATATACTTGTATGTATTTTATAGTTGTGATATTATTGTAATCTAATTTATAACTTAAATATGTCTTGCGGTATTAAATTACTATCATAGTAGAGTTGTGTTCATGTATTTTCATAATGTTGTATCTTGACGCTGTCTATCTAGCTGTGGCTGGTGAATGACACAGAATTGGTAATAAAGGTAACGACTTCACATAACATTTCTCCAACAGCAGGCTCTTGTGTAATGTACTTTCTTACATCGTGATCTAACTATTCATTCAACTGGGAGGCCACACTTTGGTTAGTGACAGAATTTAGTTTCAGAACACCTTCTTTCTGTGTAAACGTATGAAGAGTTATGTACATCCTATCCAGCAGCTGAGCACACTCTGAGTCTTTTTCCCACCAATTCCCAGATGGGGCAAGGGAGGGAGATAGCTCGATTGATCTACTTTCCTGCCAAATTTTGAACTTCCTGCCATGACATCACTGTGATTTTGCCACATTTTAGCTGCCATCTTGAATAAACCTGACAACAATGCAGAGTGAGGTGATGCGACTTTGCCCTGCTAGTATTGTGTTGTGTCAGTTGTGCAACGATGCTGGTATCAATGGTCATGTGAACAATCTCACACCTGTAGATGATGTGCTGAACGCCCACACAGCACAGATGCCTGCCAGGATTGTCGTATTGTAAGGGCAGCAGTGGCAGATTGTATAGCTACACAGCACAGATAACAGGGTATGTGAGCCCAGCGATGTCAACATGAACTGTTGCAACTTAGCATGTCGATACTGTCTTCGTTGCGAGTGCTGTATTTGTGAACTTCATTTCTCTTTCTTTAAATATCATGGTTTCTCTTTATGTGGAAGAGGCAGTTCGATATATACTGGCTGTAAACAGTCAGAACTCCTAACCTGGGGAAATTGGTTTACAGTGGTCTGATTTTTTGCTTGAAGCAATGATCCTCATTGCTTTCTTTCGCGGTAAAAGCACATTCTTGCAGCCTGCAGAATGGCCCCACAACAACAATCATAACTGATGTGGCTGTGGAACATTGCATAGTACACAGTTAGAAGGTACTGTTCTGGTACTATACTTCTCAGTTTCCTCAACAGGTACAGGACCAGTGAAAGTTTGGAACATACGTGTTTGGTGTGCTGTTGCCAGGTTAATTTGGTATCAATGAGAAAGCCCAGAAGTTTAACATCTGCTGTGTTACCCGTGCTCCAGTATGGAACCAGGCCTTAGCTTGATTGAACAAGACTTCTGCTTGTTGGACTGCCTGTTCAACATTCTCTCCTTTTGAGAACAAGGTTGTGTCATCCACAAACTGCAAGGTGTGCCTGTTGGAGCCTATGTCTTTTATGAAGATAAGGAACAGCAGGGGCCCTATTACTGATCCCTGCGGCACACCATGCTGTAGCTTCTTCTCACCTGAATCAGCTCCTTGCTCAGAGACCATCTGTCGTCTGTTTCTCATGTAGGATTCACGAGTTTGCAGGACAGATCCCCCTATACCATATGTTTTTAGCTTTCTGTGCAGGACCTTATGTGGGATGCAGTCAAATGCCTTACTAAGGTCACAAAGTATTAGTGCTACAGACTCTTTGTCTTCAAAGCCCTGACTTATGTTTGCAACTAAGTCAAGTGCAGCTGTTGTTCTTTCATTATTGATTCCATCACCTTCGCTGGCACTGGTAATATAGACATGGTCCTGTAGCTTGACACCTCATGTGGACTGCATTTTTTTGTAAACGGGCACTGTGCGTGCTACTTTCAGGAAGTCTGGAAATTCCCCTACACAGAGGCTTTTTATTTATTACTACTGCTAATGGCTATGCAATTTCACTGATTATAGTTTTTAACATAGTACAGGGCATGCCATAAATATCAGGGCTCCCTGAAAATTTGTAGCTTTTTACAATTTTTGTTATTTCTTTTGGATACACTCTCTTCCACATTACCATTCTGCATTTATTCTCAAATTTCGCAGCAGCTGCAGGATCTATTCCAAAGCCAGGAATTTCGTTTACTGTATTTTCCACTATGTTTATAAAATAGTCATTAAACTCATCTGGACTGCAAGAATTATACCAAGAGGTGGGCTTTTTCCTGTGTTCATTAACCAGATTCCATGCTGCTTTACAAGGACTTTGAGCTGCTCCAATAAATCTGGCATTGCTTTCCTTCTTTGCTTTTTCTGCTTCCTTTCTGTAGATCCTTTTGGTCTGTAAATAACTAGATTACAGTCTATCCTTAATATCTATATCTTTAGCAGCTTTGACCTTGTCATTTAGTATTTGGACAATACATTTTATTTTGGCTAGTCTAGGAGTATACCATCTCTTTACTTTGTTAGTTTTTTGTCTACATTTTGATTTAGCATTTGAATATCTCTTGGGTTTTAATGGGAAATGTTCATCAAATCTCACTTTAAGCGTCTGTAACATGTGATTGAATGCAGAATTTGGTGGCAATTCATCAATTATTTGGTGCCAATCTATAGAAGACACTGTAGTTTTGAAATCATCATCTAAGCTTTTCTTTGTGATAACTCTATTTCTGAATACATAATGTGTATGCCAGCTGGGAATTTGTTGTGCACTTACTGAGTTTGTCCATAACTTCATGATTACTGCATGGTGATCTGCTAGTATAGGGTCCCCCACACTTACTTTGTAGTCCCAACTATTTAGGTTTGCCACAGTTGTGCCAAGACAAATAGCTCCTCTTGTTGGTAGAGAGTTTCCTATGAATAGCCCATAGCTGCTTACTAAGTTCATGAAAGCTCTTTATCATTACCTTCTCCAATATGAATGTTGAAATCTCCACATAAAGCAATTTTTGTCCCTAAGTGCACTAGGTAACACAGACAGCTTTCCAACTGGTTGAGGAAATTTTCAAAATTTCCATCTGGGGAATGGTAGACAGAAACAACAATTAAGTTGGTATCTGACAGTCCCAAAGCAGATAGGACTTAAGTCAATTTTATTGGCACTGAATTTACTATATACATACACAGCCACACCACCATTGATAGTAGTTTCTCTACACCATGCATTCACCATTTCTAAATATTCAATGTTTCTGTAGTATTCTGTTTGTGGTTGGGCTAGCCAGTGTTCTCATATACATAATACATCAGGTCTCACTTCATCAACAAACAATGTATCAAGTTTTGTTCTGAGGCACTGCACATTTACTCTCACTATAACTAAGACAGTATTTTCTTCAATGATATCATTTCCTTTTTCACTGGAATGTTCTTGGTCTTGGGAGTTTATTGCACCAGTGCACTGGGCATCCTCCGGAATAAAAAACGTTTTTCATAATGTTTTTCGGCTATATATTGTTGTCCATTATTTTGTCTTTTAGGTCGAAATCAACACCAATTTTGAAGCTATTATTTATTGCCTTTGTTTCCAGTTTTTCAACTGTAAAATTGTTGGAGTTCGGAAAGTGTTCTGTAAGAAGTTAGTTACAGTTTCAGCTGTGGTGCCACCTCTTAGTTTGCTTAGGTGGAACCAGGCTTTTTTGTCACCATACAGCATTCCTTTTTCATCACCAATACCTATTGTGACTTTATTTCTGTTATTAGTACTGGCATTCAAAAACGTTTGTTTAGTGGGCCTCATACACTGTTGACAAGATTTTGCATTTTGTAGCACAATCTTGTAAGATGTTTTGTTTTCTTTTCCTGTGTCTTCAGTGGTTCTGGCCAGTTCATTTTCTTGTTTCGCTACAGTCGAATTTCTTCTGTCTCCTCGTTTGTTTTTCACTTCTTGCCAGTCTGTATTGATGCCTTCCGAAGAGTTTTCATCCATCAGATTGTTTACGTCTGTATTTGGTTTGTTTTTAATGTGGGGTTGAGTTTCACTGACAGACTCACTGTTTACGTTCGTACTAGATGAAACTCTAGCAATGTTTGGTCTTCATCGTTATTTCTTGTTGGAAAATTACCACGTAATGAATTTGCAGGCTTTTTGCTGCTGTTGTGATTGGTGATGGTGGTAGGCACTGCTTCTCTGACACACTCCACACAAGTATTCGAACTTTGCCTCAGATTAGCGATGTTTACCTCTTATTTCCAGCTATAATACATGGCATGTTGTTTTCTACATCCTCTGCACGCTGTCTTGCTGTGTTTATCGATGATTGAAATGCTTTTTCACTTCGTGGTACCAATATTTCTAACTTAGAGTTTGTGGCAATCACAGTGTCTAGTTTTTCTTTCATTTGTTTGCTATCACTGGTAAGTTTTTTTCACAATTGTCGGAAGATTATTCACTGATGCAACTAGATCAACACTGCATTGCTGCTTAGAGGACAAGATTTGTTCATGTTTCGCTGTATTAATGTCTTCCGAGATTTCGTCAGCTAACCTCACTTCACAGTTGTCACAAACGTATTTTAAGGGATCTTTTGAGCACTTTAGAATGCGATCTTCGCTGTTGGTGAGCCCCACACAGTCCGTGTGAAACGATTTTCCACACCACAGTCCACACAAAACACTGAATTCCTCATTTTTAAAGTTTTTCTCGCACTTAGCACAAAGGATGCTTTCACTGGACGCCATCTTTAAGCTTCTCCAAATATTTCCAATCACAACAGCAACAGCAGTATGGTTGTTTAGCGCCCGTAGATGTCTGAAGTGATATCTCCGGTCAACAATGGGACAGAAGTGATTGAACAACTTTGCTGTTCTTCATGCCCACCGAGATGTTTTGGATGAATTGGATATCTGACCAGTCATCAATGACTTCAAATTCAGTAATCCAGTCAGATGGTCGACATTTTCACCTTTCTAAAGGCATTTAGAGCAACATTAAAAATCTTTATGAAATAGAGAATTAATTACGTACATAATGTTAAATTTTCAGTTTCGAAATATTAGTACCAGTTTAGTATTGTATTACTATATTACTATAGTAATGTATTAGTTATTTTCAAATACTTAAATATCTTTATGTTGTAAGACCCAATTAACACCCAGTATTTATATACTTTTTGACTGAAAGTATTAGGCATACTGTATTAACTTTATAACTGTATTAAAGCATTAGCTTTGCGGTATTGTTTTTATTTAATGAACCCTGAGCCTTATTCAAAGTAAGCTTAAATTAGCTATTTCACTTATTAATTAAAGTGCTGTGTGACAGAAGTATTTTATGTTTTATTCTTTTAATAATAGCTTAAGATTTATTTAAATATAATTTCAGTCTTTTCAGAGCTATATATTCATTGCTCTGTAATAGTCTACATTCATGATTATTACTATAAATTAAATTACCTTTTTACGAAAATACCGTGCATGTTTACATTTTGTTTCTTTTTTCAAAGCAAAAAAAAATTGACAGGCTTTTCGAGTTATCGAGAGTCCAGTTTTCGGGCTTCTAATGTTGACCATATGACTCTAAAATGCTTAAAAAAACTTTAAAACTCACTATATTTCATCTAAAATTTAGAAAATTTCCCAGGGCAAGACCCCCCAGTATGCCCCTGCCCCCAATATTTTTTATAAGTCGGCACCCCTGTCCGGGAACACTGAATTGTCTTTGTGAGCCACAGAATCATATCACGGCCAGGGAATGGTAGCACGGCAGTCCGGTGCGGCAGGTGCGGAGAAAACGGGCGTAACAGTGGAGGGGGGAGTATAAGTCCAGAAACACGTTTCTCACAATAGCCATGTGTGTGATCACTGAACATACTTTTGGGTTGCGAAAGGCGATTGTGGTAGGCGGGGTCACTACCATGGAACGAATGGGTGGAAGGGAGGTAGGAGCCGCGGTCCCTGAAACTTATATGCTGGCCAGGGACGTTGCGTTGAAATGGCCGACTTCGGAGAAAACGCAGAAGGCCATCGCAGGAGGCACAGCTGGTGCTGTGGAAACAGCGAGCGAGTTTATGGCAGCAACCAGAACCCTCTGTGTGGGCAGGGGTGGTAGAGGGGGGGGGGGGGCGGATTGCAAACGTGTGCAACATGAATTAAAGTCCATCACACATGGCAGCAGCAAAGTTTGTTGTGTGGTAGTGTATGTCATCAGATGGGGTGGGGGTATGCATCCATCGGTTGCATAACACTAGCTGCAGGCACTGGCCCATAGACAGAACTCGCACTATTATTGTCAATTGCCTGCGAAGAAGTCCTGGGGAATACCTGTGATGCACTATTAGTGATGATATATCCTTGGTTAGTATTCGTGGGAGTCATAATGGGTGCGGAGAATGGCTGATTGAAACATGTTACATGTTGCAGTAATGGCAGCATTGCACACGGCTCCACAGTAACGGCCGCGGGAGCACACTGTGGATGAATGTTCAGTTGCGACATAACCCATGCGTTTGGATTACAATCGCAAGAAACACTGTTCTGAATATCATCTGAGTTGAACTGCAAATGGTGATGAACACAATCTGGCAATATAGATCCAGAGTCCATTGTTCTGGCTGGAGGAGCAGCAAATAGCCATTATAGCGGGATGAATGTGGATTGTAGTCAGCAGGAGAAATTCCAGTATGGGAGATATGAATATGTTCGGGGAGTTGGTTTGAGCTTCCAAGTCCATGAGGTAAGCATTATCTGGAGAAGTCATGGCGACGAACAACTACTTGTAGCACAATGAACCAGCAAGGGAGATATGTAATGTACTCGAAATTCATAAAAGGGTCACCACTGTGGGAATGTGATGGGTTACTATCCCAAAATCAAACACTTCCACTTTATATTTCGATACATATGTATATTTAAGTACAAACATCTACATGTGTACATACAACAAGTTGCATAAACGGACTGAATCTTCTCAAATTTTTCGTACAAAGAACTTGGAAGTGGAGAGAGAGTCCTCATTTGCGAAATGATGTTTATATTGACGCCACAAATGTATTTGCGAATATTGCAATATAAAACGTAAATGGCCCTATTTTTTGACAGCACTGATCTAGATGTTTCAATATTTTACCCAGCAAGGGACCATAGACCTCAGTATGCGACAGAAATTTCAGCTTGATATGTATAATCATTCCTAAGAAATATGATTTTTAACACTTTGGACAGAGACAGGCAGGCAACAAAGTGATCCTATAAGGGCTCTGTTTTTCTGATTGAGGTACGAAACCCTAAAAAGAATTTTTTTAAATCGACACCCAAGTCAAGCATGGAAATTTAGAGTAGGGGCCAGTAGTTTATTCATTTACTTCCATATTCCCCAAGAAACATTCTTTGTGTGTCTCAGAGAATGTACTGCTTGTATCAGTGTCATGAACTTACTGCGTCGCAAGGATGCCAGGGAATTGCGTTTGCTGACTGGACAATGTTCATGATGCTGTTGTGCAACATGATCAATAGACAGTCGGACGTGATACTGGATTCCATCATATCAGTGACACCTGTTCTGGAACTACAAGAAATGGAGAGAATAACATCTCATTATTTGCCATATCTCTGGAACCCACGATGGCCAATGGTTATTTCTGTAGCAGTACAAAAATACTTGTTCCCTCCAATAACTATCCTCTCTGGAAATAGCACCAGGCTCTACTACCTTCAACTGGAGTCAGGAACACAGTTACAGATTTTTAACTGTCAGAGAACAGTAACTGTGAGCAAATATAATAATTGCCACAGACAACTACGTAAGTCGGGCCAGCATGCGCTCAAAAAATTAAGCTGCCCAAACGAGACAGACATTGTCTGAAGCATGGATCATTACCACTTCCTTGGGAAACACATCTCTGAAATTGAGTAAAGAGCCTCAAATGAAAATATGTAATCAACACACATGCCATAGAAGCAATTAAGAATTATTTTTGGGTAGAGTGAGATGAAAATAAAAACTTATGTGTGCTGATTTTTGATGAAGTTAAGTTCCAAGAAGATCTAAACTTCAATAACACTTCATTGAAAGTTGATGGTTTCATAAATTTAGGGGAATATACTTTAGGTGACCGTAAGAATAAACTTGCAAATCATGCTATTGTTTTTATGTTTGTTTGCCTGCTGCATAGCTGGATCCAATCTGTTGCAGTGTGCGCAAGTCTCAGTGCAATTCATAGTGATGTCATCTCACAGATATTGTTTCAAGAAAACATCCAGCTAGAGCAACCAGAACAAGAATTGTTGCATTCACCCCTGATGGCAGCCATCCAAATAAAAAGGTCTAGCAATGTCTAGGAATTAGTGGCATAAAAAATAAGTTACTTGCTCTGTACCAAATCCAGCTGATGAAACGAGAAGAAGTAGGATATTTTCGGACACTATTCAAGCGATAAAATGCATAAGAAATAATTTTTGTGATAAATCTGAGATGCTTTTCAGTGATGAGATCATCACCTATAATCGAAGAGTTTATGAATGAGATAATTCCCCAGAATTCATCAGATTAAAAGTTTGTGACAAGTTAACTTCCACCCACATTCCAACAAATAAATGTAAGATTAGCTCTTGAGTTATCGATAACTCAAGAGCCAGTGGAACAAATGTCTTCAGGGAAATTGAAGCAACAGGATTTGAAGGCAGTGAACCAATGGAATCTTCACTAGATATATGAACAGCTTAATGGATGCACTTAACTCTTCATTTCCTCAGGATGCTTTGTACAAAAAGTTAAGAGGTTCATGAAATGGAGAAACATTCTCGCCAATAGAAGTAACAGCTTTGCTTTGAAAGAACTCTCCAGTCTATAAGAGTAACCATTGAAAGTACCACAACAATATCTGAATACTTGTGGGAAAGAAGTTTCAGCTAACTTACGTCCTGACAGCATAATTTAATCAGGACCCACTTGAACATCATTTACTGTGTGTTCATACTCTTGTTAAACTTTCATTACTTCTAGCGGAAACTGTGAACACAAATATGAATTTTCTTTGACATCATATATGAGCCAGATGCAGACATCACCTAGAGATTTGCAGAACAGAGACAGAGTTTTGGGGAGCATGCAATTTTAAAAAGTACTTTGTGTTCCACACAGCTTCACAGAAGCTCAGCCTAATCCAGAACACATGCCAGAAATTCTTGAAAGATCCTCAGCAAAAGAATGTTTAGTTTATTATCTGGAATGTTACGTAGTGCATCAAGCAAGAAGAGTCACATAATGCGCCAAGTTGTTGTGCCTTCTGAATGGGAATTTGTCTGAGATTCCTCTCTCTTTACTAACATCTATTAGAGATTATTGCTATTCTACACGAAAATCATTGCTCACTTATCCATCAAAAGGCAATTAAAGTGTTCATATCAAGGTGGAAAACACTTTCGCAGTAAAACTTTGCGTGGACAGTTTGTGGGGTGACATTTTTTTGTTAATGTTTGAATAGTT
This sequence comes from Schistocerca piceifrons, assembly GCF_021461385.2. Taxonomy (NCBI): domain Eukaryota; kingdom Metazoa; phylum Arthropoda; class Insecta; order Orthoptera; family Acrididae; genus Schistocerca; species Schistocerca piceifrons. The sequence goes on along the minus strand of NC_060140.1, from coordinate 714,153,572 downwards.
TGGATCACATTAGTATTGAGATATCAAACACTAGGTGCTGTAAAGTTCATGAGATGAATATTGTTCCTAAGCTGATCCTTCATTATATGAAATACTAGTTTTGTATAGGCACTAAAAAAATTTAGAAGGAGCTGAAGTCTTCAAGAAATTCCAGGACTAACCAGAAACTGCCTAAACTAGGTGACAACTGATGTCCGCTTATGAGATAAGTTAATTCAGTCCATATACTATTCATTGCATTACATAAATTTCATAAATGTATCTATTTGCTGCATTTGCAATTGTAACATGTAATTCTGTGGGTCATGAGCAGAGCAGCTGACATCTTGCAACAGAACTGGTGAACCAAGGGCATTAGCAAACTTTTTTCTCTACTCACTATGCTACTGGTTCTGATGATTCATATGGAAGTTTAGTACATTGCTTTAAAGTTCACTATTCATCAATATGCAACATGGTACCAGAAGTATGCAATGTTTTGATAGAAGGACTGAAGGATTTCATTAAGCTAAGTCTGAAATAATAATAAAATTTTTATTTTATTTTTATTCTCCAGCACACACCATTGTTTACTGTATCACTTTTTGCTTCAGGTATGTCTTGAGATCATATGAAACACATGGCACCAAATGCAAACCTTGTGAATGAAGACCCACATGTGCTTCGACTCTTCCGAAATAACTTTTCTCATCACATTTGGCATAGGTTTGAAGGCTGTGGAGTTTTTTGTATGCATCACCAAGTGTGATTATGAATTCATCACCAACAGTTTCCTACCTATTCTTTGCAATTGTGGTCTTTGTATATTCTTCACTGCTGTACACAACAAATTCATGACAACAAATAACTATAAAACGCGATACATGTACGACAGCAAACTTTAAAACAAAATCAAACAATATTGGTTTTGCTCAGACACATAACTGTAGTGCTGTCAGTGAGACAAGCAGGGGAAAAAAAGTTGAGAGTGAGAGGGTACAGCACTGGTTTATTTGCCTGTAAACAACAGTTATGTTGCATAAGACATCATCACTACATACAAGATTATACAAATGATTATACAGATAATGGTTAATATATATAAATATATTATCGAGATCAAGTGTATCTCATACTCAATTAATTTTGTTAAATCAAACAATGGAAAATCCAGGATGGAATGTATCAATGTTATGAAAAGGACAGTAACTACTCACTATATAGCGGAGATGTTGAGTCGCAGACAGGCACAACAAAATGACTGTCATAAACTGAGCTTTTGGCCAACAAGACCTTCATCGAAAATAGGCAAAACACACACACACACACACACACACACACACACACACACACACAGCCTCTGCCTGCTGAAGCTGGACTCCAAGCGACCAGAGTGGCAAGTGGCAACCGGTTGGTGGGAGCAAAGAGGTGGTTGCGGCAGGGAGGGGGAGGGATAGTGGGTAGGGGTGGGGGACATTAAAGTGCTGCTATTGGGAGTGTACAGAGTTGAGGTGGAGAGAGGGTAGGACATCTGTGTGCATTCGGGAGGTTAGACAGAGGGCGGGGATGGTGGGGTAGCAGAAAAAGAGAGAAGCAAAGAGACTGGGTGTGTTGGTGGAATAGGCGTCTGTATAGTGCTGGAATGGCAACAGGTCAATTACAGTAACGTAGGATGTATTGCAGGGAGAGTTACCACTTGTGCAATTCAGAAAAGCTGGTGTTGGTGGGAAGGACCCAGATGGCACAGGCTGTGAAGCAGTCATTGGAATGAAGAATGTCATGTTGGATGGTGTTTTCAGGAATGGGAAGGTGAAGGTGCAGCTGTTTCTTGACTAGTTTCATGTGAACAGACAGCTTGTTGGTTTCCATGTCCACATAGAATGCAGCATAGTGGTTGTAGCTAAGATTTTAGATCACATGACTGGTTTCACAGGTAGCCCTTACTTTGATGGGATAGGTGATGCTTGTCACCAGATTGGAGGAGGTGGTGGTGGGAGAATGTGTGGGCCAGATCTTGCATCTACCTCTATTACAGGGATATGAGCTATGAGGCAAGGGGTTGGGAGCAGTGGTTGTGTAGAGGATACTGTGTAGGTTCAGTGGGCAGCAGAACACCACTGTGGGAGGGGTGGGAAGGATAGTTGGTAGGATATTCCTCATTTCAGGGCACGACAAAAGGTAGTTGAAACCTTGGCTGAGAATGTGATTTACTTGCTCCAGTCCTGGGTGGTACTAAGTCATGAGGGGAATGCTCCTGTGGCCAGATGGTGGGACTTTGGGGGGTGGTGGGTGACTAGAAAGATAAGGCATGGGAGAACTGTTTTTGTATCAGGCTTGGAAGGTAATTATGGTCTGTGAAGGCCTCAGTGAGAATCTTAATATATTTCAACAGGAACCATTCATCACTACAGATGCAATGGCCATGGGCAGCTAGGCTGTGAGGCACAGACTTTTCGGTATGGAATGCGTGACAGCTGTCGACGTAGACGTATTATTGGTGGTTGTTAGGTTTGATATGGAAGAGGTACTATTGTAGCCATCTTTGAGGTGGAGATCAACATCAAGGAAGGTGACTTGTCGGATTCAGGAGGACCAGGTGAAGCGAATGGGGGAGAAGTTATTGAGGTTCTGGAGGGATGTGGATAGGGTGTCCTCACTTTTTTTATTTTTACACATCAAGTTTCGTAGGACCAAATTGAGGAGCAAATCTCCAAGGTCATGGAACGTGTCAGTACATGAAATTACAACATAAGGGTAGTAACAGATAAAATAAAATGTTTATGAATCCGAAAAAAGTCAATCCATACGTTTAAGTAAACGCAATCAACAATGCAACAAGAATCAGCTTAATTTTTCAAGGAACTCCTCAACAGAATAGAAGGAGTGACCTATGAAGAAATTCTTCAGTTTCGATTTGAAAGCACATGCATTACTGTTAAGATTTTTCAATTGGAGTGGTAGCTTATTGAAAATGGATGCAGCAGTATACTGCACACCGTTTTGCACAAGAGTTAAGGAAGTCTGATCCAAATGCAGGTTTGATTTTTGCCGAGTGTTAACTGAGTGAAAACTGCTTATTCTTGGGAATAAGCTAATATTGTTAACAAGAAATGACAGTAAGGAATATATATATTGAGAGGCCAATGTCAGAATACCCAGCCTCATGAACAGGGGTTGACAAGAGGTTCATGAACTTACACCATTTATTGCCCAGCCCACCCATTTCTGAGCCAAAAACATCCTTTTGGAATGGGACGAGTTACCCCAGAATATAATACCATATGACATAAGCAAATGAAAATAAGTGAAGTAGACTAATTTTTGTGTCAAACGATCACTCACTTCAGATACTGTTCGATAACGAAAATCGCAGCATTAGGTCTTTGAACAAGATCCTGAATGTGGGCTTGAATGTGGGCTTTCATGACAGTTTACTATCTATCTGAACACCTAGAAATTTGAACTGTTCAGTTTCACTAATCATATGCCCATTCTGTGAAATTAAAACATCGGGTTTGGTTGAATTGTGTGTTAGAAACTGTAAAACCTGAGTCTTACTGTGATATAGCATTAGCTTATTTTCTACAAGCCATGAGCTTACGTCATGAAGTGCACTGTTTAAAACTGAGCCAATGTTGCACACAACATCCTTTACTACCAAGCTAGTGTCATCAGCAAACAGAATTATTTTAGATTTACTCGTAATACTAGAGGACATATCATTTATATAAATAAGGAACAGGAGTGGCCCCAACACTGATCCCTGGGGCATGCCCCACTTGATTGTTTCCCAATCAGACTCCACATCACAGCCATTCTCAACATTGTGAATAATGACCTTCTGCAGTCTTTTGCTAAAGTAAGAGGTGTACTGATTGAGAGCCACTGTGGAGAGTCAGTGGAGGAAATGGTTGGTATCTTTTATATATAAGGGTAGGTTGTGGATAATAGGCTGAAAGTGTTGGTTTACGAGAGGAGAGACTCTCAGTGGAGGCACAATAACCAGCCACAATGGGGTATCCTGGGTGGTTGGGTATATGGACTTAGGAAGCATGTAGAAGGTAGGTGTGCAGGGAGCGGTAGGGGTGAGAGAGAGATGGACTCTGGGGAGAGGTTCTGGGATGGGCCTAAGGACTTGAGAAGAGACTGGAGATCCTGTTGGATTTCTGGAATGGGGTCACTGTGGTAGGGTTTGTAGGTGGATCAATCTGACAGCTGGTGGAGTCTTTCTGCCATGTAATCCTTTTGGTCCAAAACAACAGTGGTGGAGCCTTTATCAGCAGGCAGGATTATAAGTCAGGATAAGTTTTTAGGTGGTGGATTGCAGTTGTTTCTGTGTATGTATGATTGGTGTGCATGTTGAGATTTGGGGATTGATGGTGAGGGAAGGTTTGAGGTTAAGAAATTCAGGAAAGTTAACAAGGGTGATCTGGGGGCAGTTTGGATGGGTCACATTATTCCACCTCAATCTTTTTACTTCACTCATTTCCCACAGCCCCATCCCTCCCTCCACCATCCATCTAACCTCCAGATTGCACGTAGTTGTAAGTTCTCTCCACCTCGTCTCTGCACATTCCCACTGGCAGCACTTTACTATCCCCATCCCCTACCTGCTATCCATCCCCTCCCTGCCTCAACCTATTCCTTACCCTGACCATCTGGTTGCCTCTCCCATCATGCCACAGTCTGGCTTCAGCAGCCAGACTGTGATCATGTGTGTGTGTGTGTGTGTGTGTGTGTGTGTGTGTGTGTGTGTGTGTGTGTGTGTGTATTTTTGACAAATGTCTTGTTGGCTGAGAGTTAACTTTCTGACAGTCTTTTTGTTGTGACTATTGTGAAATAGTTTTGTTACACAGACCAAGAATTAGGCTGTATGCCACAAATTACAATTTTGTTTATTCACAACCCCATATTTTCATTACGTATAAATTGATTTGTATTCTAGGATGATTTTTCTTTCAAACGTGTTTCTACCACCATTTTAAATTTATTTTCATACAACTCCCTTGTTTCATTTGTATATTGTTGAAAAATATTTTGCCAGCATGTAAAAAACTATTGTGCAGCTTACTTAAATGAATCAAAGGGATGTTTAGTAAATTCCTTTTTCTGGTTCTATATGAGTGCACGTTAGATCTATGTTCACACATATAGATATTCTGTTAGGCTTGCATAAGTATTTTAAGTATGTATAAACTGGGGACTGTAAGTATTTTATGCTCTGTAAAGTGCTGTCTCCAAGAATTTAAGTTGTTCAAACCAGAAATACAATAATGGCTTTCTTTTGCCAGAGGAAAGCCTCTGTTGTCCCAACAGTGTTTCCTCAAAGAGGTAATCCATAAAGCAAGTGTGAATGAAAAAAAAGACATACTATTTCATATACAATAGCTCTTTTTCACACAATCCTTCAGTTACCCAAGGAGATATAAAACTCTTTCCAACTTACTGCAGAGCTTTTCTGGTGTGTATTCCAACATAATTTACTATCAAGCTACATGCCTAACAGTTCTACAGAATGCTTGAGTGAATTTTGTACATTATTAGTATTTCCAGGGGAAAAGAGGGAGTATTCAGTATTATTTTTATTTATTGTAACTTATTTTCATGGAACCACTGAGATGTCTTTTCTTTCACAGAGTAGTTCATTTTTTCGACAACATTTACGTGACTGTGTGATGTGATAAAAGCTGTGTCACAGTGTGCACATTTGTATGGCACATTTGTATGGCAATACCTTGGGCAGATAATTCACTTAGACAACAAGTAATAAAGGTTCCAGCACAGATTGTTGTGGAACTCTGTATTTTACATTGAGGAGGTAAGATTTTTTGTTCGAATTTACATCAACTATTTGGTTTCTGTTCGTCAAATATATCTCACTTGTGGTAGTTCTGTATCAGTTTTTCCATATTTTTCAAGTTTCTTAATTAAAATGCTATGAGACACTATCAAATGCTTTGGTTAGATCCACTAGTGTGGCAAAGGTGTGCTGTCTATTTTCAAAACCATGTAGTACTCATAATACAACTTGTTGAACTGCCTTAATTATTGATAGCCAGCTTTGGAATTCGTCTTGGGCCTTGCTAACAAAGGAAACTCCCCATTGCAACTCCATCAGATTTAGTCAACACAGATGAAGCATGAAAACAGGAAGGAGGTGTACTGAACTATGAAAAAAGAAGTAAAATGGACACAGTGAATGATACAAGGTCAAGTGTGCAGAACTGTGCATACTTCCGTAGCTACAGCATCGTGGATATGTACTTACGATGTTGGACTGAAAAGGGGGAGATCTGTGTTCAAATCTCACTCATTTCCACTTTTTTTCCTTTTTCCAGAAAATTATGAACTCTCCATCAGGTTACTGATGTGTCCGTTCACTGTATTCAGATTTGTGTCTGTGTCATGGTGTAACTTCCATTTGCAACAGCGAGGTAAGAAATGGACCTCCAGATGTATGCACCTCCCATTTGTTCTACACAAGTGCCACATATTATGACTCTTGCATTCCATTTTTGAAGTTTTGACTTTTGAATTCCTTTGTTGTAACATAGTTCGCACCCTATTATTTGATGTTTTCGTGTCTGTAAAACGTTGATACAGCATCTTGTCTGCTCTCACTATTCAACACATTTACTTGTGACAGTAATGTATTCTTACCACATGACATATTCTATAACCAATGTGTAGTATGACAATTGCTAAGGCTACAGAAGGAGAAAAAGACACATCAGTGACAGGATGGAAAGTTCATAATTTTTGAAAAAAAAGAAAAAAAAGTATTTGGGGCATGAGCAAGATTTGAACACAGATCTCCCCCTTCACAGACCAGCACTGTGACCACGTAATCGTGATGCCAGAGCTACACAACTACGCTCATTGCTGCACATCTTGAACTTGGACAGTTCACTGTTTCTATTTTGCTTCTTTTTTCACAGTTCAGTGCACCTTCTTCCTGTTTTCATGCTTGATCTGTGATCAGTTTTTGATGGGCTGTCCAATGGGCCATCTTATGACTAAATCTGGGGGGCATTGGGGGAAGGGGCTGGTGCAGTGGGGAGATTCCCTTGTAAGAAGATTTTAACACTAAAAAATCATTTAATCACTATTTCATTAAAGTTTCAAAAATTTTTCAGATTGATGGTACTATTGCTACAGGACTGTATTTTTGGGTAAGTTTTTGTTTTCTATATGGGCAGGCAATCAACAGTTTCAGGCGAACTGGAAATGCTCCGTCTCTGAGCATCCTCTTGATAAGATAAGACAGTAGAATTCATATAGTATCTATTATTTTCATTAGGATAAGTTAGGGAAACCATGTATATCTTCAGTTCTGGAGTTGCTCAGTGATCTGACTACATCCACTATATCCTTAGGATAAACAGTTCTCCATCCAAATTTTTGCCAGTCTAGTGTCAGCTCTGTTTCTTGTGCATTGCAAAGTCTATCGTCATTGTTGTGTAAATTATTTTCATCTGTCATGGCTAATTGTCCAGGATTTATGAAACTATTATTTAGCTCATATACACTTAGAGGAACTAGTAAGTTTTTTACAGTTAGCCTTGTTTCCACTTTAACTATTTTCCAAGTTGTTTTAAATGTGTTACTGGACTGAGAAATACAGTTATCATTGGACTTTCTTCTTTGCAGAAATGATTTCTTTTCTGTACAGCTTTTCCAATTCGGCATATGAATGTCTGTACTCATCATTAGTGCAAGATTTTTCATAGTAAGTTTTCAACATAATCCTGAAATTATTCAAGTGGGGTGTATACCGGTCAGTTACATTTCTCCTCTTTTTTCATCTTGCATTTAATCTATTGTGTTTAGTGATGAGGGGACAATATTCACTAAAGATATCGGTAATGCTGTGTAAGAAATGATCGATAGCATCACTTGATGACTCATTCTCCATGACATCCAAGAAAAAGCCGTAGAAGTGGAAGACCTGCTGTTAACAAAGACTATTTTTTATGGGATCAGTACCGCATCAAGAAACAGAGGAAAGCACAAGCCAAATCATAAGTAATGTGTGCACAAGCAGGCCCCTTAATAGGGAACCGGTCAGTAAATCAAGTATCAATCCTGATCTATTGAGAGATTCTAATTTAACACCCATAAACTGCAACTTTAAATCTGTATTGAAAAATAAATTCTGTATATTCCACCAAAATATCGTGAGCCTTAGAGGAAAATTGGAGCTTTTGGGTCTCATGTTAAATGAAAACCAAGCTCACATATTGTGCTTTACAGAACACCATGTAAGGTCTGCCATGCTGATGCCCCATCAGGAAGGTTATGTTTTAGCTGATAGTTACTGTAGATCAAAAAGAGAGAAGGGTGGATCTGTAACTTATGTCAAAGAGGGTATACCTCATAAATCACTTGACTTAAGTGTATATTGTGAAGATTTTAATTTTGAAGCATGTGGATCTGAAATTTTTGCTGATAATAAGTCTATTATAGTGGTAACAATTTATAAGGCTCCTGCAGGGAAAATCTGTATTTTCTTAAAACAGCTTGAATCAGTTTCGGTAAAAATATATTCAAAGGCTAAGCAGTTAGTCATTATGGGTGACTTTAATGTAGACTTTCTTACAGACAACACCAGTAGAAGAGAATGGAAACATTTATTGGAAACCTTTAATTTAACTCCAATAGTTCAATTTCCTACCCGCATGACAGATACCAGTGTAAGCCTTATTGATAACATCTTTATTGATAAGTTTAGTAGTAGTCTTAGTACTGTATGTCAAATACTTAATGGTCTGTCAGACCATGATGGGCAGTTGCTAACTCTTAATGACTTATGTTCTGGCATTAAAAAATATAAACCAGTTTTTAGGTCCTTCAGAACAATCAATGTGGACACTAGAAAATTTCAATCAGCTCTTGCAGCAGACTGACTGGAGCCCAATATACAAAGAAAGAAATGTTAATATTAAATACAACCTATTCACAGATGAATTCATGTCCCTCTTTGAAGCAGTATTTCACAAGAAAACTATTAAAATTAACCCCCAGAATTGCAAGATCAAACCCTGGATTACAAAAGGGATAAATATTTCATGTAATACAAAAAGATGGTTATATACACTCCTGGAAATGGAAAAAAGAACACATTGACACCGGTGTGTCAGACCCACCATACTTGCTCCGGACACTGCGAGAAGGCTGCACAAGCAATGATCACACGCACGGCACAGCGGACACACCAGGAACCGCGGTGTTGGCCGTCGAATGGCGCTAGCTGCGCAGCATTTGTGCACCGCCGCCGTCAGTGTCAGCCAGTTTGCCGTGGCATACGGAGCTCCATCGCAGTCTTTAACACTGGTAGCTTGCCGCGACAGCGTGGACGTGAACCGTATGTGCAGTTGACGGACTTTGAGCGAGGGCATATAGTGGGCATGCGGGAGGCCGGGTGGACGTACCGCCGAATTGCTCAACACGTGGGGTGTGAGGTCTCCACAGTACATCGATGTTGTCGCCAGTGGTCGGCAGAAGGTGCACGTGCCCGTCGACCTGGGACCGGACCGCAGCGACGCACGGATGCACGCCAAGACCGTAGGATCCTACGCAGTGCCGTAGGGGACCGCACCGCCACTTCCCAGCAAATTAGGGACACTGTTGCTCCTGGGGTATCGGCGAGGACCATTCGCAACCGTCTCCATGAAGCTGGGCTACGGTCCCGGACACCGTCAGGCCGTCTTCCGCTCACGCCCCAACATCGTGCAGCCTGCCTCCAGTGGTGTCGCGACAGGCGTGAATGGAGGGACGAATGGAGACGTGTCGTCTTCAGCGATGAGAGTCGCTTCTGCCTTGGTGCCAATGATGGTCGTATGCGTGTTTGGCGCCGTGCAGGTGAGCGCCACAATCAGGACTGCATACGACCGAGGCACACAGGGCCAACACCCGGCATCATGGTGTGGGGAGCGATCTCCTACACTGGCCGTACACCACTGGTGATCGTCGAGGGGACACTGAATAGTGCACGGTACATCAAAACCGTCATCGAACCCATCGTTCTACCATTTCTAGACCGGCAAGGGAACTTGCTGTTCCAACAGGACAATGCACGTCCGCATGTATCCCGTGCCACCCAACATGCTCTAGAAGGTGTAAGTCAACTACCCTGGCCAGCAAGATCTCCGGATCTGTTCCCCATTGAGCATGTTTGGGACTGGATGAAGCGTCGTCTCACGCGGTCTGCACGTCCAGCACGAACGCTGGTCCAACTGAGGCGCCAGGTGGAAATGGCATGGCAAGCCGTTCCACAGGACTACATCCAGCATCTCTACGATCGTCTCCATGGGAGAATAGCAGCCTGCATTGCTGCAAAAGGTGGATATACACTGTACTAGTGCCGACATTGTGCATGCTCTGTTGCCTGTGTCTATGTGCCTGTGGTTCTGTCAGTGTGATCATGTGATGTATCTGACCCCAGGAATGTGTCAATAAAGTTTCCCCTTCCTGGGACAATGAATTCACGGTGTTCTTATTTCAATTTCCAGGAGTGTATGTCACAAAGATGTTCTGAAGATCCTGCAATAAAAGAACACTACAGATTATATTGTAAAATCCTAAAGAGAATTATAAAATGCTCCAAAACCTTACATGTTAAAAGGGAAATAGACAACTCTAACAACAAAATAAAAACCATCTGGGATCAGATGGGAGCTGGGAAAAAAGAGGAGAGTGTATCCAGCATTGAAATAAGACAGTGCGGTAATTTAATTAAAGAAATGAATGCAGTTGCAACAGTCTTAAATGAGCAGTTTCTAACAGCTTCTGAGAAAACTGGCTGTAGGGGTTCACTCAACAAGGCTATGGACCTTCTGAAACGATCTGGTCTGTGCAAAATTAATCAAATGCTCATAACCCCAGTTACAGTCAGTGAAGTGAAAAGGATCATCACTAAAATGCAAACCAAAATGTCATCTGGGTTTGATAATATCTCCACTAAGGTACTTAAACATTGTCATAATGCAATATGTGTAATACTTTGCCATATATTTAATGAATCCCTTTGACAAGGTATCGTCCCTGATAGAATGAAGTATGCCAATGTGAAACCATTGTTCAAGAAGGGGGAAAAAACTGATCCTTCTAACTACCGCCCTATATCCCTTTTAACATGCTTCTCCAAAGTTCTCGAGAAACTGATGTATAGGAGAATTGCAGAACACCTGAATTTCCAAAAGGCTCTTAGTCAATGCCAGTTTGGTTTCCAATCAGGCCTGTCAACTGATGATGCCATATTCTCCTTTACTAATAATGTTCTAGAAGCAATGAACAATAAATTGGTTTCAGTTGGTATTTTTTGCAACTTAACCAAAGCCTTTGACTGTGTGAGCCATGAAATCCTCCTTTCAAAAGCAGCCTATTAGGGTTTAACTGACACAGTGGGAATGTGGCTCAGATCATACCTGACTGACAGAAAGCAGAGGGTATTGCTGAATCATGAAGATGGCTCAATAGCTTCATCTGGCTGGGGAACAGTTAGTGTAGGCATGCCGCAAGGTTTAGTGCTTGGCCCTTTGCTCTTTCACATTTTTATTAATGACCTTCCTCACTGTTCTAAGGCTACCATCAAATTTACTCTTTTTGCGGATGATACATACCTTGTAATTGAAAAAACACCTGAAAATGATATTGCATCATCTGCTAACTTGGTGTTCCATGACCTCTATAAGTGGTTCAGAGGCAACGGCCTAACTTTAAAAAAAACAGTTTATACATTTCCATTGGTCTCACAAAGTTTAGGATGACATAAGTCTAAGCTGTAATGATCAAGATATACATCAAGTTTATTCAACAAAATTTTTAGGCCTCCACATTGACAATAAATTAAATTGGTCATGCCATATTTTGGACTTGAGAAAAAGACTTAGTTCAGCAACTTATGCTCTACATATTATAGCAACAACTGCTAATAGTGATGCTGTTAAGGCTGCTTATTTTGGCTATTTCCATTCATTGTTATCCTATGGCTTAATATTGTGGGGTAACCAACCAATGGCAAATAAAGTATTTGTAACTCAGAAAAGAGCAATTCGAATTATAAGTGGAGTTAACGGGAATCATTCATGCAGAAATGTTTTTAAAACACAAAATATTAACAATGACCTCACAAGATATCTTATCCCTTATGTGCTTTTCAGTTAAGAACCTACACATGTACAAAACCAATACTTCTTATCATGACTATGACACAAGAACAAAACATGACTTTCATGTTGACAGAAAAAACTTGACTCTGATTCAAAATGGAGTATACTACTCAAGCATAAAGGTATTTAATGCACCCCTGTCTTACATAAAAAATCTTACCAGTGAAATGCCAAAATTTAAGAGTAAATTGAAGGAATATCTTCTGGAAAAAGCGTTTTACTCTCTTAATCAATTCTTTAATGTAACATTGTAACTTAGATGTAATACTTTACTTGTAATATTTGCTAATGCCACTTTGTAACTTAATACATCTAACACCAGTATGGGAATTTGTGTTCAGGCAATTGGCACTATCAAATTCGTGCTAATGTGTGGTTTGTAATATGGAAAATTGTAATTTATTATTTTATCATTTTATACCTCTGTTTTACCATAGAAAATGCTTATGCCTGTAACTGTTAACATACTTTGTTTCCTATTCACCAATTGCAATTTACATTTGTTAGCATATACAAGTAGGCTACTATGTTAATTTATATTGTGACTGGTTCCATATCCATTCAATTCTTTTGTATACCGGATCTATGGAACACAAATAAATAAATGACAGTGGTACACCAATCAGCACTCGAAGAGTCTTTGTGCAAGATATGTTACAGTTGGTGGATTTAACTGTCTCACTGCCCCAGGTTCCACTTGTTATTCATGATGTTATTTGGACCCTATCAATTTTAAGTATATTCCATCATGATCAAAGAGCATAGGTTTCATAACATTTAAAACTACATCATCTTCACAAAGCTTTGATATAACATTATCTAGACAGGCATTCTGCTGTCAGGCCTTTAGTTAAGGCAAGAGAAATTGGTAAAACTTGAGGGTATCAGTAGAAGACTGCTTTTGGACGTTTGCATCATCACAGAAGTATTAATATCACCACACATTAAAATTTTATGGCTCTCATATCTCAGTAGGTACAGTAACATAATATTTATATATAGGACAAAAACTTTGGTACCAGTTTTGAGGGCACCATACATGGGTACAACAATCTAGCATTCAGGGAAATGAATGGCAGCTATTTTAATGTCTCCTTCATGTGCTAAATGCCTTAGATCTATTACTGTAAGTGTATGGTTGAGATTGCTTTTGATTTGTATTGACACTCCAAGATTTTTCTATATCTGATCTAAAGTACCCAGTTAAAAATTTAAAACCAATTGGAATATAAGTCTTATATGTCCATCAAGCCAGTGTTCATTTAAGCTCAATATATCACACTGCAATACTTCCAAAAATAGCTCAAGTACATGAAGTTTATTTCTCACTGACTGCGTATTTACATAGAAGGAGGAAAGATATTCAAACTCTTTAGCTTTTAATTGTAGCACAGATTTATCATTACTTTACTGTGTGGCCGTTGATTGTAACTTATTCTGTGTAATTAAAAGGCCAAGACTTGTAAGGACAAGGCTTGGTCACCAGTACAAGTCTCCCAGGGGCAAAAACTCACATTCAAGACCACGGATGTTCTTTTCAATTTTAATTTGTCTCTTATAATTTTTTCAATACCTTTGCATAAGGCTAGTTTAACAGAGAATTAAGGTGCTGGCCACATTTTGTATAATGCTCCCTTTTGAGAAGTGTTTGTATTTATTAGTGTCACATTACTGATATGATCACAGATCCATTTGAATTTAATAATCTTTTTGATATTTCTTTGTTCGCAAATGAGGTTTCCAGCTTTCCATGTTGAAATGTTATGTTCACTCTGCAATTTGTATGTGTGAGGCTCACTAGTGTTCTCTTCAGGGCAGAGGTTGCATCAGATGCTTCATTTTTGCTGACATTTATTTATCTATTTATCCTTTGACAAGGTACACTGTATGGATCAAGATATATTTTCATTTCATGCACCAACAGGTACATAGTTTTTACTGGCTATTGTTGAACAAAAATATAATTTATTACAAAATTATTCTAGGGCTGTTTCATATTAAATTAGATTTTGTGTAATTTTTCTTTTGATACAATAATGGTATTGCAATTGTTTTGAACTGTAGTGCGCATAAATTCATTAATACTGTAATCACAGTTGTCCATTAGAAAATTTTTGAGACTTTTTTGAAAATATTTTTATTGTTTATTTCTCTCAAGAATGAAGGGAGTTTTTCAAGGATTTTTGGTCCAGTGTATGATGCTTTTCTTTTTGTATTTTGTGGTGTTGTGTGTAGGATCATGGAAGAGATTCCACTTTCTTGTGTCATTGTTGTGTTGTGTGTTGTTACCTCTAGTATTGGCAGAATATTTGGATTTTGTCCAACAGAGGAGTTCTTATTGGTATATATTGTGTAATGTTAGTATTTTGAGAGCTTTAAATGCTGGTTTACATGAATCTTTCAATTTAAGGTTGGCTATCATTCTTATGGCTCTTTTTTGTAATTTAAATACTTTATTAATGTTTGTTTTCAAGGTACCTCCCCACAAAATTCTGCCATAACTTAATGTTGTATTAATTGATGCATAGTATATAGTTTTCATAATGCCTGTATCTTTTAGGTAGCTGAGTTTGTGCAGCACATATAGGTTTGTGCTGAGTTTATCCCTTATATATTCTACGTGCTTATCCCAGTTTACATTTTCATTGATAATTATCCTACGGAATTTTGTATATTTGGTGTTCTCTGCTATGCACTCATCTATGCACTGTGAAAGTTTCGAAGTCTGAAGTTTACACAAAGTGTTTTAGTAATATTGTCATGCACTTTAATTCAGTAAATCTTTGGATGGCATTATTTACTTCTACATTGGCTCTTATTTCTAGCTTTTCTGTGTCTTTATCCTTGAACAGAAGAGTTATGTCATCTACATAGGTAACTATACTACCATACATAACCATATTTGGGATGTGATTTGTATATAGAATAAAGAGTATTGTGCCAAGAATGGAGCCTTGTGGCACAGTGTGTAAAATTCTTGCTTTAGATCTTATTTTTTTCAACAGTAGTTTTTGTAATTTCAGTATGTGGCGTTGATAGCTCGTATCAACCAGGATTAACACTATCTTTGGACTCTTCTTGCTCTGCCGAGCCTCCATTTTAAGTTTTTAGTTCTGTTCTGTATCTCAAGCTATATACACATTTATGACTAACTACAAAATATATCCCTATGTGGAATTTAATGGTGATAGTTATTGTATTTGACTGATAATTATATCCCGTTCCCATACTGGTGACCCCGAAGTTTCTTTGCCTTCCGTGGCTTCCATGCTGGGTGTTGTAAATCAACAGGTTATACACACAACGCCATGGCTACCTCACCCAACACTTTGTTCAAAAATTTTGGGGGCCCAACTATGACAACCTGGCCACTCCAATCCTTCGCCAATGGCCGGCTCTCTTCTAATCAACAGTGATTCGCGATCTCCAACTAAGTTAACCTCAAACTTTGTTGTTCAACTCAAACAATGGACTCAGGTTTCGTGTTGCTGGACTGTGCTCGCCAACATGTGAAATGTGAAGTGGATAATTTTCATAACTGTGTAACTACTGATCGATCATGTAATGTTAAAAGTGGTCTACATTCACACACATACTTTGATTCTCAACAGGCCTCCTTTATACAAGGACAACCCTGTATCATGGTTTGCACTTGTAGAGCATCTGTTTGAGTTACATTATGTGTCCGATGACAACTCTAAATTCCTATGTCTCGTCATGCACCTCCATGATCACTCAGACTTAATTTTTGATCTACTCCTCTCACCACCACCTCCATTGAAGTATGAGTTCGCAAAGAAAACAATATTGGAGTGTCTCACCTGCTCACCACAAGAATTAATCATCAAGATCTTGTACAAGGAGCACGTGGGGGACTGAAGGACTGAACTCCATCACAACTCTGACGCTGCCTTCGATTACTTGTGAGTGAACGTATGATGCAGGACATTACTCTGTTTGTGGTATGGTCTGCCAAGTTACTTACCTACCCACAGATTCACCTGCTACTGCACTCCTTCGAGTCAATCAGCTCTCGTCTTTGTATCACAGACCAGCTGTATGCACTGCTACGACAACACCAACCAGCACACCACTCACCACTGGTTGGCACAAATGCTTCTGTTTACTGGCTGTCTGGGGGCAGAGGCAGAGCTCGCTCCACCTCCATGCCATCTACATCACCTGGCAGTATCCACTCACTCTCTCCTCCATCCGAGCACTCAAGAATTGTCCATGCACCAAATGTGCCAGTACACTTCCTGGAGCAAATCAATGAGGACAAGCCTCCTCTGCTGCCGCAGTCGCCGCCACCACCACATTCAGCTCATCTGTATTGTTGGCACCACAAGATTTTTGGCGATGATGCCAAAAAGTGTCAATTATCTTGCCAGCACCCAATCGCCAACCACAGGATCTAGACGACGCCGAGTCCTGCGGGGAAGCTCACAGGCATCCTCACACATTGCACTCCATCCACTCATCCACACAGCCAAGCGCTCATTTATACGTGATTGACATTTCGTCACGGCTCATCTTCCTAGTCGACACAGGCGCTGCATGTCTATCATACACACATCATTGGCTCCTCCTGCCTTTTGACGAATGAGGTCACTTTCATGAGATGTCAACGCATCAGCATTGCAAACCTCAGGCTCTGTCAAAGTTACAGTGTACCTATCTCCTTCTCTGTGTTTTATGTGGACTTTCTACACTGCCGACATCAATGAACCAATTCTTGGTATGGATTTTTTGTCACATTGCAAACTCTCTCCGAACATGGTTCAGGGCTCAGTGCTACATCATCCCACTAACACTCAGATACTGTGCTCCCACACTTATGTTCCATGTTCCGTTTCTCTTGCAACATGTGAGTTAGTACACGAGTGATCTGCCCTTGCAGGCGACATTGTGACCTACTTTCAGAATATGACTTGGCAGCACAACTCCACCAGGAAAATGATGAGCTGAAACAACGAATAGCACACACTTACGAGCTTGTCGCAGCTCGTACCTCACTGCTGAAACTGCAGTCCACAGTGCCGCCATCTGATCATGTTTCTCCAGCAGACACCAGTTCAGACACTCAGCAGGTTAGTCCAAAAAGATTCATTGTGTATGACGATTCATGTCCGGTAGACACCGCACCCCCGGCACGCTCGCCACGTTCAGTGCCACATGGTTCCAACAGTGCTTCTAATGACAGTCGTGCATGCGATACAACCATGCCCACTGCGCAGACAGCTGCCCCACGTGTTGATAAACATTCCCCATCTCTCACACGCCAGCCATCGCTGTTCCCTGTGCGATGCCAACGTCTCTCTTGCCTGTGCCGGTTACCCAAGGCAAGGCTGACAACAGACAGTCACTGGGCATCCCAACCCACTCCGCGCTGCATGCGCAGCTGACCTCTTCAAACAAGCACATGCCACACTCATGTAATAGGCAAGAGACTTTCGTGCTGCCTTTTCCCACTCGTGCTAACGGTTACGCCTTGCCGCACCCCACTCATCCAAAAACTTCATGTCAGGACGTGGCTCAGTATGGGTGTAGTTCTCAGTTTCTTCCATCACTGACGGAATGACACACAAGATAGTTACCACTTCTGGCCCTCCTATGAGGCACAAGGTTAGACACCTCAACCCCATTAAGTTGCACACCACCCAGTAGCAAATTAACGAACTTTTGGAGGCAGGTATCCTGCAACCATTGGACAGCAACTGGTCTTCACCTATTCACCTTGTCACCAAACTCAACAGTTCTTTCAGAATGTGCAGCGGCTTCAGATGCTTAAATGCTCATACTGTCATGGACAATTACCCATTGCCAAACATAAGCGATTTCACTCATGTATTATCGGGTGCCACAATCTTCAGTGTTATTGTCTGTAAATGTGCCTATCACCAGATTCCCGTAGTACCGGAAGACATTCCAAAGACAGCCATTATCACAGCGCTTGGTTGGTTCCAATACAACTTCATGCCATTCGGCCTGAAAAATGTGGCACAAACATGGCAATGTTTTATCAACTCAATCTTATGACATTTCGAGTTTTCCTTTGCATATCTGGATGACATCCTCATTTTCAGCAACTCGGCTCAGGAACACGAAAATCATTTATCCAAGGTCCTCCAGACCTTGAGCTCCAATGGTGTCGAGGGCAACAAAGACAAATTCCAATTGCGCCAGGCTTCTGTCACATTTTTGAGTTACATCGTTTCCATCGATGGAATACAGGCTCCCAAATCTCGCATGCAGTCCATCATGTCACTGCCACCTCTGGCTACTTACAAAGAATTCTGACATTTCTTGGGTACAATAAATTACTACCGTTGGCATCTGCCTTCCACTGCCACCATACAGGCCCCATTGACAGACTCGTTGTCGGGCAAACAGACTTCAGACCTTAAACAAGTTTCCTGGACTGAACCTATGCTGGAGGCCTTCAAGGCTCTAAAAAACTTCCTTAGCTCACGCTGTGACACTCGCCCATCCTGACCCATTGGATGAGTTGTTCATCACTGCAGATGCCACAGTGGGGTCAGTACTACAGCAACACAGAGGCAACATGGTTTCTCCCCTTAATTTCTTCTCTAAAAAAATGTCTACAGGTCAGAAGAAATATTCCACTTTTGATAGGGAACTTCTGATGGTCTATGAAGCCGTCAAACATTTTCACCCTGACATTGAGGGCCATTCTTTCCTTATCCTTAATGATCACAAACCACTAGCAGATGAAACTTCCTGGCAGATTAAAACTGTGTGCCCAACCGAGACTCGATCTCGGGACCTTTGCCTTTCGTGGGCAAGTGCTCTACCATCTGAGCTACCAAAGCACGACTCACGCCCGGTACTCACAGCTCAGATGGTAGAGCACTTGCCCGTGAAAGGCAAAGGTCCTGAGTTCGAATCTCGGCTGGGCACACAGTTTTAATCTGCCAGGAAGTTTCATATCAGCACACACTCCGCTGCAGAGTGAAAATCTCATTCCACTAGCAGATGCTTTATGCAACCCTCCTGAGGACCCACCCCCTCGGCGTTTTTGCCACTTTGATTTAGTCTCTCAATTCACAACAGACATTCATTACATCAAAGGCACAGAAAACATCCCTGCTGATTTTTTCTCGCAGATCAATACTGTCTCACACATCATTGACTTATCGCTCTCCAGGCCTCTGACGATGAATCTCAAGCTCTCCTTGCAAATCATCAAACATCTCATGTTTGCCAAAGCCAAGTTCCCCATTGTTTTGGATGAGGTGTGGTGTGATTCTTCTACTGGCACCATGCGGCTGTTGCTCCCAGCCAATAATCGTATCCTGTTCCCATAAGTATATTGGCTCCTGATTGTCAGGCATGAGAGAATCCAGTCTCCTGCATTTCCCCTTATGCCATACATATACTCGTAATATTTCTACTAGTTTTGTGATCTACACAGTCGAATGCCTTTGTTAGATCCATAAATACTCCTACACATTTATTTTTAGAGTCCAAGTTTGTTATGACATTTTCGATGAGATCTATTGCTGCATCTATGGTGCATTTATCCTTCTGTAAGCCAAACTGATTCTTATTGATTATTTCATATTTCATCAGAAAAGCAATGAGTCCCTGTGCATAAGCTCATTAAAATATTTTTGATATGACTGGTAAAAGAGCTATAGGCCTATAATTTTCTGGATTGTATTCATTCCCCTTTTTATGTATTGGTTTTACCAGTGCTGTCTTTAAGCACTTTGTAACAGTTCCTTCCAGGTGTCATGAATTGATTAGTTGTGTAAGAGGTTTCTTGAGTTCCTGCATACAGTGTTTAATTTCTATACTTGATGTTCCACCAATTCCACATCACTTTGTTTGTTTTAGGTTTTTTTATCTTTAGTGTTTCTTCTTCTATCACTGGGAAAAGTGCCACCATTTTTCCCTTGGGATTAATAAATGTTATTGTATTTTTTGTTATTTGTTTTTCCTTTTAGTTTTTGGCCTACTGTGGCAAAATAGTCATTGAAGAGATTTATGATTTTATTCTGTTCATTTATAGTATTTTGCTGATCATGAACTGTATTTTGCTATGTTACTGTGAGTTGCAGGGTTTGCGACTTGTACTTATAAAAGACCAACAAGCCTTGCTTTTATTATCAGCACTATTTATGTACTTTATTGCTTCTAGTTGTTTGGCTGCTTGCAGTACTTTAGCATACATTCTTTTATATTTTCTGTAGTACTCTTTAAAGTTTTCATCAATGCTAGTTTTATATATTCTGTGCATCATTTTTATCTTGCTCCTAGAGACCAAAATGCCTTTTGTTATCCATTTTTTGTTTTTTTGTTTTTATTTGTGGTTTTGGCTATAGTTTATAATACTGGGCATGTAATATTGAGATTGTAGCAAAGTGTGTCAATAAAATAAGTCACTTTATGATCCACTGATGGAGAGTCTTTTTCCCGTATTTCCCATCCTTCTTCTTCAAGTTGTATCTTAAGGGCTGTTAAGTTTGGTTCATTTAAGCTTCTTTTTTCCCATATTTTTTGTGTCTTTTCATTTGTGGTGATATGATTTAGACATATTTTTTAGCGTCATGGTCTGACAGGGCCGTTTCTATAACTTCACTTTTGCACCAAAAGTCCCTTAAATTTGTTTGTTGTTTGTGAGATGTGATCTATTTGAGTACAGGAGTTTGCAGTTATACGTGTTGGAGTAGCTATTGCATCTTATAAACCATATGTTTTCATAGTGTTTAGGAGCTCCCTATTGTCATTGGTGTCTTGCAATGTGTTTGTGTTTAGGTCACTTAGCAATACAAGTGCACAGTTCTTGCTTGGGATGATATGTAAGAGCTCTCCTATGTTTTCAATGAATGTTTCTATGCACCCATCTGGCGGTCTGTAGGTGTTTAAGATCTACAGTGAGGAACTACTTAAAATTATTTTTTGGCCTATTACTTCGACTACTTTTCAATGTTATATTATTTACATAAGTCAAGGCTGTTTATATGGTTTCTGTTTATATAGTTATGGGTTAGTATAGCAGCTCCACCACTCTTACTATTCCTCCTGCATGAACTAGCTGTTACATTGTAATTTGCAACAGTAAGATTTAGAATTTCATGCTCATTTAGACCATGTTCTGTCAGAGCTATAATGTCAGGACTTTCTTCATTTAACATTATTACTAATTGGGTTATTGTATTTTTATGTATTGTATATTCTGGTGCATTATTTTTATAATTGAATATCCTGATTCTATGTTTGTTTTATCCTATATTCATTTTTGTTATCACTTTTTCTTGTGGATATCAGATTTCCTGATTTTTCGCTCTCAATGTACAATGTTGGTTTCCCTTGTTTCTAATCTATTTAAATGAGTGCCATCTTTCCCAGACAATTTTCACACAGGAATTTGTTTGGGTCTATGAAGATAGCACCGAGACAATCACACTCTTGTTTGTGGGCACTGTTTATTTTGGATATGTATGTGTCACTCACTGACCTCCTTTTTACCATTCCGCTAAGTATGAACTTGGATCCTTCATAAAGACTTCTTGCTGGATGAATCATGTTTCTCGTTTCATTCACTAATTCAGTGTCATAACATTGACCTGGTATTTTTGTGTTTTGTGAGGGAAGCATTTGCAGTCAATGGTATAGATAGATATTGCTCTGAAATACAAAATATTCTGCACCCTTGGTGGACAACATAGCAACTGCTCGGTTATATGTTGACAACTACCTGAAACATCAGCAAATTGCCATCTATTGCAGTCTCAATGCAGCCATGTTGACGTAACACTATTGCAGCCAAATATTTCCATAAAATATGGCCCACCTACATGTACCTGTAGATAATTTCCTGACTGTTCAGCGCAACAAAATTGACTCCATTTGTCGCAGGAGTCACACAAAATCCCGTTATGCACTATTTTGTTACTTTACAAATTTTATATCAAGTAATACACGACTTTTGACTCAAACTGAAATGCTACCTCTCTAGCCAGCACCACCTTGAAAGAGAAAGCGCACAATGACAGACGGATACTGCTCTGTAATATGTGGGTAACCCCTTGGCAGTATGTTGGTAACTACCTGCAACATCAGCAATATTGCTGAGCCATACAGCAAAATTGCCATCATACTGAGAAGGGGGGAAAAGAAAAGATGTTTTTTTTTTAATTGCAAATTATACAAAGTCAGTTGTTCTTCTTTGATGTAAAAGATTGAGTAATTAACATTCACGCACACACATATCAGATTTTAACCAGTCAGTCAGTAAATTAAAACAAAATACAATATTATATTTAAAACTACAGTTTTGTGTGCTTCAAGTAAGTTTTAGTGTTACTGTGATGGTGTAATATCATTCTCACTGTTTACATTGTAGTTACTGGAGGTGTTAGTCACAAATACAGTTCACTGTTTTACTAATATAATTAATACGGATATGGTATGTGTGTCACTTTTATACCTACTATGTTTGTTTCAAAATGTGTATCAATGTAAATTGTATTGAAAATAAAAATTAGAAATAAAAATTTAAGACTTTATAAATATTATTTTGAAAATGAAAGTATATATACTTATGAACTAAATTGGCAAAAAAAATGTAACTGTCAAATAAAAACATACTATTTCAAAAGTATTTTATTCTAGTTTTAATAAATAAGCTTTTAATTTACGTAGCAGTTCTGTGTTGACAAAAGGCTTATATACTGCGGTGACAAAAGTCATGTGCTAGCAATATGCACACAAATAGAGATGGCGGTAGTGTCGCGTACACAACTTATAAAAGGACAGTGCATTGGCACAGCTGTCATTTGTACTGAGGTGATTTATGTAAAAAGTTGTTCGTTGTGTTATGGGTGCACAACAGAAAGTCACACACTTGGAGTGTACAATGGTAGCTAGAGCTAGACACATGGTACATTCCAGTTTGGAAATTGTTAGAGAATTCAATATTTTGAGATCCACAGTGATGAGAGTGTGCCGATAATACCAAATTTCGGGCATTACCTCCCACCACAGACATTGCAGTGGCCAACAGCGTTCACGTAACATCTGAGAGCAGCGAAGTTTGCATTAAGTTGTCAGTGCCAACATACAAGCAACACTGCATAAAATAACTGTAGAAATTAATGTGAGATGTACGATGAATGTATCCATTAGGACAGCGAAGTGAAATTTGGCCTATGGCAGCAGAAAACCAAAGCAAGTGCCTTTCCTAACAGCACAACATTGCCTGCAGCACCTCTTCTCGTGTTGTGACCATATCAGTTGCACACTGTATGACTAGAAAACTATGGCCTGGTTCAGGTGAGTCCTGATTTCAATTGGTAAGAGCTGATGGTAGGGTTCGAGTGCCTCACAGACCTCACAAAGCCATGAACCGAAGTTGTCAACAAGGGACTATGCAAGCTGATGGTTGTACTATAATGGTGTGAGCTCATTTACATGGAATGGACTGGATCCTCTAGTCCAAATGAAACAATCATTGACTGGAAATGGTTTTGTTGGTTACTTGGAGACCATTAGCAGCCATTCATGGACTTCATGTTTCCAAATAACGATGGAATTTTTATGGATGACAGTGTGCCATGTCACCTGGCAACAGTTGTTAGCAACTGGTTTGAAGAACATTCTGGACAATTTGAGCAAATGTTTTGGCCATGCAGATCACCTGACATGGGACATAATCAAGAAGTCAGTTCATGCACAAAATACTGCACCAGCAACACTTCTGCAATTATGGACGGCTATAGAGGTAGCATGGACCATTATTTCTGCAGGGGACTTCCAGCACCTCATGGAGTTCATGCCACATCAAGTTTCTGCATTACACGGGAAAAAGGAGGTCCATCATGATATTAGGAGGTAGCCCATGACTTTTGTCACCTCAGTGTTCTGCTTATGGTTTTTGAGTTTACAGTCATGTAAATGAAACTTCTTAGAAAAAGAATGTGAATGCTATGCATTTAAAACTTTTTGTCTAAAATAAAAGCAAAGTTTTAAGTATCAAAACAGCTTAAAATAATAGTTTTTGAAGATTTTTCATTAAATTTTGAATGGAGGTTCCTTGCATCTTCCCTCTCTTCCAGGCAACCCATCCTATCCCACCACCCAAGATGTCATTAATCTGCCATTGAGCCTGCTTGACTATTTTTGTGTTCACAGTTATTGTAATTTCTTTTGCAGTCAAATGCCACAGAATACAGTATAGGTATACTCAGTTAAACTGAAGTTATTGCTCGTATTAGTCATACAGGGTACCCTCTGCCATGCACTGTATGGTGGCTTGCAGAATGTCTATGTATAACAAAGTAAATAATCAATTATGGACAGCAATCAAGTATTGACCTCTCCAGTCCTTTTCCTTCACTCCTCTTCCTTCTCTTTCAGCTCTTTTGCCAGTAGAAGGATTCACTAGCTCCAAAAGCTTATAAAAGTTAAACTTTTTTGTGTGTGTATTCTCCTGCCATTGCTTGGTGGGTGGAGTATATATGTAGATGTAGATTATTATTCTGTGAGACATACTTCATACACTGAGCACTTTTCAGACAGAAGTCTTTAATGTTTTGTGATTTAAGTTTGAAGAAAGTACAGAAACTGATCAGCAATTTAACAAGTACTCTATCAGTTACCTAGTTAATTATTACTGTTGTAATTCATTATTCTATATCTATGTTTTCTGTAATCAGTTACTCTTTCTTGAGGTGCTAAGGCTACAGCATATACTGGAGCCTGACACTGATGGACCGATACTTCCAAATCATCAATCAAGCCAGAAAAAAGGTATGATTAGTGCCCTAATCAAGTGCATGAGGCAAATTTGCAACCCACAGTACCTCGGCCAGGAGATTCAACAACTAGAATGCATTCTAAGAAACAACAGATGGGCTGCTCTGAAGGGATGTAAGAAGTATCATGAAACCTAACACCCAAAAAAGTGAAATGGTAGAAGAAGAAATGGTGGGCATGATTATTTGACATACACTCCAAGAGTTACTGACAGAACCGGCTGTATATTGTGCAGACATGGCATAAAGGCTATATACAAACCAACCTGGAAGATCGTAGTGTATCTTAGGCTGTGAAGCACAAGCAGGATGAGCTTGCAGTGTCGGTATTATACTACATTTTATGTACATGTGGAAAAGTGTGTTGCAATGATGGGATGACCTATCAGTAACACAATAATAAAAAATAAAAGGCATTGCAGGCTAGGACAGATGGAGAAATCAATTCTGGCAGAGCGTGAACTGTGTGAGACCAACAAAATCATAAAATCTGCCAACATCCAGGTTCTTGCTGTGGAGAAAAATATTTGCTCAGGGAGGCCATCTAAGTTCACAGTCACAACAATAACTTCAACAAGAACCAGTAAAGTCTCCAGATAAACTGACTCTGAACTCACTCACTGCAGCAAACAACCACTACAGGTAGTAAGGGGAGAGCAACAGCAGTTATTACTAAGGACAGGCCCCCTGATGTTTTCACAGCAGTTACATAAAGCCTCCTGCAACATTTTCCTATTGATGTTTTTGTTGTTCCTTCAGCCGCGTGATCCCTCCAGCCCTTCATCAAAGTATGATCTGTATCAACACAAGTCTTGTCAAGCCACATAATGTCATCAAATGAAAGGCTTCTCATCTTTTTCACACTGGAATCCACCCTCAAGACAACAGTTCTGAGGAGAAGATTTATTCTCATTCAGTGTCTACATTTATTTGAGTTCAAAAAACATCCTTGTTTAATGTAGGGTACTCCATGTGTTGACCAAAAAGTTTCCTTTCAAAGGCTGTACAGTCCAGAATCGATATACCAAACAGACAAAATCACCATTAGCACTGAGGCAATCATCCCACTGACACACCAGGTTGAAGATACCTGTTTGGTAAATCACAATGTTCTGCTGTGTGAAGATGTCCATAACTGTCTGCTGCACATTCTCACCCAGCATGAACTGCCAACCTTTAAAAGCCTTTTTAAAGGGAACGAAGGTGTGCTAATCATATGGTGAAAGATCAGGACCGCAAGGTGGGTGCTTAAGCATCTCCCACTTCAGTTGGTACAACTTCTGCATTATGAAATTTGCGATATGGGGACATGCGTTATCATGAAGCAGCAGCAGCTCTAGGGGCACCTCTGCACAATGGTGGCTTTCAACAGGCATGCTGCCCCCATACACTTTCTTAATTCTCTGGTGAATTTCTACTGGTGTTTGGCCTTTGGCAGCTAAGAAAAGAATTACAGCATGTTGGTCCTGTTTGGATACACTAGGTTGTAATGTCACCGTAGTTCATGTTTCCACATTAACTGCACACACATCAAAAAGACACGAATGCCACATTAATCCTATGCCTACATGTCAGCGTTTATGTACCCGCATCAGAGTTGAGGTATGTTGAATATATGCTGCAGCAATGCCATCAAACATAAACTTTATTGCCCCTTATAAGCATAAAGGCCAGTCAAATAAAACCTAGAAAAATTGGAAAAAAAGTAAGTAAACTGTGTATTATTTCAAAAGTAATCACCGTAACTGTTAATACATTTACCTCACTGTGAGACAAGGTGGTCAGTGCCTTCAAGGAAAAATATTTGCAGCTGCCTACTGTAATCTCCCCCTCTTTCCTACTTCCATCTATCGTCCACATCAAACAATGTCCAGTCGGAGCAATCGACAACCAAAGTCTTAATTGAGACTATCTAGTTTACTTAGCTTGTTATGTTGAGCTGGCCCTAGTTCCTCTAATCTAGGGGTTTGATTCTTGAAGATTTTAATGTCATATCTTCAGGTCCTCACAGTTGGTCTGAACTAAATAAATCTGAAGATTGTTGTTGCAGCATTTTTTTTAACGTAAATACATTTTTTCACTTTTAGTATATCATACAGTATTTTGATTTTTCACATTAACAAAGCCAAATAGGTTGTTCACACAAAAATACATCCGATCACATCAGAGGCATGCTTACGACTCTCACACTCTGCGGAAATAACAATATTCCTAATGGATTACAATTTTTCTTAACAAATGAATTTCTACTAGCTTTAATTTCGATTATTATTTCATAAAAAAGAATCCAGAAATAAACAGAATAAACAGTACAGGATTGCATAATTAATAATAGAAATTTGAAGTGTGGCAATAATTCATAATTTCAAATGTTTCTATAACAATAATAATTTAAAAAAATTTTTTAAACTAATTTATTATAACATCAAAACTAAAATATTTTATAAAGTGACTCCTTTTCATAAATTGTAGCTTGAAATATAACATACTGTGTATAAAATTACGTGAAAGTCTTCAGAAAAGCAACTGAGATATTACTGACCTGTCCAAGACTTGAAAAATAATACTGGTATTGACAACTATTGTTGAGGAAAAGTTTTGCTAGAGGAAGATGTCCCATTACAATATCCTCCTCACATAATATGGAAATTGTGTTTACAATAGTTTGTGACCTACTATAAGGTTTGCCAAATGGTGTACAAAATGGTGCCAAAAGACAGAAAACAGATTGTCAAGGTTAAATCCAAAATTACAAGAAAATTTTAGGTTGTATGATCATCACTTCCCTATGAACATAAGTATATGTTAGCTTACAAAAAAACTGCAAAACATATATAGAAGGGAATACATAGCATCTGACAAATTTCTGATTATAACAAATAGAGTTCTTATCGCCTATAATTTTTCTGTAGTCCAAATAAGTGTGAAACCTGAGAAATGAAATGGTAAAATTAATGTATGGTGGCAACTTTAAAATTATAGACAAAATTCACATGAAGTTGTTCAAAATGTAAGAAAAATATCTACTATACAAGTGATAATCTATATATATTTATATGAGGAAATGGCATTCAGATCTGTGGTACAGACTGTCCCAAGACAAATGATATGAAGTCAAAACTACAACATTACATCACTAAACTATAGAAATAAGTGCAGAGGCAATTTAAAGTATTAGAATTACAAGTTGTAAGTTTACATCTATAATGTCACATCTTCAGAATCATGAAAAGAGAAGAAAAAATTCAGAGCCTAAGTGTACAATGAGTTAGGTGACTCAAAAAACTCACAATGATGGGCACTGACCAGAAGAATATACTCAATCACAAGTAGCAATCAGCCACATAAACCAGAGTATGTAAGGATATGTTGACTCATGAAAAGAGAAAATAATGAAAATGTATTAGGGCCTATGCGTACGATGTGGGGACTGACCCATGAATCCAAACCACACCAGGTACATACCAACAGAAGTGTTTCAGCACAACAAAATGAATAAAGTTCATAATGATATATCAGTAACTTCAATCATATCTAAAGAATAATTAGTGCAGGCATCTAGCCTCGATCAATAGTTGCACAATCTCCTTGAGTACACACACACACACACACACACACACACACACACACACACACACACACACACACACACACAGAGTTGTGATGACCAGGGGTACCCAAAACAAGGTTAAGCATGAGTTTGCACACAACTCAAGTTCCAATGAGATACAATGATGCAGTGCACAGATAAAATACATATAATCTGAGTCATTAATAGCCTGGAATGATGACATAATCGAGTAGCACGAGAACCAAAAGCAGTGTGTGAAATCAGAAATGTGAACATCTTGTTATACAGTCTATCACAATATATGTTCACAAACGTAAATGTCTTCCACACTATTTGCTAATTGTTCACACAAACTAACCTACATACATAGAAGCCTACAAGAGTGTTGAGATATGAAAATTCATTGAAATGTATGGCTACACTCACTTAATAGTGCCTAATTTTATCAGATTCTGATAATTATTTACAACATGATTGACAGACCAGACTCCTGAATGTTTTCAGTTTTCACATTTCTCTGTTGAACATAATAAAACATCAGTCATGGAACATCAACCCAAGTCAAACAAAATTTAAAGTTACATAATGTATTGGGAAGTAAATCCCCCCCACTTGAAAAAAAACATACATTTATGTGGATTAACACTGTCCATAGCAATGACTTCTTTTCTAAACAAATAGTTACCTGAAATTTATATAAATACAAGAATTTTGCATGTAGGATAATTTCTTGGCTAACAATTTACAAATTTCAGTCACAAGCTTGATGTAGTTGACAGTTGCTTGAGTACATTATCCAGTACCTATGATCTCTTGAAAGTTGACTGGACCAACAAGGGTGCAGCTATACAGAGTGCAGGAGTGGATTCACCCACATATTTCCGTTTCCACTCTAGATTTCTCATCACATGTTCAAACAGATAGGGAACTTCCTATCTAGCTTTCACATTGAATCCTGAAACATTGTTTTGTGTACCAAGTATGTTGTTCAATACCTCCCTCACATCACACAGTATATGTTTTTCCAATCTATATTGAAAAAAAAGTATTCAGGGTTTATGTGTTCACACATATGGTATATTAATAAATAGAGCTAAGTGCAATGAAAAGAATGAAGTAGTAAGGTAACGTAAACCTATATACTAAAGATATCTCAAGGTAACATTTACTTGGCAGTTAGCAGATTAAAAGAAATTATGTACACAAGCAAGACAAGTTGGACTGCATTGATGCAGCATCTGACAAATGCCTACAAAATAAGATATGGACCGTAGTCCACACTGTACTAACATAAGAATTCTGTTTTTAACATACACATGTGTTTGGTTTGCAGCTATGAAATTTTAAAAGATACTATTCCTAATATTTACAGTATACATGAATAAAATGAGTCTTCACTCAATCCAGAATGTGAGAGAAGTGAGAATTTTGATGTAGTATGTAGTAATGATTTCTTCTCTTGGGCAGAAAACAGTGTTGTTGATGTACGTAAATCAGATGATGATCGTATTGGACCTTAGCTAGGTGTTATTTTTGGTGTGGGTGTGAATGAGAGCTGTGAAGTAACTGAGGTTGGCAGATGTGAGACTGGTGCCTTATTTCAAATAAATGTAGGTGAGGTAAGTGATTTAGGTGGAGATGTGACTTGTGTTGTCAGTGATTTTGTTGATGAAGTAATTTTGAAGGAAGCTTATGATGATGAGTATCAGATATTCGTTAAGATGCATTAGGATGTGGATTTTCAAGAATTCATAGGCCATTAAATATCTAGTGATAGATTTCTTATTTTAGAATGCTGTTAGTGTTAAATATTGTTATTATTATTATTGTGTACTCTGCAAAAACTGATTCATTGAGTTTAAGAATGATGAAGTTTCAGAGTTATTTGTAAATGATGTTGACAATATATGCAAGGTAAGTGGTGTGTATGATGTTGTAAGTGAGGGCCATGGAATACCAGTCCAGTTAAAACAGTTTTTCATTAATGTCATGCAGAGTAGTGACCCAAACAGTGAAGGTGAGGTATCTAAGAGCCTGGAGAATGAAGGTGAAAACTTTTTGAAGTTTCTATGGGATTAGATTGATGATAACTTAGACAAAGGTGCATTCTGCAATAATTTAGCTGTGGTTAGTCAGAATTTGTATCCCAATTGGTGGAATGAAGTGAAAGAGGATCTACGCAGGAAGTGTAATTTTGATAGTAATGTGTTTTGTGAACTTTCTGTAACAAGTGCTGTTAGTTGTGCCATGGAATCTATTCATTGTGTTCAAGCTTTACCTGACAACATGAGTAGTCAAAGTAACGTTATGATACCTATAAAGTTGATAAATCCTTGTGGAGACAGTGTGGATATAGCATTTGATGAAACTGAAAGTGATCTTTTGCATGAAGTGTCTGACAACAGAGAGGATGATTCAGATTTTGGGTGTCCTTACATTAAAATTAAGACTGATCAGTGGATAGGTAACCGTTTGATTGATACAGGTAGTCCGATTTGTGATATACTTGAACAATTTGGAGACAAGATCAAGTATAGTAAGAATTTTGTTGAAATGCGCATAGTAGGTGTAAAGATAGGAGGAGCTACAGGTAAGCAAAGTAAACTGGTAAAATCTGTGGTACTTTCAACTTTTAAGATAGAAGACAAGACCTTTGAATGTGGATACTTAATGATCCCTAGCCTGGAAGAAATAGAATTCTCAGTATGGATTGTATAGTGAAAATTGACGCTTGTTTTGGGTAAAGTGCTAAAGAAATGTTTATTTTGAAACCTAAAAGTAATACTTACGTGAAAACTAATTTCTGTGTTTTAAACTGTGGGAAAAGTTGTAACCATTTGCAAAACAATGCGAACTAGGGTGAGTACCAGACGTTTTATGATGATATAAATTTTGGTGAGACTGAAGATCAGGATTTTGAAAGTGTAGTAGATTCTAAAGTGAGGGAGACTAAAACTCTTTAACGACCAACAAGATGAACAACTTAGGAATTTGTTACTGGATATTAGAAATGTTTTCAGTGAAAGACGAGGGAAAGTGAAAGTCTACCAGTGCATGTTTTATCTTAGAGATCATCAACCTTTCTTTCTCAAGCCACATAGTATACCTTTTTTAAAAGGAAAGATTTAGAGAAAGAAATTCAGAAAATAGAAATGTGGGGAGTAATTGAGAGAACTAGGAGTGCTTACAATAACCCTTTGGTTGTGGTAAGTAAGAGAAATGGTGGAGTGAGAATTGTTTTGAACTCAAGACATCTTAATAAGTTTCTCATCAGTGAGAATGACCATCTTGAGAACATGCACGATGTGTTACACAAATATGATTATGTAAAATTCAAGTGGTCCTATATAAATATTGAAGAATTTCTTTATCTCATATGTCAACACTTTAGATTTCTCTTTGGCTTTCACCAAGATCTCCTACCTCAAAGTTAGAAAATCTGCCTTTACCATCATGTCTCTGCTTTCTCCTATCCTCCTGCTTTTTCATCATCTCCCTGACACACTCCTGTCTCTTGCGATGAAAGAATTTTACTAGTGGAAACTCAACATTCTCAGACATAAAGTTAGATGGTCTGTAATTAAAAATGATTTCACATGGTGAAAAATCTGTTGAAGAATGTTGTAAGCTGTACATAATATCCTCAAAATCTCTGACATCATCTATCCACCTGGTATGATTCTTACTATAATTTGTTCTAAACAGTCTTCCCATTTCTCTCATATATCTTTCTGCAGGATTACTCAACGGATGATACACAGAGGTTACAATACTAACAATAGTAAGATGGCGCCGATAGGAAAGTGAGGTGACGCTTCTCTCTCGCTAAAAAGGCTACAGTTCTTCGTGTAGAGAATGTAAAAAGCGTCTGATGAAGGGTATTCTGTGTATCAAATACAACTTCTGGTTACACGAAAAGTGCGCGAAAGTAAATCTAAAGTTCGTCAGCGATGATTTTCCGTGGACATGTCACGGTTGTTTACGTGGCGAAACGGCCGATCTTGAAAGTGCAGTTGATACAAAAAACGAAATTATAAAGTTACTACGAAGTGACATTGAGGCATTAAAAACCGATCTTTCGACCATCAAGAAAGAAAACGATACATTAATACAAGAAAAGAAGTCCTGTGTGTGTGTAAAAGCCAGAAGCAAGAAGATCGCGAAAATACGAGTAATCGATCTGACTTTAAAAACAACATTTCATGTGTTCCCGTTGATGTCTCGGTAAACTCAGTAAGCCAAAAACCCGAAAATAAATATAAATGGAAGGTAGTGACATACAGCAAAAGGAAAAACAAGGCGACATATATGCAACAAAAGGAAAATGACTTTTTAATAATTGGCGATTCGCTGCTGACGAATATCGCTGTCCCTAATTGCAAGATCGACGTACGACCTGGAATTAGAACGCATCAACTCGGTAAACAGTTTAAAAATATGGTAAATGCAAGACAAGATACTACAGAACCAGATTCTGAAACCAGACATAACTGTAAAGGGGTGTTAATACATGTTGGAACGAATTCGTTAAAGAGCAGCAGTGAGAAGGAAATGGCAAACGACACAAGATACATGATTCGTTCTCCAAGAAATATGTATGCAGGATCTCGTCTGATACCTAGCGGAATCATAAACAGAAGGTCGGTGAGTGAAAAATATATCGCCAAAATAAACTGTGCTCTTAAATAACAATGTGATCGTCTTGGGGCAATTTTTGTAGACCCAAACAAATTCCTATGTGAAAACTCACTAGCGAAGAATGGCTTGCATTTGAATAGACTGGGGTCTGTAACGTTCAGCAGAATGTTTGCAGATGTCTGCAAAATCATTAGATGCAAGAGAAACTAATATGGCCTGAAGGGGGTGAGAAATCATACACTCCAGCTGGAAAAGAAAAATATAAGCACCGTACAAAAAAATACGATACTAAAGAATTTGCCTCAGAATACAGCTCACAACATGTAAACCAACAAAAGAAAAATTACATAAAAGTACTTCACCAAAATATTCAATACTTTGGTAACAAAAAATTAGAAGCAGAAGTACTCCTGAGTGAAGTAAGATCAGACATATTATGCATAAGTGAACATGGACTAACTGAAAGTAAAATACATAATGTTGCAATAAAGGACTACAAACTAACTAGTTACTTCTGCAGATCTAAATATAAGGGTGGTGGCGTTTGTATATATATTAAAAGAGGTACTCTATCAAAGAATGTAAACAGTGAAGCTGCTACATTTCACATAGCTAGAGAAAAAGACTTTGAAGTTACTGGTATAGTGGCAGATGATTTTAGAGTGTTTTGTGTGTACAGGTCACCATGTGGCAATATTAGCATCTTTCTAAAAAAAAATTGCTAGCTTATTGAGAATGAATATGAAAAATCTTATTATATGTGGAGACTTCAACATTGACATGGGAAAAGACACAAACATAAGACAGGATTCTGAAGAATTGTTAATACAGCACAACAAGAAAGTGACAATAACTGCACCAACAAGAGTGACTTCACAAAGTGAGACAGTTATTGACAACATAATTAGTAATATGTGTAACTATGAGTCACATGTAGTTCAGACAGAAATATCTGATCATGATCCCAGCAACTACAGACCAGTTTCACTGATATCAGGTTTCTCAAAAATCCTAGAAATGCTTATGTATACCAGATTAGTTAACTATTTGGACACACATAACATTCTCATACCCTCACAACATGGTTTCAGAAAGGGTAAATCTACAGAATCAGCAGTTGCCAGTCTAACAGAATACATTTTACAGTCCTTAGACGAGAAAAAGGTTGTCGCTGCAATGTTTCTGGATCTTTCAAAGGCATTTGACACCATTGACCATGAAATACTGATACAAAAATTAATCAACTATAGCATCGGGGGCATCCAGATGAATGGATAAAATCATACTTGTGCAACCGCAAGCAGTATGTATTATTAGGAAACTCGTACCAATCAGAAACAAAATCCATCAAATGTGGAGTGCCGCAGGGTTCGGTAATGGGGCCATTGTTATTTAATGTGTTTGTTAATGATATAGGTGTTGAGGAGGAAGAAAATAAAATATTGTATGCTGATGACATGACAATACTAAATAGTGACCAAAATATGGAACAGCTTGAGAGAAGAGCATACATATCTGCAAATGTCACAGCTCAATGGCTGTTGGAAAATGAACTGGTTATAAATCTAAAAAAGACTATGTATGCAGTGTTTAAAAATAAGGAAAAGGCTGTAGACATGGATTTAGAGGTTCATGGACCACGGCTGGAAGAAGTAGAATCTACTAGATTCTTAGGTATTCTTGTGGATAATGAACTGAAATGGATAAAACATATTAATAATGTCTGTAAGAAACTGAGCTCTGGCATATTCTTAATGATGCAGCTATCACAGCATTCAGACAAAAACCTTCTGTGTACAGTGTATCATGGACTTTTCGAACCGTACTTACAGTATGGAGTGACTGTGGGGGAAACTCAAACAAACAAGAGACAAAACGAGTGTTAACATTACAAAAAAAAAAAAAAAAAAAAGCAATTAGGACCATTTTAAGAAGAAAGACCTCTGAAACGTGCAGAAGCTGTTTCAAGAATTTAGGTATCTTAACTTTTTCATCGTTGTATACATACAAAACAATAATGTACATAACAAAAGGTAGTGAGGAGTGGATTACAAATGCTAGTGTACATACCCACAATACAAGAAGGAAGAATGAAGTACAGAGCATACCCTACTGACTGACAATGCTAGAAAAAGGACCCCAGTACTCTGGTATCAGACTACTAAGAAGTCTGCCCAAAAACCTGCAAGATAGTGTACTTCACAATGACTTTCCAAAGAAACTTATGAGAAAAAGAGTTTTACAGTATTGCAGAATACTTATGCCATTAAATTTGTATATATTGTTACTCATTATCATTGATGTAAAAATGTAAGCTAAAGGTGTAGAAAAATAAGTGATAAAGAATGTTAATACTTTGACATGTCCTATATTACATGTACATTTACTGTACACAATGTAATCTTGCAGGATCAAATAAAATTCAATTCAATTCAATATTTGCATGATCAACAATACCTTTTGAAGCTTGTAATGTAAACTGAAAACCAATGTCAAATAAAATTGTTTTAGGGATACCCACCTGCTGGAAATGTGTGTTTTCAAACTTAGAAATGATAGATTATTGGTAGCTTTCTTAAGAGGAACAGCTTTAAGAACTTCGAAAGTACATCAACCAGCACAAAAACATAACAAAATCCATTTTTAGACTTAGTCAAAGGTCCATAGACATACACAGACAGGAAGTCTAGGTTACTATTATGCAGTATGTTTAGCATTCGACATCTAGTTGTTTGATTACTTATCTTCATTCTTTGATATCTGTCACAGCTGGCATTATTCTTCTTGCCTCTCCTTCCTATGTCATAAAAATAGATGTTTTCCTGAATCTTTTGTGTACATTTGGTTGATCCACAATGACCAAAACTCTCATGTGTGTAAGTAATTAAAGTATCAATACACTGTTCCAGACAATATAGCTTCCAATCATCTGAGTCAGTATTATGTCTCCTGAATAAAATACCCTTGTGTACATTATAATATTGCTCAGTCTTTTTTCCTCTTTTCTTACCCAACATGCTCTTAAGCAATTTCCAATTTTGATCATGATTTTGATACCTGCAGATATGTTTGCAAATTTTAAAGATCTCTTTTTTCCTCTTTCACACCTCTCAAGTACGTAATTTTAAACTCTTTCTCTCAATCTCCAAAGTTCTTGGATGAGTCACTTCCCAAAGGTAGCCCACACAGAGCATCAGCAACTACATTGTTTGTGCCCTTAATGTATGTGATTTTCTAATTGAACTGCTGTAAAAACAAGGCCCAACACATAATTCTGTTATGGTACAGCTACTCCTGAAGATAATATAACACTTTGTGATCAGTATAGATGATGATTTTGTGATCTAGTAAATAATTTTTAAACTTGTTGAATGCCCAATGTGCACCCAAAAATTCTTTCTCGTTACAGTGTATGTCTTTTCATACTACTGCAATACCCTATTAGCAAATGCAAGTGATCGATGTTCAATAACACCTTCAACTTCAACTCTCTGAAATAAATGAGCGCCCAAACCAACATCACTACTTTTGTCATAACATATAAGGAAGAGACAAATTTGGTCTCTTCAGTATCTGACTTTGACACAACTGTCCTTTGATCTCATTGAAAGCATCCTGATATTCCTGATTCCAGTCCCAAACAGTATTCTTCTTCAGAAGTTCACACAGGCATGAAACACTCAAAGTTTGTCTGCTACAAATTTTTTTATAGAATCCCTTTAATCTAAAAAATGATTTAAGCTGTTTTTTGTTGCAAAGAGCAGGAAAATTAGCAGTAGCATCAAGTTTCTCTTTATCATGTGCAATTCCTTTCTCAGATATAACATGTCCTAAAAATTTTACTTCTTCCACACCAAATTTACACTTACCTATTTTCAAAGTCGTACCTCCTGATTCCAACACATCTCTTAACAGATCTAAGTGTTGTTCCAAAGTCTTTTCAGTGATCAAAATATCATCAACATACACAATTAATGTTGAACTCACTTCACTTCCCAAGACAGAATACATAGCTCCTGTGAATTCAGCTACAGATACATTTAGGCCAAATGGCACCACACAGTATTGAAAACATGTACCTCCATACAAACATGCTATATGCTTTCTAGAAATAAAGTCAAGTGGAATCTGATGAAATCCAGAGGTGAAGTCCAAACTACTCATGAATTTTACATAATCATACTTGTGTAACATATCGTGCATGTTCTCAAGATGGTCATTCTCACTGATGAGAAACTTATTAAGATGTCTTGAGTTCAAAACAATTCTCACTCCACCATTTCTCTTACTTACCACAACCAAAGGCTTATTGTAAGCACTCCTCGTTCTCTCAATTACTCCCCACATTTCTATTTTCTGAATTTCTTTCTCTAAATCTTTCCTTTTAAAAAAAGGTATACTATATGTCTTGAGAAAGAAAGGTTGATGATCTCTAAGATAAAGCATGCACTGGTAGACTTTCACTTTCCCTCGTCTTTCACTGAAAACATTTCTAAAATCCAGTAACAAATTCCTAAGTTGTTCCTCTTGTTGGTCGTTAAAGAGTTTTAGCCTCCCTCACTTTAGAATCTACTACACTTTCAAAATCCTGATCTTCAGTCTCATCAAAATTTATATCATCATAAAACGTCTGGTACTCACCTTGGTTTGCATTGTTTTGCAAATGGTTACAACTTTTCCCACAGTTTAAAACACAGAAATTAGTTTTCACGTTAGTGTTACTTTTAGGTTTCAATATAAACATTTCTTTAGCACTCCACCCAAAAAAAGCCTCAGCTTTCACTATCCAATCCATACTGAGAATTCTATTTCATCCAGGCTAGGGATCACTAAGCATCCACATTCAAAGGTCTTGTCTTCTATGTTAAAAGTTAAAAGCACCACAGATTTTACCAGTTTACTTTGCTTACCTGTAGCTCCTCTTATCTTTACGCCTACAATGCACATTTCCACAAAATTCTATCTCCTTTGTCGGGGATGTAGTGTGTAAGATGATGTGATTTCTAAAGTTCTGTCATATCTATTGACTGAGTTTAAGTCTATGCCGCACTAAATTTGCATGTTCATACAACTTTATAATTCTGATATCTAATAGATTTGTGCTTTACATTTTGATACATATATGCCATGTGACTAAATGGGTAGATCCTCTTACATTAAATATCTAGTGATACATTTCTTATTTTAGAATGCTGTTAGTGTTAAATATTATTATTATTTCTTTCTTTT
This sequence comes from Schistocerca piceifrons, assembly GCF_021461385.2. Lineage (NCBI taxonomy): Eukaryota > Metazoa > Arthropoda > Insecta > Orthoptera > Acrididae > Schistocerca > Schistocerca piceifrons. Next base: position 714,115,203 of record NC_060140.1, on the reverse strand, counting down.
CTCAGACGTTATGTCTGGTCAAAAATGGAAAATGACACGGAGCTTGATCAAGCGTGACTTCCTTTTAACTGTACGGTATATGTTATATTGCATTTAGGAACTTTCGGGTAATTGAACATGTATCAATAATTACGGATTTCTGTAGTTGTATATATAAGTTTGGATGTAGCTGTATTGCATTGATGTACTGGTGGATATTGTGTGGTATGACTCCTGTAGTTGATAGTATAATTGGTATAATGTCAACTTCATCCTGATGCCACATGTCCTTGACCTCCTCAGCCAGTTGGATGTATTTTTCAATTTTTTCTCCTGTTTTCTTTTGTATATTTGTTGTATTTGGTATGGATATTTCGATTAGTTGTGTTAATTTCTTCTCTTTATTGGTGAGTATGATGTCAGGTTTGTTATGTGGTGTTGTTTTATCTGTTATAATGGTTCTGTTCCAGTATAATTTGTATTCATCATTCTCCAGTACATTTTGTGGTGCATACTTGTATGTGGGAACGTGTTGTTTTTAAGTTTATGTTGTAAGGCAAGCTGTTGATGTATTATTTTTGCTACATTGTCATGTCTTCTGGGGTATTCTGTATTTGCTAGTATTGTACATCCGCTTGTGATGTGATCTACTGTTTCTATTTGTTGTTTGCAAAGTCTGCATTTATCTGTTGTGGCATTGGGATCTTTAATAATATGCTTGCTGTAATATCTGGTGTTTATTGTTTAATCCTGTATTGCAATCATGAATCCTTCCGTCTCACTGTATATATCGCCTTTTCTTAGCCATGTGTTGGATGCATCTTGATTGATGTGTGGCTGTGTTAGATGATACGGGTGCTTGCCATGTAGTGTTTTCTTTTTCCAATTTACTTTCTCCATATCTGTTGATGTTATGTGATCTAAAGGGTTGTAGAAGTGGTTATGAAATTGCAGTGGTGTAGCCGATGTATTTATATGAGTGATTGCTTTGTGTATTTTGCTAGTTTCTGCTCGTTCTAGAAAGAATTTTCTTAAATTGTCTACTTGTCCATAATGTAGGTTTTTTTATATCGATAAATCCCCTTCCTTTCTGCTTAATGTGAATCTTTCAGTTGCTGAATGTATGTGATGTGTTCTATATTTATGGCATTGTGATCGTGTAAGTGGATTGAGTGCTTCTAGGTCTGTGTTACTCCATTTCCCTACTCCAAATGAGTAGGTCAATATTGGTAAAGCATAAGTATTTATCGCTTTTGTCTTGTTTCTTGCTGTCAATTCTGTTTTCAGTATTTTTGTTAGTCGTTGTCTACATTTTTCTTTTAGTTCTTCTTTAATATTTGTATTGTCTATTCCTATTTTTTGTCTGTATCTTAGATATTTATAGGCATCTGTTTTTTCCATCGCTTCTATGCAGTCACTGTGGTTATCCAATATGTAATCTTCTTGTTTAGTGTGTTTTCCCTTGACAGTGCTATTTTTCTTACATTTTTCTGTTCCAAAAGCCATATTTATATCACTGCTGAATACTTCTGTTATCTTTAGTAATTGGTTGAGTTGTTGATTTGTTGCTGCCAGTAACTTTAGATCTTCCATGTATAGCAAATGTGTGATTTTGTGTGGGTATGTTCCAGTAATATTGTATCCATAATTTGTATTATTTAGCATGTTGGATAGTGGGTTCACAGCAAGGCAGAACCAGAAAGGACTTAATGAGTCTCCTTGGTATATTCCACGCTTAATCTGTATTGGCTGTGATGTGATTTTATTTGAATTTGTTCGGATATTAAGTGTGGTTTTCCAATTTTTCATTACTATGTTTAGGAACTGTATCAATTTAGGATCTACTTTGTATATTTCCAATATTTGTTGTAACCATGAGTGGGGTACACTATCAAAAGCTTTTTGCTAATCAATGTATGCGTAGTGTAGCGACCTTTGTTTAGTTTTAGCTTGATATGTCACCTCTGCATCTATTATCAGTTGCTCTTTACATCCTTGTGCTTCTTTGCAACAGCCTTTTTGTTCTTCATTTATAATTTTGTTCTGTGTTGTATGTGTCATTAATTTCTGTGTAATGACTGAAGTTAATATTTTGTATATTGTTGGTAGGCATGTTATGGGGTGATATTTATCTGGGTTTGCTGTGTCTGCTTGATCTTTAGGTTTCAGATAAGTTATTCCATGTGTAAGTGTATCAAGGAATGTGTATGGGTCTGCAATGTAACTATTAAATAATTTAGTTAGATGTGAATGTGTTGAGGTGAACTTCTTTAGCCAGAAATTTGCTATTTTATCTTTTCCAGGGGCTTTCCAATTGTGAGTAGAATTAATTGCTTGGGTGACTTCATGTTGCAAAATTATCACTTCAGGCATTTGTGGTATCATCTTGTATGTGTCTGTTTCTGCTTGTATCCACCGTGCATGCATGTTATGTTGTACCGGGTATGACGATATGTTGCTCCAGAAGTGTTCTATGTCTGGTATGTTTGGTGGATTGTCTATTTTAATGTGTGTGTTATCTATTGTCTGGTAAAATTTCTTTTGGTTTATGTTGAATGTTTGGTTTTGTTTCCTTCTATTTTCACTTTTTTTGTATCTTCTAAGTCATTTGGCCAATGCTTGTCATTTCTGCTTCTTTTATCCAATTGCTCTATCGCTTCTTGTTGTGAGATTTTACCCAACCTTTCTCGTTTTTTTTCTGACATTTCATTTCTTATAAATTGTGTTAGCTGTCTGATGTCTTTTCTCAGTTTTTCTATTCTGATCTGTAGCCTGTGTTGCCATGCTGGTTTTGTGGGTTTCTTCTGTGTGTTGGTTGGTTCTGATCTCTGCCTGGTGTGTATATTTAGCGTAGTGAGTGCTCCTATATAAACCAGTAGTTGCAACTCTTCCATAGTTGTGTTTTCATTTATTTTGTTGTGTATGATTGTGTTGATAGTTTTGATTGTTGTTTCGACTTGTGGGTTATTTGGCGGTCTATGCAAGAATGGTCTAATGTCTGTATTTGTGTCTTTGTATTCTATATATGTCAGCTCAAATTTTTCTTCTATATCTAACATGTGTGTCACTTTGTGTTCTATTTGTGCTTGTTCTGGTGGCTGTCTTAAGATTTCGTTTTCCTCTGATTGTTTAATTGATGTGTGTTGTCCTTTGTTTGTTTGCTCTGGGATGTTGGAGTCCATTACTGTATTTTCTTCTTCTTCTGATTGCACGTTATTTTGTTCCAGTATTTGTTGTACTTGTTGTTTGATGTTTTCTAATTCTGACTGGGGTATCCTGTTATTTTTTATTATTACACGGATCTGATCAGCTAGTCGTTGTTCTGTTAAAAATTTTAATTCTGGGTATCTGGTAATAAATGTTGTGTATACTTGTGATCTGTATCCAATTGTGTTGGTTCCTAGGTTTGTTGCTTGGTAATAACAGAACATGAGGTGTCGATTAACTTCATCTGACCATCTCATCCTGTGTCTTTGTTTTCCTTCTAGGGTGGTTGCAGGAAGCATATCCTGCAAAACACCTCTATTTGGGTTTAAATCATTTTCCAGTTGGCTAGCAGTGTTGTTACCATTGTGGGGGGGCATAGGGTTCAAGCGTCGTCCCCAACCATGATGGCACTTGTCCGAGGCTTCTTTAGTTCTGTCCTGAACCAACTAATCACACTAAAAGGGGGTTAGCTCTATTAGTGGTTTGTTCTTTTCGTCGCCTTTTACGACTGGCAGAACATACCAGAGGCCTATTCTTTCCTGGGCCTCCACGGGAATTATTATTATTGTTATTATTATTATTATTGTGTACTCTGCAGAAACTGATTTAACTTAATTGTCATTAACTCTTCTGGGTAAAGTCATGGGTGTGATGGTAAATTGATTAACACTTATACCACTGTAATTCTCAAAACTTTTTATCAAAACATAAATGAGATAGCTGATATTCCTTTTGTTCAATTTCAGATACAAGTGCCATATCATAAACATTGTTACTACTGTCTAATTGCAAGTGTAACTTAGGGGTACTGTGCTTGGTATGTTTCATCGCACCAAATTGTGGACTTTCATTGAGGCGAATTGCTATTTCCCAAATAGTTACTTCTATGATTCTTTCTTCTATTAACATGCTCATCGTTATTCCCATTGTTCCTATTCTGCTGTTCAGAATTTCTCTCTCTACTGACACTTTGATGAGGATGGAAGTTACAATTATCTCTGTTTCTGTGATTACTCCCATTGTGATTTCTCTCGTTCCTATTATTATGGTACATACTTCTTCCTACAGCCCTATCCAGCCTGTCAACATATTGTAAAAACTGTTCAAGACAATCGTCAGGTCTGTGTATCACATCTCACTGCAATCTTTCTGGTAAGTGCATCAATCGAGGTAATTTCATCAAATGGTTTGTCAAGCTGTGCTAATTTTGTAAATTGTTTCTTACAAAACTCTTTCAAAGTGCCGTCCCTATTCCTATAATTCCTATAATTAGGACCGTTCAAAAATTCACTTTTGACTCTCCTCTGTTCTGCTTCCAACCAAAATTTATATTAAAAACTTTTCTTGAAACTCTGATATGTTTCCCACTGACTTAAATTTAAATTTATCCATGACAGACCTTCGAGAAATCTTTTAACAAATTTAATTTTTTGATTGTCATTCATGCCTGACACAAAGCTATCTCTGCAGTGGTGCAGAAAATCCACTGGAAGTGGATTATCTGATGGAAAACTTTTGATAGGAGTGTTGGACCATGCAATACCATTGTTTGCACACAGATTTTTGTTAATACAACTTTCCTGAATTACTGAATTTTTTATCTAAAACAGTTACATTAGTTTGTATACCTGCCAGAGTAGCCGAGAGTGCTCGAGCTGCTTTCTGGACTCGGGTAGGCGCGCCAGCCCTGGATGAATCCGCCCGGCAGATTAACGATGAGGGCCAGTGTGCCGGCCAGCCTGGATGTGGTTTTTAGGTCGTTTCCCACATCACGCTATATGAATGCCAGGCTGGTCCCATGTTCTGCTTCAGTTTCACGGCTCACAGACATCTGAACACATTCACACTATTCCATGGATTACACTAGACGCAGACAGTGGGGGTACACTAATTCCTTCTCAGGGGTACGAGGTGGCAACAGGAAGGGCATCTGACCACCCCTTAAAATTAAGATGCCACATCCGATTAACCAGCAGAACCCGCCAGTCGGGATTGATGCTTGGAAAGAGTGTTACATTGGTTTGTATATTGTTTTCTACATTTAAAATTCTTTGGTTTAAACTGACAGCATTTTGTTAGGTGGTAGCTCCCAACGCACACAGTTTTTCCACTACAGCCTTCTGTTCAACTCAGCTACAAACCCATTTTCTAAAGCAATAAATTTATTTTCTGAAACAAAAACTTTTTCATTCACACTTTTTAACCCCTCTGACAAGCCATTTTTTAACTCTGAAACTTGATTACTAAGTTGACCATATCATCTTGAACCCTGTCCATTTTACTACTGTTTCCAGTTTTCAAGTCATTTAATTGTCCCTGTAGCAAAGCAAATTTGTTATTATTACCAGTTCTTATTTCAGTTAAATGATCATTAATTGCACTAAATTTTCTATTGATATCTGACTTCATTTCCTCTAGTTTCACCAAAATTAACTGCAAAACATTAGTATTTACTGTTTCTTTACTGTCTAAGATTTCACTCCACTCAAACATGTACTGACTGGATCCTGCAGCTTTCAATTCTACCTCACTTTTGCTTTCATCCTATTCATTTTGTTAACCTGCACAAGAAGGGACCAGTTGGTAGGATATGTTTTGAGGCATCAAGGGATCACAAATTTAGCATTGGAGGGCAGCGTGGAGGGTAAAAATCATAGAGGGAGACCAAGAGATGAATACACTAAGCAGATTCAGAAGGATGTAGGTTCCAGTAAGTACTGGGAGATGAAGAAGCTTGCACAGGATAGAGTACCATGGAGAGCTGCATCAAACCAGTCTCAGGACTGAAGACCACCACAACAACAACAACAACAACAACAACAAGCACACAAATCCACAAACAAATTAACTTCACAAATAATTTGTACTTATCATTCCTTTTTGATGTTGCTGGTTGTAGTTGTAAAGTCCTCCTCACTTTCATTCGATTCGGTCCATCATTCTTGGTAGTACATTCTACACTGTTGGTATAAAGATCCTTTGTTAGGCAGCTTTCAGTTTTTCTCCATATGATCGAACATTAATTTCATATGTAAATTTAAAAAATCAACAAAATAAAACAATTTCTGCAACAGACGAAACTTCATTATTAGTCAATTAACCACAGGCAAAGCCCACATTTGCAATCCACCCACCCCCCTCCTTCCCACTTCCACCTATTGTCCACAATGAACAATGTCCAGTCCAAGCAATTAATAACCAAAGTCTTTTGTGAAGATTTGACAGGAGCAAAGATTACAATAAACTTTCTAGTTTACTTAGCTTGTCATATTGAGCTAGCTCCAGTTCTTCTTGTCTAGGCATCTGATCCTTGAGGATTTAAATATCAATCATGTCCTCACGGTTGGTCTGAACTAAACAAATCTGAAGATTGTTGTTGCAGCATTTTTTTAAGTGAATATATTTTCTCATGTTTTAGTATATCATACAGTATTTTGATTTTTCACGTTAAAAAAGACAAAATTCCATTGTTTGCGCAAAAATACATCCGATCACGTCAGAGGCATGCTTACGATACTCACACTCTGCGGAAATAACAATATTCCAAATGGTTTACAATTTTTCATAACAAATGAATTTCTATTAGCTTTAATTTTGATTATTATTTCATAAATGAATCCAGAAATAAGCATAGTAAACAGTACAGGATTGCATAATTAATAATAGAAATTTTAAATGTGGCAATAATTTGTAATTTCAAATCTAAAAAAAAAAAAAAATAAACATAACTTATCGATTATAACATCGAAACTAAAATACTTTATAAAGTGACTCCTTTTCATAAATTGTAGCTTGAAGTATAACATACTGTGTATAAAATTACATGAAAGTTTTCAGAAAAGGACTGAGATAATAATGACCTGTCCAAAACTCGAAAAATAATACTGGTATTGACAACTACTGCTAAGGAAAAGTAATGATAGAGGAGGATGTTCCATTACACTACAGAAACACTATTGTACTGTGCATGTCTTTGTCCTAAGCAAATCGGTGGTCATGGAAGTCTTTTTTTTTTTTTTTTTTCAGGGCTCCAAAAATATGGAAATCATACGGAAAGAAATTGGGATTCTGTGTAAGAGCTTCCGAGCTGCAGTGTACTTGAAACAACCTTGGCAACATTTGGGACAGAAACAAAATGGCTACCTTGAGTGGAGTTGTGTAACTGTGTGAACGCTAACTAACATGTTGTGAATGAACTTTAAACACTGATGGGACTTTTTATATGGACTTAAAGTACTAAATAGTGTCTAGTAGAAACTGTTGTGAATTCTAAAGACAAGTCTTACCATTTTTTGTGTGTTACTGATTTAGTTATGTGAAGTAGTCAGGGCTGGTTCTGGAACATTTTTCCACACAAATAACTCATCACCCTTTCCCTTTGTACACTTTCATCCATTTCAGTTTTCACCTACTGATTTTGATACTCACTGTATTCAGATCTTGCAATTGGTTACCCTTCCCAGTGTAGTGCCTAAGTAACTGATAGTAATTGTGATGTGTCTTGCTTATAAATGTAACACTTGTGGCACCTCTGGTACATGGAAGTAAAGCTACCAGCCATTCCTACCAAGATGAAGAGTCCAGTACAAAAACCAACACGGCAGCAAACTAAATAAGCCAGTATTCAGGAATCAAGATGTTAAGAGTTAACAAGTGGACAAGAACTCTTTTATTTATTCTGTCTCTGTGACACAACTGGATTACCTTTGGTTTTGTTTAAAAAAAGAATCAAACTTTGTTCTGTTAAAAAGTATGCTTTTTTCTGCTTACACAGTTTTTTTCTCACAATAAACATTGATGTCTGCGATGCAACCATTTTGTTCTACTCCAACTATGATTATTGGCTCAGGTGTGCTAATAAAGAAAACAGAAAACTGTGTTAGTGTCAATTACACCCAATCTAAAACTCTTATATGTGGCAAAGATGAAACATTTGCCGATACAGACTGACTATTTTCTATTTTTCGTATTAGCAAAATGTTAATTGATGATGCTGGGCTGTGTTCGTAAATCTCATGGAAAATGTGTTGTCTTAACAACAGCCAGACAATTAGTGAATATACAGATATGACAATGTTATTCGTCAGACAGCATTGGGAAAGTAAATGGAGTGAGTATGCGTCCTGGTTGCACCAAATGAAAACAGATTCTGATTTGTGGACTGTAATTGAGCCTGGCAAGACGGGAGCTGGTGAAGGTGCATCAGGTGCTGATAAAAAGGCGAACACATGATGTCAAGGTAAGGCATTAGCAAAAATTGCAGTTTCCAAATGTGGTAAGTAGCACATCTATGTGAGCTCCTCATTCAGCCCATGAAGGCTCAAGGGATGCCTACCAGCCACTGTTATCATCCTCTGCCTTGCAGTGTCATGTGGATGCAGCACGGATGGGCACATGGTCAACACACTGCTCTCCCAGCTGTTTTGCAGACTTTTCAGACCATGGAGCTGCTACTGCATGGTCAAGTAGCTTCTCAGTTGGCATGATGCAAAGTGCTCTCCCTATCAGTCCTCTCACCAGGGAAGAATACTTAGCAGTACTGGATACCCCACACTGACCACTCAGATATGGAGGTGGACAGCAAATTCATACAGTATAAGAAATTTGACAAATCCAGAAACAGTATAGGAAGAAGTTCAAAATTTATACTTCCCAAAGGATATCAAAGTGTGCAACTGAGATGGACATTATATTCACTAAAAATGAAAAATTGTGACTCTGTTGAAAATTATCTAGGACTGATAAACAAAACTGTAACAGATCTAGCAACATTGGTTATGAAATTGAAGACAGAGATCTAGCACTGACTATTCTACGTAGACTTTGGGACAAATGGAATGCAGTAGTTACAGCTTTGTGCAATGTGCCACTTAATGATTTCATGTGCGCTACAGTTAGAAAGCATCTGTTTGCTGGTGGTGCTATACGTCATGAATATAATGGAGATAAACGTTCTGTAATGTCCTTGTAAACTAGTATTGGTAATCAAAGGTACTGAAGAAAGCTAGTTATGGAACAATGTGACAAAGAACAAGAATAAACAAAGAAGAAAGCAACACCACATGGTACATTTGTTTCTTACAATTGTCATTCAGTTGGTCACATTTCCAAAAATTGTCCTGAAAAGAGAAAAATCACAAAAGAGCAAAAGAAATGAGGCGCTGAACTGGATAGTTGTTTTCATTTATTGATAATAACATTTTAGCTAAAAATACAATTTTTGTACCTGTTATCAACCATGTAATCTCACTGTGATAGAGCTCACTTAAAATGACAGGTTATCTCCAATAAAGAGGGTTGCAAAATCTATAATGAATCTGTAAGAGTGCTCATTAGAACTCAACAAAAAGGTTGTTTATATTACATAAATATGAAGCTGTGTGCAGATGAAAGATCAATAAATGTACTCAGAAATAATGAATTTAACATAAAATCACTAGACTTGTGGCATTGTCAAATGATGCACATCAGTTTAAGAGTACAATCATCAAAATGATACAAAAGGGAGGGGTCTTAGGATAACACTGTGAAAAGGTGAATAAATCCATGTGACGACTGTTTGACAGGTAAATTGACATGAAAATTGTTTCCGAAAACTTTATCGCAAGATTCGAAGGAATGAATAATCACTTCAGAACTTGTTAATAGTGATATCTTGGGACATACTGACGTTCCATGTTTGAGAGGCAATAGATGTTTATTTTTCAAGAAACACAGGCCAAAGCTACCAGGACAGATTTGGTGTGGCCTGCATGGCACAATCAGGATGCTGACAACAATATTATTCATTGTGTTTTACCCTCATTAACCTTTGTAACAGAGTAGACAGGGAGTAGAACATCCTTGGCTGTTTTAGGAATGGTGCCGGGGGACAGAGAAGGATCTTTGACAGGGATGGCAATCATCCAAAGTAGCAACACAACATGTACTCATTAAATAAGTTTATTTATCATTATACATATTTTATGTGAGTTGTATGACTACCAAATCTTTTAACACACATACGAATAATTTATACCCGATACTGACTCTTTGCTGTCGAAACCTCTTTCATTATGAGTGTGTCCTCTTACATATCGGCTACTGGGAGACAAGAATCACATGACCTCTACTATTACATGTATTACCCGAGGTGCCTAGCTTACAGCCAACTGTAGTCATTCCATTTATTCTGCCATGTATTGAGTCTATGGCCAGTGAGCCTAACTACTAACTCAACGGCCACTTGTAACGCCGGAAATGCATATCCTTCTATTTCCATCTATTGTACTATAGATTTTTCCTTATTTTGTTACCCGAAGATATGACATTTCTGTGTCTTTATATACTGTAATTGTTTTACTGTTTGTATATATATATATATATATATATACGACCTGCCAGCGCTTTTGTTTGGTAAGTTTCATCATCTTTCTTTTTAGATATATTTTTCCCACGTGGAATGTTTCCCTCTATTATATTTATATATATATTTATGCATTTATGTTGATTTGTTTTGTGAATATTATTTGTATTTATACGCTGGGTCTGGCCTAGGGTAAACTATGCTATCGAACGAATACATCGATAGATCGTGTGGAGAACAAAAGTGTTTAGGATCTTTGGTAGTGTTAACTCTGTCGCGTGGAGCACGGGAAGAGAGGGAGTCTGCCTGGAGTAGTGCAGTGGAGCAGGTGTGTTGTGTGACGCTCCCGCGAGTTGCCGCGCTTTCGGGGTTGGGCAGCATGTAATTGCGCTCGACTTGCTATGAGAGTTTCTGATACGGTGTCGGGGACAGGAAGCATTAGCTGGCGCACATCAAGAGCCTGTTTCGCTTGGTGACCGTGTCGAGAAGAAGGTGCGCCAACATCCAGCTTCTGCAACAGCGACGGCCGACAATGAGTGACTGTCGCCACCTCCTCGATCGACGGCTTCAAACCTTCAATCAACCAACAAGGAAGACTGGAAGCACGTAAAGTTTTAGAACTGTATGGCAGACCTCAGCTTTTCAAACTGTTCAAATCACAAAATTACAGCAACGTAGCATGAACCTTTGTTGCTCATTGTCCCAATTGCATTACCTAGCAGGGTCCCTTCCTTTTCTGGAATGAACCCGAGTGTCGTTGAAATTCAAAAGTCAGCATCATTCGATTTCACTGCTTTAATTTCAAAGTTCAGTCAAGGTATTCATAGCTGGCTACAATATTTAGATTACACAAGCACAAATTAAGAGTGCGAGTTTTGTTACCGTATTTTAGCTTACCTGTGACTGCAGCTCAGCTTGGTACGTACTAAATTTTACTATTGTTAATTGTTCAGAATCATTTAATTCAAGTTCAAAGTTAAATCTCTTATTTCTAAATTGCGTAGATTCAAGTAGCTTTTGAAATGATTGTGGAGGTAGTCCAAGGCTAACCGTATCTTACTGAATTTCAATGTGCTTCAGAAAGAAAGCTCACTATTAACTTTAGTCACTAAATTAACTTACGATTTTCCGGTTTTATTAATTCTTTTGCTAAATTAAGTCAGAGTGTAGCGAAATTTATTACTTCTGACAAACTTTCAGTTTTCACACTACACGTGTCAACCTTCAGTTGCCATGCTTCTAGTGCTAATAATATGTGTAATAACCTTTCTTTTTCAGTTACTATAGTAATTGTCCTTAGGGCTGGCGACCGTAATTTCCCCCAAATCTCAAATATCTAATTACCGCTAGTTAATTGTTAACGTAACGGCCGCACATTTACTTTCTTTATTAACTTTACCCCTTTTCAAAATTAATTTCCACCAGTTTCATTTGCATTTTTCCTTTCATTTAGATGTAACCCTTTCCTCCCTTTTTACCGACAAATTAACTTCGGTGACGATTGCTTTTCCCAAATTTCCATTAGGTACACGCGGTTTAATTTTTCACTGTCATTAAGGTCGATAAGTGAGGGGGAGGTTACACACTCAGCCTATCTACTAACTCATTGGCCACTCAGGCTAATTACTAACAAAAAGGCCACTCAGCCTAATTATTATATCCCTGGTCCTAACTCACGGGAGGTAAGTCCTATTCAGCTAGGGAAACATTCCACGCAGGAAAAATATATTTAAAATACATGCTTGTGTCTGTGTATGTGCGGATGGATGTGTGTGTGTGTGTGTGTGTGTGTGTGTGTGTGTGTGTGTGTGTGTGTGTGTGTGTATACCTGTCCTTTTTTCCCCCTAAGGTAAGTCTTCCCGCTCCCTGGATTGGAATGACTCCTTACCCTCTCCCTTAAAACCCACATCCTTTCGTCTTTCCCTCTTTCCTGACGAAGCAACCATTGGTTGCAAAAGCTAGAATTTGTGTGTTTGATTGTGTTTGTTTGTGTTTCTATCGACCTGTCAGCACTTTCGTATGGTAAGTCACATCATCTTTGTTTTTAAATATATTTTTCCTGCGTGGAATGTTTCCCTCTATTATATTCATATCATTAATTTGAACCCAACAATCACGTTTGTTATTGTCACTGTTGCATTTCGAAATCTTTTCTGTCGTCTTATTTTCTCTTTTGTTTTTGCCAGTTGGTTCACTTTGTATTCACCTTCTCCTTTTTACGGTAATCTACTATACAATTTTATCCCGCCTATATATACTGAATAATACGTAACCCACTTCCAAACCATAACCAAAAAAAAAATTTTTTTTCCCGCTTTCATCACTACCGCTGCTATAAAATCCACCGTTTCTAGTTCACAAACAGTTCCTTTCACCTATTAAACAACCATTTCGGCTAGTTCTAATAACTTTCGTTTTATTTCCATTTCCATTTTTCCGACATCACTGATAATTTTTAGCCGCGTCTCGCAGGTTTTAACATCATTGTTTCTTCGTCAGACAATTGTTAGCCTCATTTTAATAATCTGCCACCACAAAACCACTTCTTTTAATACATTTACAAGCAGTTTTTTCGAAATTTTCCCAAATTTCCCCATCCTTTAACGTGTTTTGGCGGCAACACAACCACCTAACCTTTGTGCACATCGTTGTCTACCAACCCAAGTCCAACATAGCCCAGCTGTAACCAACACTTATCGCCTTTTTTCACACCAGATCTCCAGTTACTTTCCAGTTCACCTTTATCTCTCTCCATATATTTTTATTTTTATTTTCATTTTCATTTAAGCTTCATGTTACACTTTCCACCTTCTAATACCATGTCACCCTCACAACACCCCCACAATGACCCCATTAAGTTTTATTTACATTCCCTCCGCAAACATGCCTTCGCCCTAGCCAGATAACGCTCCCATATTCTATTTTCTCAGGCTTGTCTGACATTTGGCATTACCCCCAAAGGCCTCACACTTGAAGTTCCCATCTCTGGCTGCAACCCTTCTTTCCATCAGTCCCTATACCAGTTCCAAACTGAACAATCCATTGCCGTCACCCACCTAATCCTTCACCTAAAAAGAATGTCTGCTTGTGTCTGTGTATGTGCGGATGGATATATGTGTGTGTGTGTGTGTGTGTGTGTGTGTGTGTGTGTGTGTGTGTGTGTGCGAGTGTATACCTGTCCTTTTTTCCCCCTAAGGTAAGTCTTTCCGCTCCCGGGATTGGAATGACTCCTTACCCTCTCCCTTAAAACCCACATCCTTTCGTCTTTCCCTCTCCTTCCCTCTTTCCTGACGAAGCAACCATTGGTTGCGAAAGCTAGAATTTGTGTGTATGTTTGTGTTTCTATCACCCTGCCAGTGCTTTCGTATGGTAAGTCATATATATATATATATATATATATATATATATATATATATATATATATATATATATATATATATATATATAGAAGAGGTCAGTGAATATGTCTACCTTGGCCAGATTATAAATATGAAGGGAGACATAAGACCAGAAATCTATCGACGCATCAAGCTTGGCTGGCAAGCATTTGGGAAGAATTCAAAAGTATTCAGATCAAAAATTCCAGTAAATCTGAAGAAAGCAGTATTTTATCAATGCATTCTTCCTGTGATGACGTACGGATGCGAGACATGGACACTGAACTCATTCACAAAAGGGAAACTTAGGACAGCACAGAGAGCCATGGAGAGATCAATGCTGGGCTATACAAGAAAGGACAGGAAAAGGGCAGATGACATCCGGTCTGTGACGAAGGTTAATGACATCTTAGAGAGAGTAGGTTCCTTGAAATGGCAGTGGGCTGGCCACGTCGCAAGAAGAAAAGACAACAGATGGACGAAGCTAGTACTGGAGTGGAATCCGAGAGAGCACCAGAGGCCTAGAGGAAGACCACCAGACAGATGGGACAAAGACATCAAGAAGATCGCTGGTAACACCTGGCAGAGAACTGCCCAAGACCGTCCCACTTGGAGAAGACTTCTGAAAGCCTACCTGAATCCACGACTCGAAGAGGCCACATCATCTAATGATTGAATTGGCTGATGATGATTATTTTTATATATATATATATATATATATATATATATATATATATATATATATATATATATATATATAAAAAACAAAGATGAGGTGACTTACCGAACGAAAGCGCTGGCAGGTCGATAGACACACAAACAAACACAAACATGTGTGTATGTTTGTGTTTGTTTGTGTGTCTATCGACCTGGCAGCACTTTCGTTCGGTAAGTCACCTCATCTTTGTTTTTATATATAATTTTTCCCTTGGAATGTTTCCTTCTATTATATATATATATATATATAATGGAGGGAAACATTCCACGTAGGAAAAATATATCTAAAAACAAAGATGATGTGACTTACCAAATGAAAGTGCTGGCAGGTCGACAGACACACAAACAAACACAAACATACACACAAAATTCAAGCTTTCGCAACAAACTGTTGCCTCATCAGGAAAGAGGGAAGGAGAGGGAAAGACGAAAGGATGTGAGTTTTAATGGAGAGGGTAAGGAGTCATTCCAATCCCGGGAGCGGAAAGACTTACCTTAGGGGGAAAAAAGGACGGGTATACACTCGCACACACACACATATCCATCCACACATATACAAACACAAGCAGACATATTTGAAGACCAGAGCCTTGCTGTGATGGAGCATTTCCTTTCACGCTGATCACCTGCCACCCTACCTAAAACCTCTTTCCTCATCACCTTAGCCAGCTTCATGCTGACCCACAACTTCTTCACTTTTGAAGGCCAGACATACCAACAATTAAAGGGAACAGCCACGGGTACCAGGATGGCCCCCTTGTACGCCAACCTATTCATGGGTCGCTTAGAGGAAGCCTTCTTGGTTACCCAGACCTGCCAACCCAAAGTTTGGTACAGATTTATTGATGACATCTTCATGATCTGGACTCACAGTGAAGAAGAACTCCAGAATTTCCTCTCCAACCTCAACTCCTTTGGTTCCACCAGATTCACCTGGTCCTACTCCAAATCCCATGCCACTTTCCTTGACGTTGACCTCCACCTGTCCAATGGCCAGCTTCACACGTCCGTCCACATCAAACCCACCAACAAGCAACAGTACCTCCATTATGACAGCTGCCACCCATTCCACATCAAACGATCCCTTCCCCACCGCCTAGGTCTTCGTGGCAAACGAATCTGCTCCAGTCCAGAATCCCTGAACCATTACACCAACAACCTGACAACAGCTTTCGCATCCCGCAACTACCCTTCCGACCTGGTACAGAAGCAAATAACCAGAGCCATTTCCTCATCCCCTCAAACCCAGAATCCCCAACAGAAGAACCACAAAAGTGCCCCACTTGTGACAGGATACTTTCCAGGACTGGACCAGACTCTGAATGTGGCTCTCCAGCAGGGATATGACTTCCTCAAACCCTGCCCTGAAATGAGATCCATCCTTCATGAAATCCTCCCCACTCCACCAAGAGTGTCTTTCCGCCGTCCACCTAACCTTCGTAA
Source organism: Schistocerca piceifrons (assembly GCF_021461385.2). Taxonomy (NCBI): domain Eukaryota; kingdom Metazoa; phylum Arthropoda; class Insecta; order Orthoptera; family Acrididae; genus Schistocerca; species Schistocerca piceifrons. Next base: position 714,099,135 of record NC_060140.1, on the reverse strand, counting down.
CCTGTTAGTTCATCCCTATGAAATTCCCAAACCACCTTCCCTACCCTCTGGCTCCTATCCTTGTAACCGCCCCCAGTGTAAAACCTGTCCCATGCACCCTCCTACCACCACCTACTCCAGTCCTGTAACCCAGAAAGTGTACACGATCGAAGGCAGAGCCACATGTGAAAGCACCCACGTGATTTACCAACTGACCTGCCTACACTGTGATGCATTCTATGTGGGAATGACCAGCAACAAACTGTCCATTCGCATGAATGGACACAGGCAGACAGTGTTTGTTGGTAACGAGGATCACCCTGTGGCTAAAAATGCCTTGGTGCACGGCCAGCACATCTTGGCACAGTGTTACACCGTCCGGGTTATCTGGATACTTCCCACCAACACCAACCTATCCGAACTCCGGAGATGGGAACTTGCTCTTCAATATATCCTCTCTTCCCGTTACCCACCAGGCCTCAATCTCCGCTAATTTCAAGTTGCCGCCACTCACACCTCACCTGTCATTCAACATCATCTTTGCTTCTGCACTTCCGCCTTGACTGACATCTCTGCCCAAACTCTTTGTCTTTAAATATGTCTGCTTGTGTCTGTATATGTGTGGATGGATATGTGTGTGTTGGCGAGTGTATACCCGTCCTTTTTTCCCCCTAAGGTAAGTCTTTCCGCTCCCGGGATTGGAATGACTCCTTACCCTCTCCCTTAAAACCCACTACCTTTCGTCTTTCCCTCTCTTTCCCTCTTTCCTGATGAGGCAACAGTTTGTTGCGAAAGCTTGAATCTTGTGTGTATGTATGTGTCTGTGTTTCTATCGACCTGCCAGCGCTTTTGTATGGTAAGTCACATCATTATATATATATAAAACAAAGATGAGGTGACTTACCGAACGAAAGCGCTGGCAGGTCGATAGACACACAAACACAAACATACACACAAAATTCAAGCTTTCGCAACAAACTGTTGCCTCATCAGGAAAGAGGGAAGGAGAGGGGAAGACGAAAGGAAGTGGGTTTTAAGGGAGAGGGTAAGGAGTCATTCCAATTCCGGGAGCGGAAAGACTTACCTTAGTGCGTGAGTGCGAGTGTATACCCGTCCTTTTTTCCCCCTAAGGTAAGTCTTTCCACTCCCGGGATTGGAATGACTCCTTACCCTCTCCCTTAAAACCCACTTCCTTTCGTCTTCCCCTCTCCTTCCCTCTTTCCTGATGAGGCAACAGTTTGTTGCGAAAGCTTGAATTTTGTGTGTATGTTTGTGTTTGTTTGTGTGTCTATCGACCTGCCAGCGCTTTCGTTCGGTAAGTCACCTCATCTTTGTTTTTATATATAATTTTTCCCACGTGGCCTCCAAGTTGCTTGCGCCTTCATTAATACCCTGCTTACTATTACTACTGACTACTCACTGACTCTATGACTTTTCCCTACAGCCCATAGATGACCCTTTATATACTTCCTAAGTGACTTCTTCCACATGGATTGGGTCGCATATGACCCTCTTCATTATCGTTTCTGGAACATTACATCTACATGTGATCATCTTAATTCTCACCTAGTACCCACAATCCGGAGCTGGCTTCTTCCTGTCAAGTGTTACTCATGTGTTGAAGTCTGGTAGGCCATCAAGTGATGACTGTGAGTCAGCTGCTTCCGAAGGAGCTATAATTTACAAGTATTTGGGTTTGCCTCACCCTTGTGGCACCTGGCAGCACATAACCATTGACCTCTGCCAAGAAGCTCCACCATAACTGTTCCACTTATTTTATTAGATTTCACTAAAATATTCCCACGTCATGACAGTTCAAACAGAAACCAAACTGATAAATACTTGAAGAGAATCCACACTGACAATGGCCTAGAATTCTGTTCTGGTCACAGTTCTTTGAAAATGAAGTAATTCAGTATAATGTAACAATGACACAGTCACTGCAGCAAAACAGTATAGCTGAATGCCTCAGTAGCACGTTAATGGATACAGGATGGTAGGAGGTGAAGTTTTCGCTCACATATAGTACATATTCTTATTGGATATTCTTTATACGACTGTGGATACATGATCTGGATGCCAGAAATGAAGCAGTTGTGGAATCTAGCGACTGTAAATTCAAAGAATTTTTGAATGAAAAATGCTCAACTGAAAATACAAAACAGTGATTTTACTGAACTGTACCATGAAGAAATATTGCCATTCTGAAGTATAGAAGATGATATGTGAAGTGACGAAGAAGACTGTAATACTAAAGATGAATTTTATGGTTTCTCAGATCAGGGAGAAAATGTGGAAGAAACTGAAGGTGATCAGGAAGTCGTGGAACATGCTGAAACTTCATAAAATCGATGCAGGCCAGGAAAGGATACAACAAAGAAAAAATGGGTTTATGCAAATGTCATCTAATGACACAGGTAAAGCTTACACTGAAGAAGCACAAATAAACATATGAGAATGGAATGATGAGAAACTGTTTTTGTATCATGAAGCAGTAATTCTGATGGGACAATGGAAAGGATAGTTTCAATAAATGAAGAATTAACTTCTATTAGACTCATGATGCTTGGTAATTGGTCGAGGTACCATCTGGTGTAATTACAGTAAAGAACATACAGGTATTTAAAAAGAAGATAATTGGTGAGAAGCAAATTTTTAAAGCTTGTTTACTTGCAAAGGGATTTAGTCAAGCAAAAGGTGTAGACTATAAAGAGATTTATGCTCCTGTTTCAATACTGAATGTAGTGGTCAAGGTCGAGAAAAATTGGCACATTGATCAGTGCGATGTAAAGAATGCATACTTGCATAGCAAATTAAAAGAAAAGATATATATGCCCCAGCCAGAAGGTTTCATCCTGAAAGGCCAAAAAAGTTTGGTTTGCGTGTTAAATGAGTCAATATGTCAGCTGAAACAAAGTGGGAGATGCTAGAATGATCATTTAAATACTTCACTAGAAAAACTGAGGTTTATTAAAATGATACAGATCCATGTGTATACAAATTTGGCGCAAAGGAAGGGAATGCTATTGTCAGTATATGTGGATGACATGCTTAGATCTACACAGAAAGGGGTGAGACAAAAGGTGAAAACTCTTTTGGAGAGCTGCATTGAAATCAAGCACATGGGCATAGTGTCACATTAGTCTTTCTCAGAGGGAGTATACTAGTCAACTACTTGACCCATTTGCACTTCAAAATGCTAAGGGAGCCAATAGCCCAATGGAAATGAAGCCAAATTTCCTTGATGAAAAATGTAATGATGGAGTTAAAAATCTTCAATATCTTGAGTCTATTGATGGACTCTTTTATCTTCCACAGAAGACTTGACCACACATACCTTTCTCGGCGGCAATGTTGTCACAATAACGTTCAAAATTTAGTATGAGCTACTGGAATGCAATACAAAGGATATTATGATATATGAAGGAAACAGCACATTACAAACTCTCATACTGTCCTAATGGTTGAATACTTGTGTGGCGCCAATGAGGTCGACACCAGCATTGATATACATTTGTCTCTAGACTCCGAGCATCGTCTTTGGACACTGAACATTGTCTTTGGGCTGTTCCGCCATGTCAGTTCTTTGTGAGCCTTTGATGTGTTCAGGTGAATAAACGAACTATTGTTAAATTGGTGTTGTTTGGTGTAACCAACCCGAACATCCACCTCACTGGTGACCCCGAGTAGTAACATCTTCCGTTTTCGCCGTTGGTTATTTTCGCGTGTATTACATCGACACAGCATTCGAACAATGACTTCGGCCCAGCGCCCAATGCTGGATTTTGTGATCAACATGCTTCGTGTTGCAGGCGATGTATACCTGTCAGGACTGCAACACGATGCCTCTCACTCGACGATTATGCTGGACGTTTTTGAGCCTGCAACAATAAGTGAGTTTAGGAGTGTGCATGACTCCGGCTACCAGATGCCTTTGTTCCCACCACAAGTGCCCTCCCTCATCGACGGTGCAGTTACCTCTTACGGATCTCCGTGCAGTGCAGGACCAATGCCAATTTCTGCAAATGTTTCGTTGGACAACCTACCACCGCCAGGACAACGATTTGCCATGCCGCAATCTGTGCAGTCCCACACGGATTCCTGCCACATCGCTGGAACTGATTCGTTCACAGGTCAACCTCCTCAGCATTCGACCATGCCCGCGCCTACCTTGGTTCCTACTTCGATACCTCGGCTTGCAACAGGAACAATAACTTCTTATCTGTGCCTGACCACCATCTCCGTCCCACTGCTACTCCTCAGTGTTTTGTGCCGCGACATTCACCTTATCTGCACACCGTTTTGAGTGGAGTGACTATGAACAGTGAACATTCACACATTCCATCCCACATTTGACATCATTTCCCACACTGTGCTTCTGTGCTTCTGGACAGTCCGCACCTCTGCAGCCTCCCTGCAACACAGATGCCCCAGCTCTGATCATACGTCGAGCTTTCCACGGACTAACATGCGTTCTCAAACTTTGAACTTTTTCTCACCTGTCACCCCCAATGCTGGCTCCAGTCGGGCTTCCACTACCGTTCTCGACACATCTCGGTGCCTCATCCGCGTCGGTCTTCCACGACGCGTCAATCTGAACACACCCGCAACGTGTTGAGCTTCCGCAACCACAATCGACACATTACGGTCTCTCACCCATGTCAGCCTTCTGTGCCGCGACAGATCGCGCTCAACCATGACGCGTCACCTTCATGCTGCCACCCGAACAGCCATCGGCACCACATTCCCTGGAGGCACACTCTACTGGAATACTACAGCAACAACAGCTCGTTTCAGGCAGTGCCCTGACGAACTCAACTCAACCTGTTCTTCCGAACATTTAAGTGTTACAGGGTTTAGGTTAGCATCTCACTTTTGTAGATCAGAAATGGAGAAAGGAGGAGTTGCCACATTCATCAGGAACTGTCATAAATTTAAGAACATAGACATTCATAAATTTTGCCTAGAACAGCATATGGAAGCATGTGCAACAGAATTAGATTTTCACAAAAAATCTTTCATAATATTAAGTGTATATCGAGCACCTGCAGGTAACTTTAATCTGTTTGTAAACCACCTTGAAGCTGTACTGGCCCATTTAATAACCAAAAACAAAGAAATAGTGGTTGCTGGTGATTTCAATGTAGATTTCCTTAAAGACTCTCCGAATAAGAACTTATTTGAGTTAGTAACACTATCATTCAACTTAATTCCCACAGTAAAGTTCCCCACTAGGATAGCCACTTGCTCACAAACAGCCATTGATAATATCTTTATAGAAAAGTCCAATGAACAAAATTATATTACAAAACCAATAGCCAATGGCCTCTCAGACCATGACATGCAGTTCCTTCTGTTAAATGTTAATACTGAACAGAATATAAAATCTGTTAAATCTGAGCTCAAGAGGGTAATCAGTAAGCCAAAAATTGATTATTTTAGGACACTCCTCAGAGACATTCACTGGACTGATGTTTACAGTGCTCATGGCATGAATGAAAAATATAACATTTTTGCTAATAAAGTGCTTACCTTATTTGAACACTGCTTTCCCCCAAAACTTACCAAAGTTAGAGGAAAATCTACAAAGAAGCCATGGATTACTCGAGGAATAAGGGTATCTTGTAAAACAAAAAGAAAACTGTATCTGTCAATCCGAAACATTTCCAATGTTGATGCTATAGCACATTATAAGAAATACTGCAAAATATTAAAGACTGTAATATGGATGTCAAAGCAAATATATTACAAGGAAAAGATAGTCATATCAGATAACAAAATAAAGACAATATGGGATATAGTGAAGCAGGAGACCGGTAGGACCAGACATGAAGAGGAACAAATAGCATTAAGAGTAAATGATACATTGGTGACAGATGTGTATAGTGTTGCAGAACTTTTTAACAAACATTTTATAACTGTTACTGAAAAGATGGGGTTGTCAGGTTCGGTAGATGCTGCTATGGATTACCTTAGACCAGACATTTCAAGTAATTTCCATAATATGAATTTGACCCTCACTACCCCAACAGAAATAATGTCCATCATAAAATCTTTAAAATCAAAAACATCTAGTGGGTATGATGAAATATCAACAAAGTTAATTAAAGAATGTGATTCTGAGCTAAGTAACATATTAAGCTATCTGTGTAACCAGTCGTTTATCAGTGGAATATTTCCTGAATGGCTGAAATATGCTGAAGTTAAGCCACTGTTTAAGAAGGGAGATAAAGAAATAGCATCAAATTTCCGTCCAATTTCACTGTTACCAGCATTCTCAAAAATTTTCGAAAAAGTAATGTACCGTCGTCTTTATAACCATCTTATCTCAAATAACATACTGTCAAAGTCACAGTTTGGATTTCTAAAAGGTTCTGATATTGAGAAGGCTATCTTCACTTACAGTGAAAATGTGCTTAATTCATTAGACAAAAAATTGCAGGCAACTGGTATATTTTGTGATCTATCAAAGGCATTTGACTGTGTAAATCACAATATCCTTTTAAGTAAACTAGAATATTATAGTGTAACAGGAAATGCTGCAAAATGGTTCAAATCTTATATCTCTGGCAGGAAACAAAGGGTGTTATTAGGAAAGAGCTTGATACATGTCTATCAGGCATCATCCAACTGGGAACTAATTACATGTGGGGTCCCACAAGGTTCCATTTTGGGGCCCTTACTTTTTCTTGTGTATATCAATGACCTTTCATCAGTAACATTACCAGATGCCAAGTTTGTTTTGTTTGCCGATGATACAAACATTGCAATAAATAGCAAATCAAGTGTAGTCTTAGAAAGATCAGCCAATAAAATATTTGTGGACATTAATCACTGGTTCCTAGCCAATTCTTTGTCACTAAACTTTGAAAAAACACACTACATGCAGTTCAGAACTTGTAAGGGGTGTCCCAAGAGTATATGTCTAACATATGATGACAAGAAGATAGAAGAAGTGGACAGTGTTAAATTCTTGGGATTACAGCTTGATAATAAATTCAATTGGGAGGAGCACACCACAGAACTGCTGAAGCGTCTTAACAAATCTCTGTTTGCAATGCGAATTTTGTCAGACGTAGGGGATATAAAAATGAAAAAGCTGGCATACTATGCTTACTTTCATTCCATAATGTCATATGGGATTATTTTTTGGGGTAATTCATCAAGCCAAGCTAAAGTTTTCCGGGCACAAAAACGTGCAGTAAGAATTATATGTGGTGTGAACTCAAGAACATCCTGCAGAAGCCTGTTTAGGGAACTAGGGATACTAACTACAGCTTCCCAGTATATTTATTCCTTAATGAAATTTGTCATTAAAAATATATCACTTTTTCAAACCAACAGCTCAATTCATGGAATCAATACTAGAAATAAGAATAATCTTCACAAGAATTTAAAGTCACTTAGTCTTGTACAAAAAGGTGTGCATTATTCAGGAACACACATTTTCAATAACTTGCCAGCAGCCATAAAAAGCTTAACAACCAATGAAATTCAGTTTAAGAGAAGCCTAAAGGATTTATTGGTGGCCAACTCCTTCTACTCCATTGATGAATTTCTTAGTAAAACCAACTGATTTGTATATAAGTACAACATAACTTCTGCACAATTTCAGTGCAGTAATGTGTTCACTGAAAATTTGTGTGTGTGTGTAAGTATAATCTAACTTCTGCACCATTTCAGTGCAGTAATGTGTTCATTGTAAATAAGTATTACAGTAGTTGTATTACATGTTTATTACCTTATAAATAAATAAAAAACGTTTTTTATTTTAAATTCAGTGCATTAGTATTTGTAAAATGACTCTTAGTGTTCATTAAAAATGACGATCATTCCACTTGGGACCTGTGGAATGGTACATTAGCTTATTTGTTTTAGTTGTAAATATTTGTCATGTATTGTTGTTTTTCTGACATGTTCCACATCCAGGAGGACCTCCTCACTACGGATCAATTGGAATGAAAGTAAATCTAATCTAATCTAATCTACAACGCTTACCGATGCTGCCGCCGTTTAATCCCGACAGAGCAACAACCTGGTTCAAAATTGTGGACGAAGTGTTTGACCATTACAAACTCAATGAGTCAACCAGGTTTCTGTGCCTCATCACCCACCTGCATGACCTGGTCGACGCCCCGGACTCAGCTACCCAGTACACTCTAGCCAAAAAGACAGTTCTACGTCGGCTTGCACGCTACGGCAAGTGCTAAACATCGAGCAACTAGGCAATGACAAACCTTCCCAGCTCTGGAGATGGCTATGTGCCCTGGTCAGCGACAATCTACTCTCTGACACAGCTGTCCTCACCATCTGGTCAGATAAACTATCTCCTCACATTCGATTTGCTCTGGCTCAGAGGTCTCCCGAACCTGTCGAGCAAAGAATGACAATTGCTGACAAGCTACATGATGCATCACTGCTCTATTTCGCCAGGCACTGCCTACATGACAAGTCTCAGGTTCAGGCTCATCGTCCTGTGGCCGGGGCCGCACTGTACCCACTGTTCCACTCGCTCTGGGAAGCGGTAAACAAGCAAATGGGAAGTCACCAGCTCCGCCCATGGTCATGCCCCCTCCTGCAACCAAACCTGCTGCAGCCACCGAACCTTGGCCACTGCCTCTGGCAACGAACTTTCTGCAGGAAATGCAACTTCACTACCCATACTGTTACTTCCACACACGGTTTGGTGAGGCGGCACGGAACTGCAGACCACCCTGCTACTTCCCAAACGCCAATCGCAGGTAGGTTCGGGTGCCGCCTCCTGCGCACAACATGACAGGCACCCCCCCAGTGCTTCATTCCGTCTGGGAATGACCGGATAATTGCAGATGACTTTACATTATAGACATTTCGTCGGGATACCATTTCCTAGTGGACACAGTTACCGATGTTTCGCTGCTGCCTACGACCTTAGTTCATCGAACATTCGCCCTCATCATACTTCACTGCAAGCCATGAATTCAACTAAACTACAATGCTCGGGTTCAACTTCCCACGTCGTCTCACTCTCCGCAAACTGCAAACTTGAGTGGACTTTTTTAGTGTGCGAAAATTGATGGACCTATACTAGGCATTGACTTCTTGAGACACCACAAACTTTCACCGGACCTAGTGCAAAACACCATGTTTCATCATCCGTCCAAGGCTCACTTCCCCTGTGCTCCGTCAAGCAAACCCTCCCGTGACACATCGGTCCGAGCTCATCTCATCCGTACATGCTTGTCTCTGTCAACGTCGTTACAAGAAACCATGCACAAGTGCCTTGTCGAGCTTGAACATGTCACTCACCTACACAAGGAAAACTTTGAACTCTCCCTACGGCTTCATGAAACACAGCTCCAGCTCTCCGATGCAGCAAAAGGAATTACACACACTACAGTAAGGACAAACCAAGTTCAGTAAGTGCGCCGAATCTGCTTGCAATCCCAGCAATCAAGCCTCCGTGTGTTTACCTCCCACTAACCCTCAAAACTGTGATATCAAGACTGCCATAACGTGTACTGACAGTTCTGCAGGGTCACACCCTCCTAACACGGCAGCGTTTGACACTCGGCCGGACACAAGTGTGCATGTGCGACGAGCGTCACGTGTTCCCGAACTGAAGGCTCCTACCCCGCCCCTCACAGACAGCACCTCAAACTATGCAACTTCGGCTCCTGCACGCCGCCGTGCAACTGCCACTGACAACACAAACAGTGTACTTTCGCCAAGCGTTTTGACCGCGACCATGCTGCCACAAGCCACGCCCTTGGACAATGGACTCACTAACGGCTCACGAGCTCTATCGAGCTCACCCGACCACGGTGCCACTGCTTTGGGCCGGCGGCCATTTTGTCGCGTTGACTCCTGGTCTACTTCGCCGCCTCGGCTCCCGTCGGACCCACCGAGTGGTTCCAAATGCCACGAGTACGCCTCGCCTGCCCCGCCCACCTCACATTGTAAACAAACCGCCTCCCGTGCCGCCAGTAACATTTCCGTCGTCACCAACGGCATGGTTCACAAGCTTTGCTTCACGCCAGGTCCTCCGATCTCCAGTAAATGATGTCGACTTTGTCTCGAGCGCCTCTCCGACCTTAAAAATCAGATTTCTGAACTACTAAGCTCCGGCGTCATTGAATCCTCTGCCAGTAACTGGTCTATGCCCATACATATGACACCCAAGAAAGACAGGTCCTGGCGCATGTGCTGAGACTCCCGTCGACTAAACGCACAAACAATTATGGACACCTACCCCATACCCAACATTGCTGACTTTACCAGTTCCCTCGCAGCTGCGACCACGTTCTCTGTCATTGATTGCAAAGAGGCCTACCACCAGATCCCCATTACACCTGAAGACATCGAGAAGACAGCAATCACCACCCCGATCGGGTTATTTCAGTTTCGATTCATGCCCTTCGGTCTGAAAAACGCAACCCAGACCTGGCAACGCTTCATCAACGAAGTGCTATTCGACCTAAAATTCTGCTTTGCATATCTTGATGACATTTTTATGTTCAGCTCCTCCATCGAGGAAAACATTCGACATGTGCAAACTGTTATGATCACTCTCACAGCAGCAGGCATCGAGACCAACCAGGACAAATTGCAGCTACATCAACCTGCTGTCACTTTTATTGGTTTTCGGGTCTCTGCCGACGGCATTTCACCGCCCCCTGAGAAAGTGCAAACAATACAAAACCTACCCAGACCTTCATCATTCAAAGAGCTTCGGCACTTTCTGGGGACGGTTAATTATTATCGCCGACATCTACCTCGGGCTGCCAAGATTCAGGCTCCACTGACGGACGCCTTGGGAGGCACCAACACTTCTGGATCTCGGCCCGTTCCATGGACCCCTGCTATGACTGACTCTTTCACTGCCCTCAAAAATCTTCTTGCCGAGGCCTGCATCATCGCACATCCTCATCCCAATGCACAGCCTTTCATCACCACAGACGTGAGCGATACTGCCATCGGTGCTGTCATTAGCCAGGCAATCAATGGCCAAACTTCGCCTCTGCAATTCTTCTTGCGCAAGCTCACCAATGCACAACGGAAATATTCCGCGTTTGACAGGGAGTTGCTCGCGGTCTATGAAGCAATCAAGCATTTTAAGACTGACGTTGAGGGACGCCCTTTCTGTGTTTTAACAGACCACAAACCCCTGGCTGCGGCCATTACAAATCCACCAGCTGGCCCACCTCCTTGCCGCTTCAGATACATGGACTTCATATCTCAGTTCACCACCGATGTCAGACACATAAAGGGTGCTGACAATATAGTTGCTGCTTTCCTTTCACGAGTTGACGCCGTCCATTCGCTGTTAGATCCCTCTGAACTGCCTAACCTCTAACCCGCCGCCGAGGAAATGCAAAACCTGCTTTCAGATTCTACTTCTTCACTACACTTCGTCCGCACCACCTCCCTTGGCATTTTTGGTGAGATCTGGTGCGACAACAGTAGGGACACATTACGCCCCCTCATCCCAACTACACTCCATTGAGCTGTCTTCAACGCATTGCATAATTTAGCCCACCCCGGTGTTTACGTGTCCGCCCGCCTCGTAGTGGAGTGCTTTGTATGGAGAAATGTCAAGACGGACTGCCAGCAATGGGCATGCTCCTGCATCGCGTGCCAACGCTGCAAAGTACACAAGCACACTTCACCCCCTCTCGGCGCCTTTTTGATCCCTCCTGGGCATTTCCAGTATATTCATATTGACAATGTCAGCCCTCTACCCCCCTCTAACTGCTTTCGTTATGTTCTCTCGTCTATTGACCAAACAACTCGCTGGGTCGAGGCTGTCCCCCTCCCCAATATTATGGCAGAAACTGTTGCCCGAGCTTTCGTCGAGTCATGGGTATCGCGTTTTGGATGTCCAGCTATCATCACAACTGGCCAGGGCAGACAATTTGAATCGGCCCTGTTCAACGAGATTTGTAACATTTGCAGCATCCAGCACATCCATACCACAGCATATCACCCGCAAAGTAACGGGTTAGTCGAGAACTGGCACCGCACTTTCAAGGCGGCTCTTCGATGCCACGACTCTCTATGGACGGAGACCCTTCCCCTTGTGCTACTCAGCATTCATGCGATCTATAAGGAAGACCTCAAAGGCACAATAGCTGAGTTCATATATGGCCAGAACATTGTTCTTCCTGGCAAACTTGTGAGCCCTTCCGCTTCTCTCGCTCAGTCTGACTTACCTTCCTTCGTGGACCGCGTCAGATGCCACTTCATCAACCTCCATATCCCTCCGCCCACCAGCTGTTCCCGCCCTAAGGTTCATGTCCCGAAAACTCTGGACAATTGTGAGTACGTCATGCTCCAAGATGACACTGTCCATGCTCCCCTCCAACCTCCATATACCGGCCCATACCGAGTTCTCCGGCGCTCAGCCAACACCTATGACATCCAGATGAAAGATTCAGCTGTTACAGTCTCTCTCAACAGACTTAAGCCTGCTCATGTCGACCCTTCTTCTACCCCCCCTTCAGGCCACGACCACACCACTCACTGTCATGGCTCACGACGCTCCGACCACTCACTCCACGTCGGACTCACACACTCGATCGAGTGACTTCCAGCTCCAATCATCGAGCTCTCCTCCGACCTCACCCTCCACTCCAGTCTCAGGCACTCCGAGTGACCACATGCTCCCCACGCCGAGCTTACCTATGATCACGCCCACACCGCCAGGCCCTTCGTCGGTCCCTTCGACCTCTCCACCATCGCCTGCCTCGTCCTGTCGAGGTTTCTCACCCCCCCCCCCCCCATCTTGAACGTGCCCTCACTCGAGGTGTTTGTGCCTGTCCCCCCGGACATAATCCACATCTCAATAATACTGCACGATGATACACTGTTCGTCGTGTGTTTCTCTTGATCCAGTGCTCATGACACAACCTCCACCATTCCCTGCCACCTGGTGAAATGTGTTCCCCTCCCGCCCGAAGTCGACCTGGACATGCTTCGTGTGTTCGCCACGCCCACCGGAGACATCGTCATCGTCGCTCCGTTCCACCCACAAACTGCTGGCCTACCTGTCGCCACACGACCAGCATGCTCAATACGACACCCAGCTTGCTTCAATGACTTCCAGGTTTGGTGGCCAAACCTTCCTTCACGACATCTCCCCACACAGCTTCCCGACGACGCTGTCAAGCTGACCGTTGTCCCGCTCCTACAGACCACCCCTCGGAGGGGGGGGGGGGGGGGGGGGCTATGTGGCGCTGATGAGGTCGGCACCAGCATTGATATACGTTTGTCTCTATACTCCGAGCATCAACTTTGGGTGCTGAACATTGTCTTTGGGCTTTGATGTGTTTAGGTGAATAAATGAACTACTGTTAAATTGGTGTTGTTTGGTGTAACCAACCCGAACATCCACCTCACTTGAAGAATTTGCTGATGCTGATTGGGCTCCATGCGTAGATGATCATGAAAGTACTACCTAACTCCATCCAAACAGGTTTCAGAAGGCCTAACGATACTGACCAATCTCCGTGTTAGCCTACTGGCGTTACTGAATGTGGTTATGGAGGGGCATATGGTAAGCACAGTGCTCTCCTGGCTATTGTCAGTTTTCGTGACCAGTGCCATTACTTCTTAATCAATTAGATCCTCAATTTTCCTCATAAGGACTGAGTGCACTCCACTTGTCAACAGCACTCAGCAGACAATGCGATCATCTAGCCAAGTGCTAGTTAAGCCCAACAGTGCTTTACGTCGATGATCTGATGGGAACCGTGTTACCACTGTGGCAAGGCTGGTAGCACAAAAGTATTATCAGATGTGATAATACTGACAAGAACCCCCATGTACTGTGTGAGTATGAAACAAGCTCCACTTGCATTGTGGATAATGGAAGCAGAATATGTGTCAGTGGCAGCCTGAACAAAAGAGGTGGTGTGGATGAGAGAGTTAATGCAGAATCTTGACCTGAAATAACTGACTGGAGAGTCAATACCGGTGTGGTGTGATAATCAAGCAGCAATTATACACTTCAAGAATCATGTAGACAAATCAAGAAGAAAATATACTGCCATGAAACATCTTTTCATCAGGGAGAAAGTACTGGATGTGTCCATTGATATTCGATATATTTTGATGGACAAAAATCAAGCAGACTTGTTAACAAAGCCACTGAATGAAAGTATTTATGAACATCATCATAAGAAAATGTTATATGGATATGCATATTTTAGATATTGGATACTGAGGAAGGGTGTGGAGCAAGTACTGGGGGAAGAAGGCGTTAAGACAAGTGGACAGTAGCTCCCTTATTTCTTCTGTTTCCGTGACATGATTATACTACCTTTGATACTGTTTATAAAGGCAATCAATGTTTGGTCTATTATAAAAGAAGTTTTTCTTCTCTGCCTTGATGGTGAACACAGTTTTTTTTGTCAATAAATGTTAATGTGTGTGATACAACCACGTTATACTATTCCAACACAGCATTAATCTAAAACTGGGTGAGGTGCAAGGTCTGATTCCACCTGTCTGCTTTGACCTAAAATGTCCTGTCTTACATCATGAATTTATGTTGCAAAGAATGTAAACAGCTTGTTACCTGTGGTTGTCTTAGTCATTAGTGTGATCTCTGATGTTTGTACACTATGCTGTTTAGTCCTAATGTGTCACAATGTACAAGGGTGTGGTCTGAGTGGAACTTGAGAGCATAGATTAAATTGTTGATAGATTGGTTTTCTCACAAATATTTGGCTGTTTCTTACTGTAATTCACATGATTCCCAAAATTAAACTTAGGCAGGATCTTAAGAGCACAACTTCAATTGTTGAGTGTAAAATGATTGTTGTTGTTGTTGTTGTGGTCTTCAGTCCTGAGACTGGTTTGATGCAGCTCTCCATGCTACACTATCCTGTGCAAGTTTCATCATCTCCCAGTACCTACTGCAACCTACATCCTTCTGAATCTGCTTAGTGTATTCATCTCTTGGTCTCCCTCTATGATTTTTACCCTCCACGCTGCCCTCCAATGCTAAATTTGTGATCCCTTGATGCCTCAGAACATGTCCTACCAACCGGTCCCTTCTTCTCGTCAAGTTGTGCCACAAACTCCGCTTCTCCCCAATTCTATTCAATACCTCCTCATTAGTTATATGATCTACCCATCTAATCTTCAGCATTCTTCTGTAGCACCACATTTCGAAAGCTTCTATTCTCCTCCTGTCTGAACTATTTATCGTCCAAATTTCACTTGCATACATGGCTACACTCCATACAAATACTTTCAGAAACGACTTCCTGACACTTAAATCTGTACTCGATGTTAACAAATTTCTCTTCTTTAGAAACGCTTTCCTTCCATTGCCAGTCTACATTTTATATCTTCAAAATATCCACGGGTGTGCTGCCAGTCTATAGTGTCCAATGGGCACAATATTTCGGCGATCATACATGTCGCCATCATCAGGTGAACTGACGGACTGAGCTCCTGTGAACGGGCCGGCACGGAGATCCGTACGCTATGGCTGCTCAGAGGGAACTGGGTTTGGTCGCGGCGGCGGCCGATTTAAATACCCCTTCGTGATCTGAGGGAGCACTCTGAAATTGTTGTCTTACCGGCTGACAAAGGCAATGCTACAGTTGTTGTCTCCCATAAGGACTACACTGACAAGATGCAGAGCCTGCTAAATGACGATTCCTACCGGAAGATCAGCGTTGACCCTACAAAGAAGGTGGAAAACAAGACGAGGGCGCTTCTCAAGGATGCGGATTTATCGGAGGGTGACGCTAAGAAATTGTTACCCCAAGGTTTGGTACCACCTAGACTATATGGACTCCCGAAGGTTCACAAAGAGGGGGTACCATTACGCCCCATTGTCAGCAACATCAGGGCACCTACATATTTGTTGGCCAAATACCTGACGGGAATATTAAGTCCTTATGTGGGTAAATGCCCTCATCACATCCGTAATTCAGTGGATTTTGTTAAACACCTTGATAGCTTCAGGTTGGATGAGTCAGATATCATGGTGAGTTTTGACGTCGTTTCCTTGTTTACGAGGGTACCCCTGTGAGAGTCACTAGAATTGATTAGTCAGAAGTTTGACGAGAAGACCACTGAACTTTTTAGGCAAGTCTTGACTTCCACTTATTTTCTTTTTAATGGAGAATACTATGAACAAATGGAGGGAGTCGCCATGGGTAGCCCACTCTCACCGGTGGTAGCGAATTTGTACATGGAGAACTTCGAGGAGGAAGCCCTGTCGTCATCCGTATGGAAACCTACTTGCTTTTTCCGTTATGTGGACGACACGTTCGTCACCTGGCCACATGGTATGGATAAACTCCTTGACTTCCTTACGCATCTAAACTCCATACACCCCAACATCAAATTCACTATGGAGACTGAAACGGAGGGTAAATTACCTTTCCTTGACGTCTTGGTCAAGAGAAGGGCTGACGGCACCCTAGGTCATGGGATGTATCGGAACACTACGCACACTGATCTGTATTTGCACACAGACAGCTGCCACCACCCTTCACAGAGGAATGGGGTACTTAAAACTCTAGTACATAGGGCGCGCACTATCTCTGACGCAGAGAGTCTACCCCAGGAATTAGAACATCTGAGAACTGTATTTCGAAAAAATGGGTACTCAGAGTGGCAGATTCAACATGCTCTCCGCCCAACCACTGCAGCACAACCTGTTAAGATGGATGAAGTCACGAGGGAGGAGGTAGGCACTGCATTTATTCCATACACAGGCGCACTCTCGGGGAAAATCGCCCGCATTCTGAAGAAACACCGGGTCGGAACTGTGTTTTGTCCTCCAAATAAAACTCGTGCACTGGTGGGGAGCGCCAAAGATGACCTCGGTTTGAGGAAGGCCGGTGTGTACCAGATCCCGTGTCAATGTGGCAAGTTGTATATTGGTCAGACGATGCGTACCGTCGAGGATCGATGCCGTGAACACCAGAGGCACACTCGACTGATGTATCCCAGCAAGTCGGCGGTCGCTGAACATTGTTTGTCGGAAAATCACGCCATGGAGTATGACCGCATGAGGATTCTGGTACAGACGTCGAGATACTGGGACAGCGTTGTTAGAGAGGCCATCGAAATTCGCACCAATGACGACCTCATAAACCGTGACCATGGCTATAATCTTAGCAAGGCTTGGGAACCAGCGATCGGGTTAATCAAGAGTAAATCGAGCAAACGTATAGTTGTGACGACCACGGCGGACAGAGCCATCACACCAATGTCATCTCAGACGTCGTCGCAATCTGTTCCACCGCGCGACCGTGTTGCGGGGCGCGGACGGCGGAGGGAGCGTGCCGCGGGCGGAGGGTATTTAAATTGGCCGCCGCCGCGACCAAACCCAGTTCCCTCTGAGCAGCCATAGCGTATGGATCTCCGTGCCGGCACGTTCACAGGAGCTCAGTCCGTCAGTTCACCTGATGATAGCGACATGTATGATCGCCAAAATATTGTGCCCGTTGGACACTATAGACCGGCAGCACACCCGTGGATATTTTGATTATCATATACACCGGGAGAAACTCAAGAATCACATTTTATATCTTCTCTACTTTGACCATCATCAGTTATTTTGCTCCCCAAATAGCAAAACTCCTTTACTACTTTAAGTGACTCATTTCCCAATCTAACTCCCTCAGCATCACCCGACTTAATGCGACTACATTCCGTTATCCTTGTTTTGCTTTTGTTGATGTTCATCATATATCCTACTTTCAAGACACTGTTCATTCCGTTCAACTGCTCTTCCAGGTCCTATGCTGTGTCTGACAGAATTACAATGTCATCGGCGAACCTCGAAGTTTTTATTTCCTTTCCATGGATTTTAATGCCTACTCCTAATTTTTCTTTTGTTTCCTTTACCGCTTGCTCAATATACAGATTGAATAACATTGGGGAGAGGCTACAACCCTGTCTCACTCCCTTCCCAACCACTGCTTCCCTTTCATGCCCCTCGACTCTTATAACTGCCATCTGGTTTCTGTACAAATTGTAAATAGCCTTTCGCTCCCTGTATTTTACCCCTGCCACCTTTAGAATTTGGAAGAGAGTATTCCAGTCAACATTGTCAAAAGCTTTCTCTAAGTCTACAAATGCTAGAAACGTAGGTTTGCCTTTCCTTAATCTTTCTTCTAAGATAAGTCGTAAGGTCAGTATTGCCTCACGTGTTCCAATATTTCTACGGAATCCAAACTGATCTTCCCCGATGTCGGCTTCTTCAGTTTTTC
Source organism: Schistocerca piceifrons (assembly GCF_021461385.2). Lineage (NCBI taxonomy): Eukaryota > Metazoa > Arthropoda > Insecta > Orthoptera > Acrididae > Schistocerca > Schistocerca piceifrons. The sequence goes on along the minus strand of NC_060140.1, from coordinate 714,080,935 downwards.
CATTCGTCTGTAAAGAATTCGCATTAGTATTTTGCAGCTGTGGCTTATTAAACTGATAGTTCGATAATTTTCACATCTGTCAACACCCGCTTTCTTTGGGATTGGAATTATTATATTCTTCTTGAAGTTTGAGGGTACTTCACCTGTCTCACACATCTTGCTCACCAGATGGTAGAGTTTTGTCAGGACTGGCTCGCCCAAGGTCGTCAGTAGTTCTAATGGAATGCTGTCTACTCCTGGGGCCTTGTTTCGGCTCATGTCTTTCAGTGCTCTGTCAAGCTCTTCACGCAGTATCGTATCTCCCATTTCATCTTCATCTACATTCTCTTCAATTTCTATAATATTGTCCTCGAGTACATCGCCCTTGTATAGACCCTCTATATACTCCTTCCATCTTTCTGCTTTCCCTTCTTTGCTTAGAACTGGGTTTCCATCTGAGCTCTTGATATTCATACAAGTGGTTCTCTTTTCTCCAAAGGTCTCTTTAATTTTCCTGTAGGCAGTATCTAAGTTACCCCTAGTGATACATGATTCTACATCCTTAAAATTGTCCTCTAGCCATCCCTGATTAGCCATTTTGCACTTCCTGTCAATCTCATTTTTGAGACGTTTGTATTCCTTTTTGCCTGCTTCATTTACTGCATTTTTATATTTTCTCCTTTCATCAATAAAATTCAATATTTCTTCTGTTACTCAAGGATTTCTACTAGCCCTCGTCTTTTTACCTACTTGATCCTCTGCTGCCTTCACTACTTCATCCCTCAGAGCTACCCATTCTTCTTCTACTGTATTTCTTTCCCCCATTCCTGTCAATTGTTCCCTTACGCTCTCCCTGAAACTCTGTACAACCTCTGGTTCTTTCAGTTTATCCAGGTCCCATCTCCTTAAATTCCCACCTTTTTGCAGTTTCTTTAATTTTAATCTGCAGTTCATAACCAATACATTGTGGCCAGAGTCCACATCTGCCCCTGGAAATATCTTACAATTTAAAACCTGGTTCCTAAATCTCTGTCTTACCTTTATATAATCTATCTGATACCTTTTAGTATCTCCAGGATTCTTCCATGTATACAATCTTCTTTTATGATTCTTGAACCAAGTGTTAGCTATGATTAAGTTATGCTCTGTGCAAAATTCTACCAGACGGCTTCCTCTTTCATTTCTTAGCCCCAATCCATATTCACCTAATATGTTTCCTTCTCTCCCTTTTCCTACACTCGAATTCCAGTCACCCATGACTATTAAATTTTCGTCTCCCTTCACTATCTGAATAATTTCTTTTATCTCATCATACATTTCATCAATTTCTTCATCATCTGCAGAGCTAGTTGGCATATAAACTTGTACTACTGTAGTAGGCATGGGCTTCGTGTCTATCTTGGCCACAATAATGCGTTCGCTATGTTGTTTGTAGTAACTTCCCCCACGCCTATTTCTTTATTCATTATTAAACCTACTCCTGCATTACCTCTATTTGATTTTGTATTTATAACCCTGTATTCACCTGACCAAAATTCTTGTTCCTCCTGCCACTGAACTTCACTAATTCCCACTATATCTAGCTTTAACCTATCCATTTCCCTTTTTAAATTTTCTAACCTACTTGCTCGATTAAGGGATCTGACAATCCCCGCTCTGATCCGTAGAATGCCAGTTTTCTTTCTCCTGATAACGACGTCCTCTTGAGTAGTCCCCACCCAGAGATCTGAATGGGGGACTATTTTACCTCTGGAATATTTTACCCAAGTGGACGCCATCATCATTTAACCATACAGTAAAGCTGCATGCCCTCGGGAAAAATTACGGCTGTAGTTTCCCCTTGCTTTCAGCCGTTCGCATTACCAGAACTGCAAGGCCATTTTGGTTATTGTTAGAAGGCCAGATCAGTCTATCGTCCAGACTGTTGCCCCTGCAACTACTGAAAAGGCTGCTGCCCCTCTTCAGGAACCACATGTTTGTCTGGCCTCTCAACAGATACCCCTCCGTTGTGGTTGCACCTACGATACGGCCAATGTATCGCTGAGGCACGCAAGCCTCCCCACCAATGGCAAGGTCCATGGTTCATGGGGAGGGTAAAATGATTAGTGAATTATAATTATCATTTCTTTCTTACTATTATTTGGCTGTTTTTGTAATGTGGCAAATTTCTTGAGAGTGCGGTCACCAAGGAACCTACACGCAGCTCAAATTGTCACGAGTGAAACAAGTAGTAATGTTATTTATAATTCTGGTTTTTATAAATGTTTGGCTGCATTTTCCAAATGTGGCACCATGGGGACACTGCATTTATGAAATCTATTGTTCTTATAGTGGTCATGTTGTTGTTAGCAGTGGCTCACTCTTGTGCTGGAAGTTTGTTTTTATGAAGTTTGTAATAATGGTTCAGTTGAATGGTATTGAGTCTTTGGTACTTACTGGTTTTTTAGGCTTTTGGGATTTTTGACCTGTCGATTTCCTTTGTTGTGTCATTCCAATGCTTTTCATACATTTTCTTTCAGTTTATTCATGAGGAATTTGTGTGTCTTTTTTCTCTTTTAAGTCATCATTTAGTGGGGATGTGTCTGGTGTCCCTGTCTTCATTTTAGCTATTTAGGTCAACCACAATATTAGATTTTTTTTCAGTGGAAGGTATCATTGTCTCCGTGTTAGCTACATACTGTAGATTCAGTGTACACGGCAATTTCATTTGTGTGTGTGCGCGCTTGGTTTTCTTTTCTTTTTTTTATTATTCTGGAGGTATTTGTATGTGTTATTGTTAGATTATGTCCTTCTTTAGTGGGGGTATGTCTGGTATCCCTGTCTGTCTGAGTCGTATAGGTGCAGCATATGCTGCAATTCCACATGCTTTTTTTTTTTTTTTTTTTTTTTTTTTTTTTTTTTTTTTTTTTTTTTACGAGCTGTGGCCATCAAACTGTGGCCTGTGAGCTGGATGCAGCCAAAAGCAGTATTCGTGTGGCCCACAGTACTCAGCCATATCTTATAATAATATGCATAAGACCTTCTTAATAATGCAGTTCTCGTGATCAGTAACAAACAAAAGAAAACCTACAGAGACAGTAATATTTTAAGATGTGATTAATTTTAATTGATATTGGTGAACTCAGCCTCTCAGCTAAGTACAATTGGCCACTTGTCTCAGTGGCAGAGGGCCACTGTGGGGTTATAGAGGATGTAAGAGGGGGAATGTTTTACCATTTGTCTTCCAGTTCTGACACACTGATGTGCACAACTTGATCAGCTACTATGGTATACGGACAAATTTGAAGTAAGGAATGCGGACTGTTGTAATACAATACAATGAGTAGAAGAAAAATGACATTCAAAACATTTAGTAAAGATTTGTGCTTGTGTCTCATATTGCATAATGCATTTACATATAAGTACAATTACTGTTATTCATTGATTAATCATCCGCTCACATAGACAACAAAACTGTACTTCATCTGGCAATTATAGTACTGCAACTGTGACGTCACTGATGTGGTAGTAATCTGAAATGGAGAACAGTCGACATGACAAATTCCGAATTTTGCTGACTTTTAAAAATCAGATCTTGGGGGCTGGTGGCCAACTTATTGTGTTCTTACTATAGTTAGTCTACTGGGGGTTCGTGACATACTAATTTATTTAGGTTGCCAATTAATAATAAGATCAGTACATATGCAGGCTGGGGTGTCGTCCCAGTATGCTGGTATTGCCTCGTGAGCAATAAAGTTTGAGGAACACTGTTTTAGAGGCATCCATATGTGTAATTTACATGTGGTTTTCTTGGGGGAGGGGCCTTGTATCTTAGTCTTCATTTGAATTACATAGGCCTAACACATGCTGCAATTTCACTTGTGTGTTGCTTTTAGTACTTACTTTTGGGTTATTCTGGAGGAATTTGTGTGTGTTATTTATCAATTATCTCATCATTTTCTGACGGTGTTACTGTTAGCACTGTCTTCATTTCAGTTACATAAATCAATCAAAAAATTCGATTCAAAATGTGCAATGTTTGCATTTTTTGCTCAGTTTATTGTAGAGGCATTCATGTGTGCAATTTCTCACCCCCCCCCCCCCCTTTTCTGGGAATGAGGAGGGGGGGGGGGGGGGTGTTGTATCACGGGTTTTGTTTGAGATACATAGGTCCATCATACATTGTGATTCATTTGCTTTATTTTGAAAGAATTTGTGTATGTCGATTCTCAATTATGTCAGTGTTTTGTGTAGATTTGTCTGGTTATGTCAGTGTTTTGTGTAGATTTGTCTGGTATGCCTGTCTTCATTTGAGTTATGCAGGTCAACTGAAATATTCAATTCCAGTTGTATGTTCTTTGCATTTTTTGTTTGGTTTATTCTGGCGGAATTCATGTATGTTATTATTTGATAATGTGATCCTTTTGTGGGAGAGTGTCCAGATCCCTGTCTTCAGTTGAGCTGTATTGTTCAAATGAATAATTCGATTCCAATTTTGTGTTTTCTGTACATTTATGTATGGTTTATTCTGCAGGAATTCATGCGCATGAGTTTTTGATAGCTTTGGAATGATTTATTAACCTATTTTTAGTTTGCTCCTGCCTGAAAACTACTCATTTCCACAGTTATGCCACTGATTTCATTTTATCAGGGAATTAAAATATTGTTTTTTTTTTTTTTTAATGTTTGTTTTTCACCATAATGGTCTATCACCATGGGCTAAAGCAAGCAGATGGAATCGGACATTGCTCTATTCCTTTAGAACTGGCAAGGTGCTTCACTGTGGGTTTCTTGTAACAGGACTGAAATGACAAATCTGTGGAAGCAATCACTATGATGGAACAGTTTCAGTTTGTTCACAATGTCCAGAATGAATTCTCATGGGGGTGCAGAGTGGAGGAAGCAAACTCCGCCTACCTGATCTCAGCAATGGGCACTCATGGGAGGAGAGGCAGCGCAGTGGAACAAGCCGTACTTTTGTCATGCAATGCTGGCAGTACGTATGTGCTTACTGATTTGGCATGCCACTGCTTGACAATCACTCCGTAACAGCAAATGTAAATCCTGTACTGTAATATTAGATCAGAAGTATTGACAATGGCTGGACACAAAATATTAGCAGGCTGAAGTTGACCTACTTCAGCCCAACCCAGAACTATGGAGTCCTGGTTCAAAAGTTGTAACAAACAGTTCAATGACCTCACTTGGACAGCACAGAAGTGTTCCAGTCTCTGGAATCAACAACTACAAGAAAAATGAACGTTACAAGTGGATTACTATGGATGAAAATAGAACCAAAAAGGGCTCTGGATGTACCAAGGAAAGAATGAAGAGAGAACAACATACACTGAACAGTCAGCTGCAATATCACTACCCACAGCAGCTACTAGAAATGACAAAAGCATCACAAGAGCTGTAGGCAAGGAATTAGAATCGCTGAGTTGGCAAATATTTAGAATCGCAGCAGAACACAATAACAGTGCCACAATTGTGAGTCATGAAACTTGGCATAGTAACGCCTACAGTAGTGTTGCATACTACACTCCAAAAAAACCTTGACAACGCATCATATAGGAATGATTCAGATGGGATGGAAATTGGTAAATGTCATGTACATTTACAGACAAACAAATTATTACAATTCCAGGAAAACTGGCTGATTTATTCAAGAGAAATAACTTAAAAAATTGAGCAAGTCAATAATGTGGTGGTCCACCTCTGATCCTCATGCAAACACTTATTCAGCTATGCATTGATTGGTGGAGATGTAGAATGGCCTCCTAACGGATTTTGTGCCAAACTCTGTCCAGTTGGCATGTTAGATTGACAAAACCTAATGTTTGTTGGAGGGCACTGCCCATAATGGTCCAAATATTCTCAATTGGGGAGAGGCCAAGGTACGGTTTGGCAAGCATGAAGGGAAACAAAATAGGGCATAGAATAACATCGATGTATCACTGTGCTTTAAGGGTGCTGCAGATGGCGATCAAAGGCATCCTGCTATGAAAGCAAATGGTACCCCACACCATCACTCCTGGCAGTTGGACTGTATGAAGGGCAACAGTCAGGTTTGTATCCCACCGCTGTCCAGGGTGGCCTGGAATCTCATTAACTGGAATAGAATTGTCTCCAGTGACGAGTTCCACTTTGAACTGAGAGCCAATGACTAGCGAAGACTGTGTCTGGTGATGCTTTGGGCAGTGGTGGGATACCAACCTGGCTGTCATTCGCCTTATGGCCTGACCACCAGGAGTGATGGTCTGGGTAACATTTCTTTTCATAGCAGGACCCCTTTGGTAGTCATCCGCAGCACTCTTACAGCACAGTGGTATGTTGATGATATTCTACGACTGGTTTTGTTCCCTGCATGGCAAGCCATCCTGGGTGTACATTTCAATAGGAAAATGCCTGCCCACACAGGATGACAATTTCTAATGCTTGTCTTCATGCTTGGCAAACCCTACCTTGGCCTCTCACCAACTGAGAACAATTGAAGCATTATGAGCAGGGCCCTCCGACCGGCATGGGGTTCTGATGACCTAGCATGCCAACTGGAAAGGATTTGGCATGAAATCCTACAGGAGGCCATCCAATAACTATACCAATCAATGCCAAGCTCAATAACTGCTTTCATGAGAGCCAGAGGTGGACCGATGCTTTATTGACTTGCCCAATTCATGAAACTCTTTCTCTTGAACAAATCATCCAATTTTTCTGAAATTATAATAATTTGTTTGTCTCTCTATGTGCATCACATCTACTGATTTCCACGCCATTCAAATAATTTATTTGTGGTGTGCCTTTTTTGTCTTATAGTGTGTTTAGGTAGGTATTTGTGGGGATAGAGTGTAAAGTGGAGCCATTAATACTGATAAATGAAATTAAACAAGATGACATGTCAGACTGAGAGGATTATCAGATGAGAAATTTAAGTAACACAAAATTTCTGCTAACATATAGCATCTTTGATGAAGGCACATGAAAAATGACTACACCTCAAATGGTCACTGTCAAACAACATGCTAGAAAGGAGGCAGAAAGAAATGAAAGTGTCAAACAAAAGAAAAGGCGAGATAGAAAAACTGGAGAATACGAAATGGAGATGAAATCAGAAATTCAAGCAATAAAAGACTGTCAGGAAAACCAACAGATGAACTTTACAGATATGTTCAAAACATGAAAATAGGAGTAAATGAGGAAACAGAATCAGTATGAGAAAAATAGCAGAAAATTAACACTGAAATAAACTCACAGTTACAGAAAGAAGAAAAGGAAATACAGGAAACCAGAGAAAACAAGAAAAACAGTACAAAACAAGAAAAACAGCACAAAACAAGAAGAAAAGGAAATACAGGAAACCAGAGAAAACAAGAAAAACAGCACAAAACAATATTGAAGGGCATAGAGAATGTAGACATGCAGGTGCAGGTAAACACTCATAAGCATAAGGAGATCACATTACTTGTTCAGCAAGCAGAACAAATGTAGCCACTCTTAGCCAAGAAGTGTAACAGACAGTTGAAAAACTTGTAGAACAAGCAATAGATAATAAACTGCACCTGAAAGCAGTTTCTGTTGAAGGACAAATTGCTATAATCGTTAGAAACAACCCTCAAGTAGATTTCAATTGCAGCAGCAAACTTATAAATTTCCACTCAAAATAAAGTGCATAATTGAAACGAGGACTCATCAGTTTCAAGACATGCAGGATGATGAATGACGCATAGTACATAGGGCAGCACAGAGACTCCCATGCATCATACCATCAGAGGCATAACATTCATAACAGTACAACGTGTGTATAATGCCCTGTACTTCCTAATGGAAGATTCAAGTAGCAACACACAGGTGCTTTCACTGGTGACTCATGAGTCTAATGCATGAGCCCATTTGGCGCCCATAGGTGGGGCAAGTGTATATCACCCCAAAAGAGGGGTTCGCCTGACGTGCTTGTCTACGTCCCTCTTTCAAGGTAAAAGTTTTGGTGAACCACATGCTGCCGTGGAACTTGCTGCCATTCCTGACAAGTTTCCTTCATCTGTAGTGATCTTCAGCGAGCTCCTCCCATTTGTTGCAGTCTGTATTAAAAGCACTCATATTGCATTTGACGCAATCTTTAAAGCACAGTCCAGATCTTCCAGCACATCTATTGGCAAGTGCTATATCATTAAGTAATATGTTTCAGGGAAGACCACATTGATTCAGGTGATGCAACAGTGGAACAAGAACATGTAATATGTGCACAAATCAAATGAGAAATACACAGCCACCTAACGGGCAAAGATATAAAATGGTAAACAATGAAGAATAATATTAACACAGCAAATACCAATAAAGAGAGAGCCAGAAAATCGAAATACAGTGGGGAATACAAAAATCATCTGTACTGATCGTGACAAATTTTACATCTGTCAGTCAGAGAGAGACATAGCAACCAGGCTGGCTGAACATGAACGCAGCTGCAGGTTGCAGAATTCTGACTGCATTTGCTGAGCGTGTACTGAGTGAGGGTCACAACTACCAGCCAGTGTCCTTTGTACTTCACTTACCAAACAAAGGCCATAAACTCAACCTGCTGGAAGCCCTGGAAATTAACAAACATCTTGCTCACAGTCAAGATCTAATCCTAAATGACGAAACACAGCTCAACACCTCCTCTCTCCTAAACTTCATATAATCACCTCAGTTGTTTATTACTTTTCACACTGTCTTTTCCTACATATTCCCAGTTTCCTGTATTCATTAAGTTCTTTTGCTTTATTGAAGTTGTCTATGTATTCCATATAACTGTAGTTTCAATTGTTAAGGCTTTCTTTCAACTGGTACTTGTATTACTGCCCATGTTTAACAGCTCTTGTAGTTGTCTCATCTAATATTGTTTATCTTTTACTTGGTTCATTTATTTAATGCAAACTGTGTCATAGCGACCGTTTTGAATATAATGTTAATGTTAAAGTTTTATTTATTTAATTGTATGGCTAGAAAATCTACTTGATTCTTATAATCTGATGACAGTAGTAAATTTTCCAACTAGAGTTACCGAGAACTGTCAAAGTCTGATTGACAACATATTTATAGATAAGTCAAGAGTCAACAATGTAAGTGTACATCCAATTCTTGGCCTTTCTGATAATGGCGGTCAATTGTTTACTCTCACTGACATCAATCTGAACAACAGTTCTGAAAATCCTTGGAAATCTTTTAGGATAATAAATGGTGAAACCCTCCAAAATTTCAACACCAGCCTACAAGAGATAGACTGGAGTCCAGTTTTCAATGAAACAGATGTGAACAAAAAGTATAATACATTTCTGAATGAATTTATGTCTATCTTTGGAGCCACATTTCCCAAAATATATATATATATATATATATATATATATATATATATATATATATATATATATATATATATATATATATATATATATATATATATATATATATATCTCTAAAAAGAAAGATGATGAAACTTACCAAACAAAAGCGCTGGCAGGTCGATAGACACACAAACAAACACATACACACAAAATTCTAGCTTTCGCAACCAATGGTTGCCTCGTCAGGAAAGAGGGAAGGAGAAGGAAAGACAAAAGGATATGGGTTTTAAGGGAGAGGGTAAGGAGTCATTCCAATCCCGGGAGCGGAAAGACTTACCTTAGGGGGAAAAAAGGACAGGTATACACTCGCACACACACACATATCCATCCACACATACACAGTCTGTGTATGTGTGGATGGATATGTGTGTGTGTGTGTGTGTGTGCGAGTGTATACCTGTCCTTTTTTCCCCCTAAGGTAAGTCTTTCCGCTCCCGGGATTGGAATGACTCCTTACCCTCTCCCTTAAAACCCATATCCTTTTGTCTTTCCTTCTCCTTCCCTCTTTCCTGACGAGGCAACCATTGGTTGCGAAAGCTAGAATTTTGTGTGTATGTTTGTGTTTGTTTGTGTGTCTATCGACCTGCCAGCGCTTTTGTTTGGTAAGTTTCATCATCTTTCTTTTTAGATATATTTTTCCCACGTGGAATGTTTCCCTCTATTATATTCATATATATATATATATATATATATATATATATATATATATATATATATATAAAAAAATTAGAAACAGTCGTGTAAGCACTGTCAAAAAGTCAGGATCACCGCAGGAATAAAAACATCCTGCAGAACAAAGAGGATGCTATATTATTCCCTCAGAACTTGTAATGATCCAAAGAAATGTCAGCACTACAGACTTTACTGTAGCATCCTAAAGAAGGTAATAAATAAGTCAAAAAATATCTGCATTAAGTCTGAAATTGGAATGTAATAAAGCGGGAAACTGGCAAAAAAATGGGGAACAGGACACCCATTGAAATTAAACAAGGTATCAATATTATAAAGAAACCTGAAATGGTTGCAGAAATCTTCAACAGGCACTTTTTGTCAGCAGCAGCGAAGTCAGGCTGTAAAGGTTCTGCGGACAACTCATTGGCTCTTCTACAGAAAGCTATCAGTAATAACCCCCACAATTACCCTTACCTCATGTTACAGTGAAAGAGATTGAAAGGATTATTATCTCATTAAAAAATAAAAAGTCTGTTGGTGTGGACAACATTTCCTGTAAAATAGTGAAATATTGCTATAAATATATAAGTCCAGCCTTATGCAACATATTAAGAACATCTCTGCAAGAACGAATAGTCCCCGACAGGCTAAAACTATCTGTAGTGATACCACTCTCTAAAAAAGGTGGGAAAAACAATGTTACAGACTATCGCCCAAGCTCCTTCTTAACCATCTTTTCAAAAATTCTTGAAAATTTCATGCACAGGTTGACTGTCAGTCATCTTAGCTTCCACAATATCCTAAACAAGAGTCAGTTTGGATTTCGTGCTGGTCTTTCTACAGAACAAGCAGTATTCTATCTCACAAACCCAGTTCTGGAAGCCATGAATAAGAAAATGTCTCCATTAGGTATTTCTGGCGACCTCTCAAAAGCCTTTGATTGTGTAAACTACCTAATCCTTTTAAAAAAGGCAGAATATTGCGGTTTGGGTGGTACCGTTGGTTCGTGGCTCCAATCGTACCTAAAGGACTGAAAGCAGACTGTAATGCTGAGTGGCTCATCCAGAGAACCTGCCTCATCTAAGTGGGACTCAGTAAGTAGTGGTGTGCCACAAGGCTCTGTTTTGGGTCCACTGCTATTTCTCATCTTCATTAATGATCTCTCACTTTGTTCTGATACAAACAGTAAATTTACTCTTTTTGCAGATGACATTACAATTCTAATTGACAATTTTACAGACAACAATCTTGAACAAACTATGAATAAAGTTTTCAATGGTATTGTAAACTGGTTTTCTTCAAATCGTCTCTCACTCAATACAGATAAAACCCTTTATAGGAGATTCCATACTCCACAAATAAATCTGGAAGGAATTAACATTAAGTGTAGAGATCAATAAATACAAAAAGCTGAGGTTTCAAAATTCCTGGGCGCTTATATAGACAGCAAAAGTAACTGGTCAGCACACATTCTTCATCTTCATAAAACACTTAGCTCAGCAATATTTGCACTACGGGTTATTGCTTGAGTGGCTGAAGTAGACACCATTATGGCTTCATACTTTGGCTATTTTCATTCATTACTGTCATATGCTATTACATTCTGGGGGAACCAACCTCAAGCAAAGAAAATTTTCACTGAAGATGGGGATCCTTACCACCGCCTCATAATATATCTTTTCCTTGTTGACATTTGTCTGTAAAAACCCTTATATCAACAAAGATAACAGCCAATTTCATGACTATAACAGAAGTACCAATAACAGTCTGCACATTGAAGTGAAAAGCCTCACTATGCTTATTACTCCAGCATTAAGCTGTTTAATGCTATCCCACCACACATCAAATGCCTTCACAAAAGATTGCCAGCATTCAAACAAATTCTCAAGGAGTACCTGATAGAGAAATCTTTTTATACAGTTGATGAATATGTGAAAGAAAATGTATATAATCACTAAATTTGTAAGTGTTGTAAACTTAGTATAATTAATTTTATTTTGATATAATAGAGGGAAACATTCCACACGGGAAAAATATATTTAAAAACAAAGATGATGTGACTTACCATACGAAAGCGCTGGCAGGTCGATAGAAACACAAACAGATGCATACATACACACAAAATTCAAGCTTTCGCAACAAACTGTTGCCTCATCAGGAAAGAGGGAAGGAGAGGGAAAGACGAAAGGAAGTGGGTTTTAAGGGAGAGGCTAAGGAGTCATTCCAATCCCGGGAGCGGAAAGACTTACCTTAGGGGGAAAAAAGGACGGGTATACACTCGCACACACACACATATACAGACACAAGCAGACATATTTAAAGACAAAGAGTTTGGGCAGAGATGTCAGTCGAGGCGGAAGTGCAGAGGCAAAGATGATGTTGAATGACAGGTGAGGTATGAGTGGCGGCAACTTGAAATTAGCGGAGATTGAGGCCTGGTGGGTAACGGGAAGAGAGGATATATTGAAGAGCAAGTTCCCATCTCCGGAGTTCGGATAGGTTGGTGTTGGTGGGAAGTGTCCAGATAACCCGGACGGTGTAACACTGTGCCAAGATGTGCTGGCCGTGCACCAAGGCATGTTTAGCTACAGGGTGATCCTCATTACCAACAAACACTGTCTGCCTGTGTCCATTCATGCGAATGGACAGTTTGTTGCTGGTCATTCCCACATAGAATGCATCACAGTGTAGGCAGGTCAGTTGGTAAATCACGTGGGTGCTTTCACATGTGGCTCTGCCTTTGATCGTGTACACCTTCCGGGTTACAGGACTGGAGTAGGTGGTGGTAGGAGGGTGCATGGGACAGGTTTTACACTGGGGGCGGTTACAAGGATAGGAGCCAGAGGGTAGGGAAGGTGGTTTGGGGATTTCATAGGGATGAACTAACAGGTTACGAAGGTTAGGTGCACGGCGGAAAGACACTCTTGGTGGAGTGGGGAGGATTTCATGAAGGATGGATCTCATTTCAGGGCAGGATTTGAGGAAGTCGTATCCCTGCTGGAGAGCCACATTCAGAGTCTGGTCTAGTCCTGGAAAGTATCCTGTCACAAGGGGGCACTTTTGTGGTTCTTCTGTGGGGGATTCTGGGTTTGAGGGGATGAGGAATTGGCTCTGGTTATTTGCTTCTGTACCAGGTCGGGAGGGTAGTTGCGAGATGCGAAAGCTGTTGTCAGGTTGTTGGTGTAATGGTTCAGGGATTCCGGACTGGAGCAGATTCGTTTGCCACGAAGACCTAGGTGGTGGGGAAGGGATCGTTTGACGTGGAATGGGTGGCAGCTGTCATAATGGAGGTACTGTTGCTTGTTGGTGGGTTTGATGTGGACGGACGTGTGAAGCTGGCCATTGGACAGGTGGAGGTCAACGTCAAGGAAAGTGGCATGGGATTTGGAGTAGGACCAGGTGAATCTGATGGAACCAAAGGAGTTGAGGTTGGAGAGGAAATTCTGGAGTTCTTCTTCACTGTGAGTCCACATCATGAAGATGTCATCAAAAAATCTGTACCAAACTTTGTGTTGGCAGGCCTGGGTAACCAAGAAGGCTTCCTCTAAGCGACCCATGAATAGGTTGGCGTAAGAGGGGGCCATCCTGCTCCAGTCCGGAATCCCTGAACCATTACACCAACAACCTGACAACAGCTTTCGCATCCCGCAACTACCCTTCCGACCTGGTACAGAAGCAAATAACCAGAGCCACTTCCTCATCCCCTCAAACCCAGAATCTCCCACAGAAGAACCACAAAAGTGCCCCACTTGTGACAGGATACTTTCCGGGACTGGACCAGACTCTGAATGTGGCTCTCCAGCAGGGATACGACATCCTCAAATCCTGCCCTGAAATGAGATCCATCCTTCGTGAAATCCTCCCCACTCCACCAAGACTGTCTTTCCGCCGTCCACCTAACCTTCGTAACCTGTTAGTTCATCCCTATGAAATCCCCAAACCACCTTCCCTATCCTCTGGCTCCTATCCTTGTAACCGCCCCCTGTGTAAAACCTGTCCCATGCACCCTCCTACCACCACCTACTCCAGTCCTGTAACCCAGAAGGTGTACACGATCAAAGGCAGAGCCACATGTGAAAGCACCCACGTGATTTACCAACTGACCTGCCTACACTGTGATGCATTCTATGTGGGAATGACCAGCAACAAACTGTCCATTCGCATGAATGGACACAGGCAGACAGTGTTTGTTGGTAATGAGGATCACCCTGTGGCTAAAAATGCCTTGGTGCACGGCCAGCACATCTTGGCACAGTGTTACACCGTCCGGGTTATCTGGATACTTCCCACCAACACCAACCTATCCGAACTCCGGAGATGGGAACTTGCTCTTCAATATATCCTCTCTTCCCGTTACCCACCAGGCCTCAATCTCCGCTAATTTCAAGTTGCCGCCACTCATACCTCACCTGTCATTCAACATCATCTTTGCCTCTGCACTTCCGCCTCGACTGACATCTCTGCCCAAACTCTTTGTCTTTAAATATGTCTGCTTGTGTCTGTATATGTGTGGATGGATATGTGTGTGTGTGCGAGTGTATACCCGTCCTTTTTTCCCCCTAAGGTAAGTCTTTCCGCTCCCGGGATTGGAATGACTCCTTACCCTCTCCCTTAAAACCCACTTCCTTTCGTCTTTCCCTCTTTCCTGATGAGGCAACAGTTTGTTGCGAAAGCTTGAATTTTGTGTGTATGTATGCATCTGTTTGTGTTTCTATCGACCTGCCAGCGCTTTCGTATGGTAAGTCACATCATCTTTGTTTTTAAATATAATTTTATTTTGAGTACTATCATAGGCATATGACAATTATTTATTGGTATTCCTGTATTTCCTTTGGAATATTTAGTTTATCTTGACTCCTATATATATTACACATCCTTAGCATGTGAAACAAAAATGTTTTGTTAGCTGAATGTGTTGTTGTTTAGCTGATATCTTATTTACAGTGTATCTTTATTTATGTAAGATATATTTCAACTGTGTACAATCTGACACATTCCATTATCATAAATGTATTACTCATCCTTAACATGTGAAACACAATTTTCTGTTAATTGATTGTGCTGATGTTTAGTTGATTTGTATTTATTACTCATCCTTAACATGTGAAACACAATTTTCTGTTAATTGATTGTGCTGATGTTTAGTTGATTTGTATTTACATTGTATCTTTTTATTGTATTTACACAAGTTATATTTGAACTATGTTGAATCTGACACATTCCATATCCTTGCGATTCACTCGCTACCAGGATCTACGGAACATGAAATGAAATAAAATAAATAAAATAAAAATAATATGAAGAATGGAAGAGAAGAGTGGGCACAAATTAGTTGGCCGTTGAGGATGTAAGACATTCCAATTAGTTTCTGGAATGAAATCTGTAGAACCATATAAAGCTATTAGCTCACAATTAGTTTACATAATTAGCACAGGAGAAATTAAATGATTAAGAGTAGGATGTGGGAAACAACCTCAAAACTGCATCCAGGTTTGCTAGAACACTGGCCCTCATCATTAATCCACTGGACAGATTTGACCTGGTGGCGGCACGCTCTCTGAATCCCAGAAGCGGCATACTAATATGCTTGGCTGTTTAGGTGGGTAAAATCAATACTGTTGGTGATCATTATAAAAAAGTGAAGTACTTATTTTTATATGAATTCTGATTTCATTTGCCAGCTACTAAAGAGAAGATTGTCAGTAATTAAACTGACACATACAGGTCTCAATGGTTCAGAATGCATCGTCTATCATGAAATGAAACCTCTCAAAATTATATTCCTGTGCATACACCATTTGCACTTACAAGTCACATCTTACAATATATTTCAACTAAATCAGCAAACCATCTGGTGTACCTAAAAATAATGAGAACTATATCTATGAACAATGTTGAATACATGGTTATAAAATAATCTCAATATGAAAGAAAAGCTCAGATCAGATAAATATTTTCAGAACACAACTACCCTTCAATCACATACTCACCAAATTGTGGAATTAAGCTGTTTTTGTTTACTACTTTTAGGATAATATTTATAAACACTACACTGTCAGTAACAAAAATAACACAAAGAAGTATCACTTATCAAAATAGCAATGAGCTGAATAACAATCAAGTTTTGTGTAGCACTATATTTCAATTTATTTTACTATACTTTGTATTAATGCCTCGAATAAGCTAATATGGGAAGGAAAGGAAGATGGAAGACCGGAGTTTAACATCACATTGAGGTCATTAGAGATTGTAGTGGCAGCTCAGCTGATAATGGCATAGAAAGATATTGACTGTGGCTTAAAGGAATCATCCCAGCCTCTGCCTGAAGTATTTTATGGAAACAACAGAAAACTTACGCTTAAATGTCTAGCAGCAACTTAAATCACACTCCCCCTAAACAGAAACCCCATCGTATTACTGTATGCACCATCTTGCTTGGTAAAAATACAGAGAAATTTATGATAATTTAAAATATTCTTTGGTGTGCCTGAATAGTGCTTCTAAAACAGTTTACCATTTGTCATGCTCATTTTATAGATGCAATAATATTGCAACTCATACATATTGATATCTTAAGGTCACTAATCAATTCTTTTCCTCCTATTAGGAAACTGGAGAAATACATGATTTCATACAACTTACAAACAAGATAAACTAAATATTAAAACAGAGTTCCACAAAAAACATCTAAAACTCTTCAATAATAATGTCATACTCATTTATATTAAGAAGATAATAAGGTATGGGAAAATAACATACAATACTTTGATAAAGTTTGTTTTAAAACCATTTATTCCACTCCAATGATTTTGTAAATTCATTATGGTTCCTGACTGTCACTAAAACGGACTTTTTCAGTTACACCACAATATAAAAACATGTATAAAGCTTACGTATCATTTCTGCTTAGTACATATTGAATAAATTCTTTAATAAATAACTATTTGAAAATGATGATTTTTCCTTTGATTTCCTACAATTATATCTCATACATAAAATAGCTAAAATATTTAAAATCACGTTTCTAAAACACAACATTTTCTGGATTCTGACAGCTACAAATGCTGTAATGCAAAGGATTAAATGATTGCATTTTGCTGCTGGACTGTCAAGATTTACCAGTAACCTTTGCACTGATACGATGTTGTTTAAGGCACTCAATGGAACAGAATTTATACATGTTGTATTCAAATGGGGTACAGCCAGTGATATCTTTTGCACACTGAAAACAGCGAGAGATTGTTGGAAGAACTCCTCCGTTCTTCTCTGCATTCAACAGCATTCTGCGCTCTGCTGCCAACGCACACTGTCATTGACAAAAGGAAATTGAGTATGTCATGCACTGAAAACAAAAACATTGTGAGGCAGAGTAAAAAGTTATTCTGAAAAGTCTTCGAATCATTTTCAACTGATGGGAGAAGGTGGGGATGCAAGCAACCAGGTTTCTGACACATTAGCATTCTGTAGCAATGGAGCAATGGACATTGCAGCACAGCATGCATACTGTCAAAGCATTTTACCAAAACAGTAGTTCTTATGTGCAGCCCTGTCATGCTTTTCACACCTATTTCCAAATCAATTGTAATCTATCGGTGCAATATTCCTGCGGGAATAAAAAGTGGGTTAAAAACTTTGTCAACACCAATAAAAAAGCCTGGAAAACCAAATACAGTGTGTGCTCCTGAAAACATTGAGCAAGTACGAGTTGTATTTGAAAGAAGCCCACATCACTTAGCTCAACAGTATGGCACTGCACTTGGGATTTCCAAGAGAATAATTAGGCAGATTTTTTTACAACAATCTACACTGACATTCTTAAAAGATTCAAATTATTCAGGTTCTTGAAGATGAATTGGTGAAGACATGCTGAATTTAATTTATGAAGACAGGAATACTATGAACAATTTATGAATGAGTGACGAGGCCCGTTTCCATTTGTCTGGTTACATGAACATGCAGAACTTTAGGTTGTGGATTGATGTGAATCCTACAACAAAAATTTCAGCAACCTCCTCATTCCGCAAAAGTTGCTGTGAGGTACATTACATCTTCATCGGGGATCACAGGGACCTGGTTTTCCAAAGATTATCTTGGCAGTTATGTGACAGTGACTTCACAAAGATATGCAGACATTTTGGAAAACTTTTTTACTCCACAGCGTCCTCAGTATGAAGTAAATGAGGGAACTTTTTTCCAGCAAAAGGAAGCAATCTTTCTCATGGCAAGAGTAAGCATGAATATCATTAATGCTTTGTTTCAAAATCACCTGATCTCTCAAAATAGGGTTACTGTATGGTATGCCTGTTCAGCGGACTCAGCAATGTGCAACTTGAGGGTTAGCTGAAGAGTAAAGTTGAAGCACTGAATGAATGGCTAAGAGGAGGTGTTCCATATCCCATTGGAAAAGCTGTGGAATGAAATGAATAACTTCAAGGCTTGCGTGAAAAATGTCTAAGTCTGAATGGACGTCATATTACTGGATTTATTTTTAAAACTTAGTTACATTTACTTAATTTTCTTAAACGAATTTTTATGTAATATAAGGTGGTAAAAGCAAAATTTGGAAACATTTATCGAATTTTTTCTGCAGATTTTTCAAAACTACTGCTTACTCTGCCTCACCCCTTACTAACAAGTACACAGTTACTCCTAATATGCAGACTGTCATATAATTTCTTCACAAAATTAAAGGTTATAGAACATTCTTTAATGAACAAAGATTCTTCAGTATGATTCAGTGTTAGAAAATTGTAAAAACTAAAAGAATACAATATTTTCTCAGTAAAATAAATCTATATTTTAGCAGCAAGACGATTATATCTATTTAAAACAATATTATAGAGTCATGAGCCAATTTTGTAGCTTTTATCACAGTATGAAAGCTCAGTAATGATGAGACACTTTAGACGCCTAACAAAATAGTAAAATGTGGCTAATGCTCTCACTATTCATGGGACAATCTTACTTTCATCACTTTTCTTTATCCTAGCTTTCGCCCTTGCCCTTGCTCCCATGATACCCTGCTTCTTTATATTCAGAAAGCATACGGCGTAGGAGGGAATGTCAACCAGATACGATTTGAATGTTTGAAGTTATTTGTGTTACCTGTAGACTCTTCACAGAGAAATGTAAGTGGTCAAAGCATTTTATGATAAAATACTTCACTTTCTTCTATGACATACCAAGGTACAGTGATGGATACTATAAGTCATTTCTTTTTGTAGCATAATGTTTATGAATGTTGCTGTAATTAGAAGAAAAAGAAAAAAATATTGGTGGAAGTAGTACAGGTATGTAAGGTGATCAGGTGAATTATCAGATATGTTAGAGAATGAGTTCCTGTTTTTGAAAGTACTGATGATTAGCTCCCTAATAATTTTCACAGTACAAAGGTTTTCAGCAAGTCCCCCTTGACATGAAATTAAATACTGTAAATCTTCAAAAATTCAAACAAAAATTGATAACACGTCAACTGACGTATCCCGAAGCTGCCACCCATGACATAGCCACCAACCAGTCATGTATGATGGGTTGCTGCAGTGCCAGCCTGCTAACAACTTTCCTATGGAGACTGAACAAAAGCAATCTGACAGTCACACAGGGTTGTTTACAACTGAACTCCCAGCAGCCGCCATGGTACTGTGTGGTATCAGCCTCACTGCCAGAGGCATAAGCAGCACTACAAACAGCAATGTCACCACAGTACTACCTGGCTTCTGTGAGTCATATGCCTCCACAGGTGTATTTACATCAGGTGGGTACTTAGGATGTCACCCGATTGCTCTGCAGCGAGTTCACACACTGTGCTTAAGGCCGCTGCACCTGGCCGCCCACTAAACGGAGTTCACACAAGCTCTCACTTAAGGCACACTCTAGGCTTATGCTGCGCGCCTAGCAGCCCATCAATCACAGTACATTTCGCTGAGCTGAACTAGGTGCATCTCCCCATAGTGTTTCACTGACTTTATCTACTCTTGAGCACTCTAAGTTCACTGTCACTGATGGCCTCATGAATTAGCAGCCCATATGACGTGGTGGAACTAATGTTTTTAACAATGGAACTCTTTCATGATTAGCATGACACATTTTGAGAATTTATTCTCATTGCCAATGACTGTGTGACCTGTGTGTGTGTGTGTGTGTGTGTGTGTGTGTGTGTGTGTGTGTGTGTGTGTCTGGGGGACGGGGAGCATGCACACATGTGACGTGTGAGCTCTGGCATGACGAAGGATTTATTCAGAAAAAGCTAGCAAGGTCCCCCCCCTCCTCTCTCTCTTTTGTGTCTACCTGTTGACAAATCAATGCTTCTGCTGTTCACTGAGTGGTCTTTACTCCTCAATTATCGACACTCTACCAGAATTTTCCCATTATATTTTTCCAACCCATTGTTTGATAAAGTTATGAAGAACTATGCAAGCGTGGAAAGTGGTATATCTGATGTTACTCATTTATCATGCTTAGATGAGAAAGCTACAGGAAAATTTAGGTACAAAAACAGGCCACTTGTTGGGGGAAAAAAATACAGGCACAAGAAAATAAATACTGTATCTGTTCACAAAATTCCTGAACATTCATAGTTTCATGGCAATGGTGTGTTGGAGCAAAATGTGGTTGACATCCCTGCACATGCCTGTGTTTAATGTGTAACTTGTAATGTAATTAACTGTCAGAGATAACGTTTATCTCATGCGAAAAGTACGATGCCCACAGTAGAGAGTTAAGGTAACTTCATTATGTTGCCATACAATGTATTTAATTTATTTATTTATGAATATTTTCTTTTATGATAAATAATGGATTTGTTTGAGATGTTAAATGTTGTATATTTATATGTATTTATTTATATGTGTCTTTGGAGTGTATTAAGGTCAGAAGACCAAAGAATCTGGAATGCAGGAATGTCTGCAACTTCCGGGCACATGTTGGCTTGCCCGCCACTTCTTTGTCGGTATTGGAGGGAGATGGACGTGTTTAAGTGACCAGTACAGTATAATGCATTTTTAGGGTATCAATGTTCGAAGTGAAAATATTGTAGTTACTAAACAAAGAGTACGAATAAATATTATTTTTAGCTGAAAGTAATTCGAATCCGGTAGTGTTTATTTCAAACAAGAAGAAAACCCAGGCCATGCTTGTTAGAGTAATGTTTTGCAGACAAAACCCCTAGACAAACGAGATCTGCAGTGTGTAATCTTTCAGCAGCTACTAATAAATAAGCCTTGCTGAAATTGTGCTGGAACTACTCGTATTATTATCAATTACAAACACGTGGTGCGAATGTGGTCCTACCACAATATACCGCGTAAGATTCCACATCATTCAGTTATCAAGAAACGAGATAGGTAACAACCAGTAAAATATGGTGGCGTCGTCCGTGATTATTGAAAATGTTACCGAAATAAACTACCACTGAGATTGCGAAGAAAACGATAGAATTCGTACATCCTGGCTGAAAATGTTAACGGAAGTTGTATGCTGATACCTTCAAGACAAAGGAAGTCGAATGCTGATACCTTCAAGACAACAGGATGCAGTTACTGGAGCAAGAATAACGGCGCAATAAGTCATGAAAGAAGAAAAAAGTGTAAAGTGTTGTGCAACAAAAAAAAAAAGCAATATTCATAAAGTGTAGTGTTTCAGTGTTGTGAATTCCATCACGCACCAATCAACAAAGAAGACGTTATAAGATAAGAAAACCAGTAAACTGTGAGTAAGATAGTTTAGTATCCTTTAGAAAAGATAAATTTGTTGTGTTTTGTTTATTCCTGTGTAAAAAGATGACTATTGTAAAAGACGAAGGTATTGACGACGGTGTCGCCAACGCTAGTACAGATGTAAATTTATCATACGAAAGTGAATGCAACAGTAATAGTCCGAATCATGTAGACAAAGTTGAAACTCATACAGAAAGACAGAATGAAGTTAAAGACATGCTATCAAAAATAATGAATTATATGGAGGGAAAATTTAAGGCAATTGATGACACTAACAGACAAAACGGACAGTGGTTAGGAAATATTAAAGACAGACTCGATGCTAATGAGATTCGTTTGGATCAAATGGAGCAAAACAATGCTGCTCAGTTAGACCAGACTCTTAAGCTCATGAGTGATAAATTTGAAAAACAGTTCAAAGAATATGAAAAGAAAAATGACGATCACTTTCGAAAAGTAGAAGCAAAAATTTCCACTTTGAGTCGTAATATGGTTAAGATCACGGGTAAGGTCAATTATGTCGGGAGAAAAGTTAAAAATGTAGATGCAAAAGTAAAAAATCTGAAAACTGAAGTTACTACAGGTAGAGAGAAAATCCATAATGCGTTTAAAGTTGTGCATTCAGATATCAAACATGTAGAAGAAACAGTACCTGATCATATTTCTCTTGTAGACGATAAAATTGTTAAAGTAGAAAGCAAATTTGAACAAAAGATAGGAATTATTACTGAAAAAATAGATGTAAATAATCAGATAAACAAAAATGAAGTCAAGAGTTTAGAAAGTAGTATTAATGACATCACTAAGAAACTTGAATGTGTTAGTAACAATATGGTCACCAATAGTTTGCCGAACAATATTGGCACTTTGTGGTACAATATTCAGATGAGAGCAGTATGCATCCGGTAGATTTCCTGCAGCATTGCAAAGATAACTTTTTTCCAAATATGAATGATAATTTGAAAATTAAATTTGTGAAAAGATTTCTAGAAGGTGAAGCATTGTCATGGACTAATCATTATTATATGGAGGGAATGTCTTTTGCAGAATTCGAGGAGAGGTTCTTAAGTAAATTCTGGTCATAGACAGAACAGGCAAGAATAAAAAGCGAATTCTTGAATGGACCTGTTTATAAACATGAATTTGGTAGCATGAAGCAATTTTGCAAAAATCAGTTAAGGAAACTCACTCACCTAAGCAAACCTTTTGATGAACTCACTCAAATTGATGCACTCAAAAGGAGGCTACCATGTGAACTACAGTGGGAGTTAGCTTATGGTCCAGATGACACAATAGATCAGTTTTTGAAATATGTTGACAAACTAGACAGAATTATTGAGAAAACGGGTAAACCACCACACCATAGTCAAAACCATTTTCAAAAGACAGGGCATACAAATTGGGGAAACACACAACATGATAAAAAGGAAACACACAATTTTGGAAGTAGTGATTCTCATCAGAGAAATCACCAGTACAACTTCAAGGGATCACAAGGACACAATTTCCATTACAAAGGTCAGTATGGAAATAATCATAACCAATTTGGTAACAGACACTTTGGAAATAAACCAAAGGAGTGGAATAGTCATAATGGTATGGGGAGAACTGAACAGGAGTTAAAAAACTGAATGAGGCTCCATTGGCCGTCCGCAAGGTAGGAGCTACTTATACACAAATGGAAAGGGCCAACCCAAAATGTCTAACTAAACAGAAAGATACCTGTGACATAATGAGTAATTATTTTAAAGAGAAGTGTTACCCCATTAATGTAGTATCTGTTACAAATAATATATGTCATACAAATAAACCAGAAACAAAAGGTAAGTTATTTAAAGACACTGATTGCTTAGAAAACTGTGAAGAACTAAACTTAGATTCATTCTATGAGTGGGCTGAGAGGAGCACCTTGCTGGAAAATAGTTGTTCAAATGATCAAGTGTATTAGGAATTAGAGAACTTATGGAAGAGTCTGGTGGGCTAGGAATGAAAAGAGCACCTAGTAAGGATGATTTAAATGTGTATCTGCATACTGAAGGTAAGAGTGCAGAGGATAAAGATGATAATTTTTGTGATGTTGATTGGGAAGAAAAGGAAATTGAGGATAGTAGTGAAGATAGATGTTTTATTGGTGTAAGTGAGGAGTTGGAAGCTTTAGGGATTACTAATATAAAAGAGGATAGTAATGAAATTAGCGAGGTACACATGAACACAGTTGACAATTTGAATGATAAGGATGCCAGAATTTCAGCCAAGGAGAAGGAATCTTAACAGCATTGTTGTTGTTGTTGTTGTTGTGGTCTTCAGCCCTGAGACTGGTTTGATGCAGCTCTCCATGCTACTCTATCCTGTGCAAGCTTCTTCATCTCCCAGTACCTACTGCAACCTACATCCTTCTGAATCTGCTTAGTGTATTCATCTCTTGGTCTCCCTCTACGATTTTTACCCTCCATGCTGCCCTCCAATGCTAAATTTGTGAGCCCTTGATGCCTCAAAACATGTCCTACCAACCGATCCCTTCTTCTAGTCAAACTGTGCCATAAACTTCTCTTCTCCCCAATCCTATTCAATACCTCCTCATTAGTTACGTGATCTACCCACCTTATCTTCAGCATTCTTCTGTAGCACCACATTTCGAAAGCTCCTATTCTCTTCTTGTCCAAACTAGTTATCGTCCATGTTTCACTTCCATACATGGCTACACTCCATACAAATACTTTCAGAAACGACTTCCTGACACTTAAATCTATATTCAATGTTAACAAATTTCTCTTCTTCAGAAACGATGTCC
The DNA here is from genome assembly GCF_021461385.2 of Schistocerca piceifrons. Classification (NCBI taxonomy): domain Eukaryota; kingdom Metazoa; phylum Arthropoda; class Insecta; order Orthoptera; family Acrididae; genus Schistocerca; species Schistocerca piceifrons. The sequence goes on along the minus strand of NC_060140.1, from coordinate 714,056,420 downwards.
TTGCCATTGCCAGTCTACATTTTATATCCTCTCTACTTTGACCATCATCAGTTATTTTACTCCCTAAATAGCAAAACTCCTTTACTACTTTAAGTGTCTCATTTCCTAATCTAACTCCCTCAGCATCACCCAATTTAATTTGACTACATTCCATTATCCTCGTTTTGCTTTTGTTGATGTTCATCTTATATCCTCCTTTCAAGACACTGTCCATTCCGTTCAACTGCTGTTCCAAGTCCTTTGCTGTCTCTGACAGAATTACAATGTCATCGGCGAACCTCAAAGTTTTACTTCTTCACCATGAATTTTAATACCTACTCCGAATTTTTCTTTTGTTTCCTTTACTGCTTGCTCAATATACAGATTGAATAACATCGGGGAGAGGCTACAACCCTGTCTCACTCCTTTCCCAACCACTGCTTCCCTTTCATGCCCCTCGACTCTTATAACTGCCATCTGATTTCTGTGAAAATTGTAAATAGCCTTTCGCTCCCTGTATTTTATACCTGCCACCTTCAGAATTTGAAAGAGAGTATTCCAGTTAACATTGTCAAAAGCTTTCTCTAAGTCTACAAATGCTAGAAACGTAGGTTTGCCTTTTCTTAATCTTTCTTCTAAGATAAGTCGTAAGGTTAGTATTGCCTCACGTGTTCCAACATTTCTACGGAATCCAAACTGATCTTCCCCGAGGTCCATTTCTACCAGTTTTTCCATTCGTCTGTAAAGAATTCGCGTTAGTATTTTGCAGCTGTGACTTATTAAACTGATAGTTCGGTAATTTTCACATCTGTCAACACCTGCTTTCTTTGGGATTGGAATTATTATATTCTTCTTGAAGTCTGAGGGTATTTCACCTGTCTCATACATCTTGCTCACCAGATGGTAGAGTTTTGTCATGACTGGCTCTCCCAAGGCCGTCAGTAGTTCTAATGGAATGTTGTCTACACCCGGGGCCTTGTTTCGACTCAGGTCTTTCAGTGTTCTGTCAAACTCTTCACGCAGTATCTTATCTCCCATTTCGTCTTCATCTACATCCTCTTCCATTTCCATAATATTGTCCTCAAGTACATCACCCTTGTATAAACCCCCTATATACTCCTTCCACCTTTCTGCCTTCCCTTCTTTGCTTAGAACTGGGTTGCCATCTAAGCTCTTGATATTCATACAAGTGGTTCTCTTCTCTCCAAAGGTCTCTCTAATTTTCCTGTAGGCAGTATTAGGGGAGTAGATGATGAAATGTCAGATAGTGAGCAATTTTTGTTTAACTTATGGATTAACAGTAGTGCCATTAAGGATGATGTAAATTTCAGAAAGGTAACACTTGATATATGTGAAACTTTGTATCCAGACTGGTGGCATAGAATTAAGTATCACATTGCACAAATGTTAAGAGCGAAATATAAAGGAGAGACACACAATAGCACAAATGAATGTATTTGGATTAATGAAATATTCAGGAATAATAATCAGGCCAAAGAAAATGCAATTAGGGTAATAACAGCATACAACTCTGGTAGTAATGATACAGGTAAGGATACTGGAAAGGGATATGGATTCAGTGAAATTGAAGATGACTTATTACATGAGAATATTAACAAAAAATTTGACTTTGATGTAAGCAGTCCGTTTATTGATGTGCAGATAGGATCATGGAAAGGAAAGTGTTTAGTGGACACAGGAAGTCAAGCATCTGGGATATCAGAATCATTAAGTCAAAAACTGAAAACTAATAAGGATTATGTTGAGTTACCTGTGGTAGGAATTAAAATAAGAGGTGCTACCGGGAAGCACAGTAAATCAATAAGGAGTCAGGCTTTTATTACTTTTGAAATTGAAGGAGTATCATGGTCACATGGGTGTCTCGTCATTCCTGATCTCACAGAGGATTTTATCCTAGGCATGTCTTGGATAACAAAATTAAGTGCAGCATTTGATTGGGCAGGGCAGAAATTAATGATGACTCTACCAAGTGGTGAAGTCATCACTACGAAACTTCTTCAATCAAATGTGTTTTGTATGAATAAGACTGTGAACAGTATTGTTACAAAAGAAGGTAAGTACATTGAAATCCATGTCACAGATTTTGATACAGACGAGATAGAGTTTGAAAAGTTGGTAAATGAAAAAGTAGCCTAAGCTAGAAAACTAACTGAGAACCAAAAACAAGATTTGAAATTATTTTTGTGGGAATATAGTGATGTATTTAGCAATATACCAGGTAAAGTAGTTAGATACCAATGTACTTTACAGTTGAAGCCACATGAACCTTTCTTTACAAAACCATACAGTATTCCAATCTCGAAAAGGGTAGCAGTGGAGAAAGAATTGCAAAAAATGGAAGTGTGTGAAATCATTGAGAGGAGTATAAGCCTTTATAATAATCCCTTAGTCACTGTAAATAAACCTAATGGACAAGTCAGACTAGTACTAGATTCAAGACAGTTAAACAAATGTTTATACAGAGAAACTGACCACCCAGAGAACATCGATGAGTTGTTATATAAATTTAAAAATATCCAAATTATGTCAAGCCTTGACCTAACTTCAGGTTTTCATCAAGTACCTCTTGCAATTAGTTCTAGAAAGTACACTGCTTTCTTATACAATGGGAGATGTTACCAGTATTGTGTAGTGCCTTTCGGATTAAACTCATCAGTCGCCGAATTTATAAGGGCACTAGACTATGTACTTGGCCAAGAAGTTGTGTCAGAATTAACAATTTATGTAGACGATATATTAGTTTCAAATCAAAGTTGGGAGGATCATTTGAAGTTATTGAAAAAGGTGTGTGAGAAACTCAGAAGAGGTGGTATGACATTAAAACTGGAAAAATGTAAATTTGGTGTGTCAGAACTCAAATTTTTAGGTCATGTCATTACTAAGGAAGGGATAAGTGCAGATCCGGAGAAAATAAAATCTATCGTAAACTTTCCATCACCTAGAAACCGGAAACAATTAAAGTCTTTCTACGGACTCTGTGGATTCTATCGAAAATATGTAAATGGACAATGCCTTAATGTAACATGTTTAAGCAACTTACTTAGAAAAAATAGTCCATGGAATTGGTCTGAAGAGTGCCAGAAAGCATTCGATAAAATTAAGAATGAACTTTGTAAGAACAGTCTTTTACACAGACCAGATTTTAGTTTGCCATTTTGTCTTCACACTGACAGTAGTGATTATGGACTAGGAGCAGAACTACTTCAGGAGAAAGTTGTGAATGAAAAAAATCTTCATTGTACCATTGCATTTGCCAGCAGAATGTTACTTAAACATGAGAGAACATACACTGTCACAGAAAAAGAATTACTTGCAGTACACTGGGCGTTTACAAAATTTAAAACATACCTGTTAGGACACAAGATAAAAGTCTATTCAGACCACAAAGCTTTAAGTTACTTGCAGGAGTGTAGACTATATCACAGTAGATTAACCAGGTGGGCAATGTTCATGCAACAGTTTGATTAGGAAATTGTGTATATTAAGGGATCAGAAAATGTAGTAGCTGATGCTTTATCCAGGTTACCAGTAGGAGGAGATCAGGAAATGTTTGATCAAGAGGAAGAAAAGGAATTTAAAATAAGATACATGAAGGGAATCCAAGATGAAAAGCTCATAAAGACACTTTGCAATAACATCAGGAGGGGACAGAATAATGATCCTAATTGGAAATTGGTTAAGGACTGTTTAGGCAAAAGAGGGTATGATAAACTTGACAAGTACTATAAGGTCTTTAAGGGAACACTCTTTACAAGAACAGATGTGGACTCTGACAATTGGAAGCTATGTTGGCCAGAGTGCGAGGCAGACAAATTAATAAAGTACACCCATGAGAGTTATGGTCACTGTGGAATACAGAAATGTGTAAAAAAGTTACAAGAAAATATCTACTTTTATAACATGGTAAAGAAGGTGAGGAACGAAATATCAACATGTGACAAATGTCAAAGAGTAAAAGTAAGCAACAGAACATGTCAGGGAGAAATGCAGAACATCATTCCAGATAAGCCATTAGATTTAGTAGCTGTAGACTTTTATGGACCTTTACCCAAAAGCAAAGGTGGCCATTGTTTTATATTCGTCATGATTGATGTATTTTCCAAACTAATTAAACTTTATTCTGTGCGAAAAGCTACAAGTAAAGAGATCATTACAAAAATTGAGAGAGATTACTTCAAGAGTGTAGGGAAACCTAAAGCTATACTATCGGATAATGGTTCACTATTTGTTTCAAAAAACTGGAAAGCATTCATGGAAAAAACTAACACAAAACATATCTTGATATCCGTGTACAACCCATCTTCAAACCCAGCAGAAAGGTACATGAGAGAAATAGGGAGACTTTGTAGGATGTATTGTAGTCACAAACACCCTAGTTGGTCCGACCATGTAAACAACTTCGAGGATATCATGAACAGCTTGCAGCATAGCTCTACTGGGTTTTCACCATATGAAATTATGTTTCACCTCAGACCAGCAAATCTTATTTCTGAATTAATAGACTTTCCACAATGTAGCTTAATATCAATGAAAGAACGTGAAGAGATTGTAAAGAAAACCATGAAGAAACTAGGTGAAACTAGGAAAAACAGACATAATAGGAAAATAAAGGCTACCACATTCAGACTAGGTGACCATGTCTTAGTGAAATCCCACGAACGATCAAAGTTACTAACAGCAGAACTCAAGAAGTTCTTTGACATTTACATTGGGCCATTTGAGATTATTGAGAACCCCCATCCAAATGCGTACCGATTAGTATATCTCAAGTCGAGAAAGCTGTTTGGTCTTAGGAATGTTGTTTCTTTGAAGCCGTATATTGAGAAAAGAGCAAACTGAGCCTACAAACATGCCTTTATCTGGAAAGAATTTTACTGGAAGTAAAGAAAGAAAGAAAAAAATGCAGTCACCATACTATGCCATGTAACACATCTCATGCAAAATGATGTTGTATCTAGACTGATTGTCACATAATTCTATTATAAGATTAGATTTCATGATTCCTATGTGTTTTTTTTTTTAAAGTAATTTTACAGTATTTAATGAATTGCAAAATATGTAAACTTGATAAATAAGGGATTTTATTTTACTGATGATGCTAGGAGACAAGACATGTCACCCACCCTCACAGTTTGAGAATAGCAAATCTCATAAATTTTGAAATCTTGTTCATTCACTTAAATAGACCATAATGCTTAAAAAAAATTGTATAGTTAATAGAATATATTTTCTTGTATATGCAAGTGTGCTTTTGTTTTACATCATGCTCACCATAACTGTTTTTATTCAGCTCTGTTTATAACACAACACAGATAATTTGTTGGCTTATTTTGTCTCTTAATTTTGATATCACATAATTCACAAGGCTCATGAGAGAATAGTGTTGTTGAAATGAAATACTTTTGCAACGTCACTGATGATATAGGAGTTGGTACTATGTTTGTTCTAATATGAGAAAATGTTTTAACTTTAGTATTATTTTATAGTAAATTTCTGGGCAACAAATTGACATATGTATGTATGTAATCTATGTTGTTAGACAAAGGAGGAAGTCAAGGGTTGATGAAAGAATAAACAGTTTACTACAGTTGTGATAAAAAGTTGTATACAAGACAATGATGCAATTTCTGTATCGGACTGACAAGTGGACCAAGGTACACTTGTAAGTCCTGGTGGGCTATTGTAATGTAATTAACTGTCAGAGATAAAGTTTATCTCATGCGAAAAGTACGATGCCCACAGTAGAGAGTTAAGGTAACTTCATTATGTTGCCATACAATGTATTTAATTTATTTATTTATGAATATTTTCTTTTATGATAAATAATGGATTTGTTTGAGATGTTAAATGTTGTATATTTATATGTATTTATTTATATGTGTCTTTGGAGTGTATTAGGGTCAGAAGACCAAAGAATCTGGAATGCAGGAATGTCTGCAACTTCTGGGCACATGTTGGCTTGCCCGACACTTCTTTGTCGGTATTGGAGGGAGATGGGCGTGTTTAAGTGGCCAGTACAGTATAATGCATTTTTAGGGTATCAATGTTCGAAGCGAAAATATTGTAGTTACTAAACAAAGAGTACGAATAAATATTATTTTTAGCCGAAAGTAATTCGAATCCGGTAGTGTTTATTTCAAAGAAGAAGAAAACCCAGGCCATGCTTGCTAGAGTAATGTTTTGCAGACAAAACCCCTAGACAAACGAGATCTGCAGTGTGTAATCTTTCAGCAGCTACTAATAAATAAGCCTTGCTGAAATTGTGCTGGAACTACTCGTATTATTATCAATTACAAACATGTGGTGCGAATGTGGTCCTACCACAATATACCGCGTAAGATTCCACATCATTCAGTTATCAAGAAACGAGATAGGTAACAACCAGTACAAACTGCCAGAAGTTTCAGTGATGCAAGTCAGTTAGTTATTGTCCAGTGCTGTATTGAGTAGAATGTTGCACTGCACAGTTTGCGAATTTCAAGATGGCAGAGTTACAGTAGCTTTGTAGTGGTGGTGGAGCTTCACTGTTGCATTGAATACACATACTGACAGAAAGAGATCTGCAGCACTCATTCAAAAATTCTGGTATGACTCAGCATTTTTATTATTACGTATTCTTAGGGCATTTAACATATACAAAAGACAGAAACAGCAACCCATATTGACTCATATTTAAATCTGCAATTACACCTGCTGATTTTGTTGTATTACTATATAGTGGAAAAGCACTTTTAGAAATTTGCTTCACTATGGTCAATAACACACAGAAAAAAGCTCAATAACTGGAATAGAATATAATTTGTTCTTAGTAGTACCTTTTCTCTGTCACTAAGGCGCAAAAATCTCTCCTTTTCAGCCTCTTCTTTTTTTATTTTTTCTTCTTCCTGCTTCTTAACTTTCTCTCTCTCTCTCTTTAGCTTTCGTTGCGTTCGACGTTTTTCTAGCATTTTCTTTTCTGTTTCATCTGTTAATGGACCTGGTATCTGCGACTAAAATTTAGGTATCACACTTGTTATTTCCAACTTAAGTGTTAATTGCAAAGTATGAATAACATGTTTGTAGCGATTTACCTTTCTGTAATTGTACTTATCAGGAAACTCTGCATAAAACTGCCTGAATACATTTTTCGTTTCTTTATTGTAAGATACGACATATGGTGTTTGCAACTTTTTATTTTTATGACATGGATCAGATCCAGCAGACAACAGCATCCTGCAACATTTCAAATTAATGTTACCAAAGAATCTATGGATCATACAATTAGCACTTTTTCTTCCATTCATTCATATCTTCTTTTACACACACACACACACACACACACACACACACACACACACACACACACCTGTTTTTATTTAGAAAACTGAACTTCTTTCTTCAGAATGCATAAGACCTTTCCGACTTATCAGTTGGTAGCCTAGAAGACACAATCAGCCTGAAATTTACTCACTCGCTCACTCAACACTCTCTCTCTGATGCTGCTGTTTTCAACCAGGAAGATAAGGAAGTTACATCTCAAGTGAAACTTGATGCTGAAAACATTAACTGATGACATCAAATGAGGCAGTAACAATAAAAATGTATGAACAAAAAGCTGGGATGATATGAAGAGCAAAATGTAAATCTAAATAGAAGACTGACTACTTTGTGTCTGTAAATTAATACTCCCACAAATATTGTAATTAAAACAGAATATTTACACATTCAAGTAAGCAGTTCTCAGCATGTGAAAATAAACAAAAGGATTCAAACCTTGTCCTTAAACAAACAGAGACTTGTGAGTCCATTCAGAAAATGTTTAAACAATGGAGGAATAGTGATGGGAGTAGAGATGGGAGTGATGATCAGCTTTTCTGAGTGAGTACATTTAACGTTTTGCCAGTAAAGAAATGTTATAATTAAAGGCACCTAGAAAACAAGCTGTCAAAGTACTGCTAGAATAGTAAATTAATGGAAGGGAATGTGGGAAATAGACTACAAAGTAATTTCTTAACTTGGTAGATATGAACAATGTATGCTGAGCTTAGTGTATCTATCCAGCTATAAGATGACCCTGAATATACAATATTCCCACCTGTTTTGAAGATGCTTCCTGAGAATTTTCTTATGTGTCAAAAATTCTTGCTAATAAACACAATCCTACTGTCCTCTGTATGAGTTATCACACAACTCTTCAGACTTTCCAGGCACACACGTTGAATATACAGTGCTCAGATCTGCTATGGTCCAGTGGCAGACGTGAAATCAATATATTCGATGTCATTTTTATTTGCTAGGCTGTATGGGCAACACCAATCAGATTTCTGTTTTGAGCTAATGTCAAAAGTTACAGTCAATAAAAGTAAATGCAAACTTATCATCAACACAAAGGTTGGTTTGAACACCACAGTGCTGTATTAGGCATTATTGTATTGGATGTGGATGCCCTTGCTCTCATTTGACCTTTGAAATGACTCAGCCAGTTGCAAGTGACCCACAGTTTAATACAGACTCCAAACCGTAGTGCAACTAGGGAGTAAGGAAGGAAGATTGGGTTTAACATCCTGTCAACATCGAGGTCTTTAGAGACAGAGTACAAGTTCGCATGTGTCAAGGATGGGGAAGGGAAACAGCTGTGCCCTTACATAGGAATCAGCCCTGCATTTACCTGGAGCAATTTAAGGAAATCACAGAAAATCTAAATCTGGATGGCTGGGCATGGGTTTGAAATGTTTTCCTCCCAAATGTGAGTCCAGTGTGCTAACCACTGCACCACTTTGCTAAGTAAGGCCACTTGGGATTTTTCACATCAACAAATTGCTTCCAGCACTGAAACTAGCAATAAATGATAGAAAAGAATCCTAAGATCAAAGGAGGATCGAACTCCATATCTTTGGATTTTAAAACTGGTACTCAATCATTGGACTGTAGTGGGAAAGATGAATGGTTGACTTCAGTTTATTGGAAGAATTCTAGGAAAGTGTGGTTCATTTGTATAGGAGACCGCATATAGGGTGCTAGTGCAACCTATTCTTTATTACTGCTCGGGTGTTTGGGATCTGTACCAGGTCGGATTCAAGGAAAGCATCAAAGCAATTCGGAGGCGGGCTGCTAGTTATGTTACTGGCAGGTTCAAACAACTTGCAAGTGTTATGGACATGCTTCGGGAACTCAAATGGGAATTGCTGAAGGGAAGGTGATGTTCTTTTAAAGGAGCACTATTGAGAAAATTTAGAGAACTGACTGGATTTGTGATTTCCTCTCAGAGAGGTCACAGTTCGTAGTGATAGATGGTAAATCATCGAGTAGAACAGAAGTGATATCTGCCATTCTGCAAGGTGGTGTCATGGGCCCTCTGTTGTTCCTGATTTACATACATGATCTAGGTGATAATCTGAGCAGCCCCCTTAGACAGTTTGCAGATGACGCTGTAATTTACCGTCCAGTAAAATCATCAGACGATCAATTCCAATTACAAAATGATCTACAGAGAATTTCTGTATGGTGAGAAAAGTGGCAATTGGCACTACACAAAGAAAAGTGGAAGGTCATCCACATGGGTGCTAAAAGAAATCCAATAAATTTTGGGTATACGATAAATCGCACAAATCTAAGGGCTGTCAATTCGACTAAATACCTAGGAGTTACAATTACAAGCAACTTAAATTGGAAAGACCACATAGATAATATGGTGGGGAAGGCAAAACAAAGATCGCGCTTTGTTGGCTGAACACTTAGAAGATGTGACAAACCCACTAAAGAGACAGTCTCCATTACACTTGTCCGTCTTTTGGTGGAATATTGCTGCGCAGTGTGGGATCCTTACCAGGTAGGACTGATGTAGGACATTGAGGGGGTTGCAAAGAAGGGCAGCTCGTTTCATGTTATCGCACATGAGGGGTGAGAGTGTCACTGACATGATACGCGAGTTGGGGTGGCAGTCACTGAAACAAAGGTGGTTTTCTTTGCAGTGAGATCTATTTACGAAACTTCAATCACTAACTTTCTCTTCCGAATGTGAAAATATTTTGTTGACATCCACCTACATAGGGAGAAATGATCATCATAATAAAATAAGAGAAATGAGAGCTTGAACGGAAAGATTTAGGTGTTCCTTTTTCCCGCGCACCATTCGAGAGTGGAATGGTAGAGAAATGGTATAAAAATGGTTTGATTAACCCTCTGCCAGGCACTTAAGTGTGAAATGCAGAGTAACCATGTAGACATAGATTAGAAGTTGACTGCAGAATGATTCTGTTGCTTCCAATATAAATTGCACGTAAGGAGCATGAAGATAAGATATGAGAAATAAGGGCTCATACGGAGGCATATAGACAATCATTTTTCCCTCGTTCAACTTGTGAGTGGAACAGGAAAGGAAGTGATTAGTAGTGGTATGGATACCCTCTGCCACACATTGTACTGCTGGTTCTGGAGTATCGGTGTGGATGTAGAATGTCTGGCCCCACATACTTCTACGAAAGTGAGACATGGGTCATTTACAAATGAGAAAAAAAAAGTAAGATTGAGATAGGTGAAATGATATTTCTTAGGGTTATGAAAGGCTGTACAGAGCAGATAGATTAAGAAACAGTGACGCTGGGAGGGAATTAAACGTATTTAAAACAAGTAACAAAATTAAAGATAACAGAAGAAACCAGAGTGAACATCTCAACACAGTGAACAGTGGCAGATTACTTTACAAAGTCAGAAATTATAACTGATTGACTGAAGAAATCTGTAAACTCCAAGGAAGGGAAGGGCACAGTAACAGGCAACGGGCTAATACTTGGAAGTGCATAAGAAGAAGAAGAAGAAGAACATGATGATGAAGAGAATGAAAAACCAGATGGAATGTCAGTAGATGTGTTTGATTTATCAGAACTTCACATGGAATCTTATAGATACATAAATGATGTGGTAATGTCTACAAAAGAGAAGTCAAAAACTGTAATGTTTGCTGATGGCACAAGTATTTTAATCATGGGTGGAACAGTAGACATACCAGACACAACACAAATGATAGCTTATTATAACTGGTTCACACAAACAGTTTAAGTCTTAATATCAGAAGGCTCATATGGAGAAATTTTGAACAAGCAAAAATAACTTGCTAGTACTAGAAGTAGACATTAATGGTCATACATTAAATGAAACACAATGTGTGTACCTTCTTGGGGTTCAGTAGGATGATAAATTAAAATGTAGTCAAATACATATATAAACTGTGAGACTGTAAGGCTGGTGTCTATCGTATTCCTTGCAGTTGTGGCATGTCATATATTGGTCTGACAATCAGGACTGTGGAAAACCGGTGTATTGAACATAAGCGTCACACACGCTTACAACAGCCGAGCAAATACACTATTGCAGAACATTGCCTTGACACCAGTCATCCTATGGAATACAACAACACGGAGATTCTGGCTTGCACGTCCAGCTATTGGGATAGTGTTATTAAGGAAGCTGTTGAAATCAGACTATCAAGCAACCTTATTAACAGAGATGGTGGATTTTGTTTAATTGCTGCTTGGAATCCGGCTCTGTCTCTCATCAAAAAACAGAGGGACAAAATTAGTGCTACCTCACCTGTTGATTAATAGTAACTATCGATATTTCTAATGTTGGTTGTCTTTGGTTGTGTTGACACTTGTTCTGTGTGTGGTATCTTCCTTGTTTCTCCTCTGTGAACTGAGGTATTAAATTTGCTTGCACATTTTTTCTTCCTTGCATTTGTGCCTTGAGAATAGCAGGGTGTGCTCCTGTCGAAATATCGGCGGTGTACGGCGACGTCACCCGGCAGCAAACCCGTAAGTTATTTGAACATATATAAACTATTCAAGAAGCTTAGTTCAGCATGTTTTATTCGTAGTTATTATATTGACTAAAGAGAAGATTGTTAACTTATTTGGTATACTTAGACTCCATGCTGCACATGAAATTATCTTCTGGGACAGTGCAGGTAAAGTAAAAGAAGTATTTATTCAACAGAAGAGACCAGTGAGGACATTGTATAAAGTAAATAACTGCACAACCTCAAAAGGCCTTTGTGAGGATTTTTTACTTCTTTTTCTCGCTTCTCAGTATATTTACTCCTTAATGGTTTATGTTACTGACAATAAAAATCAGTTTTGGGTGAAATATGTTTTGCGCAACTACAATACAAGCCAAGCAAGGAGACCTTCTATTCTTGTCTAAGGTACAGACTAGAAACACGTACCCCAGTGTAAAAGTGATCAACAAGCTCTCATCTAACATATAGTAAGAAACTGTTAATTTCCACCAACTGAATTTGCATCGTAACTGATTACAAATTATCTGATTATCTAGACTCAAGGATTGAAAAGTTCTGTAAGCTGTATGACAAGTTGCAGTTCACTGTAAAGCTACATGACAAGAAGGAACGTATTGTACTCATGACCCTATATTTATACTTTAAGTACCTCTTTTCTTTGTAAGATATCAACAAAATCAAGTAAATACAGCTTGTAATACTTCAGGCTTTCTCGGCAATATGTTGACATGTTGAATAATCAGGTCTTTTGCCAGTTGCTCATGTCATTCTCGAATAATACTTCAATGGTATGGCTCGCTGTCTTCTTTAGGTGATCCCTGAGTCTGGTCCTTTGGTGGACTGGATGCAGTATTTACGCCTGGATGGTGCTACACACTCAGTTTTCGGTCCACACTGCATCAGGCACTACATCCGCAGTCCGTGCCTGACAGGGGGAGCTCTTGTTGTCCTCTCTTGTTGCTCGTGCTCTGACTGCCGTCCACGTCCTCTGGTTTCATTTGGTTTGGTTTAGGGTGCAAAAAACAACTGGGATCATACGCGCCTAATTCAAAAATCTATAGAACACGAAGACAGAGAGGAGATAAAAAAACAACTATACGTCAGTCCGAATTGACATAACAGAAGACAGCTAAAAACAGGCATGTGGAAAAAGAGCTAAAAAAGACACCGAACAGAAACAGAGGTCCAAAACTAAAAATTAAATGGCCTTCGCCATATTGCTTTGGTGGATAAAAAGTAAAATGCCCGTGTGCCATTTGCTAAAACGGCAGATAAATCAGACGGCAAACCCAAGCGGGTATGTAAACGGTTAAAAAAGGTGCATTTCATCAGGACGTGGTGGACAGTTAAAACTTGGGTACAATGTGTACAAAGTGGTAGCTAAAAAGGCAGTGCCCAATATGCAGCCAAGTTAAAATAACCTCCTCCGGTGGGAGGGCCGAGAGGAAGTCATCCAAGCCGCTGGGAGAGGCTTAATAAGCCGGAGCTTATTAAGCCGCTGGGAGAGGCTTAATAAGCCGGAGCTTATTCCTGTGAGGGGAGGACCACTGGTGATGCCAAAGGGGCACCGCCTCCTGACAGATGGCAACACAGAGATCATCGGAGGGAATACAGCCACTCGCTGCTGAGGTACAAGGACTACAGCCTTGGCAGCACCATCAGCAACCTCATTTCCTGGCAGACCGACATGACCAGGAACCCACAGAAACATCACACTGACTTCACCAAGAGTGAGCAAGTGACAGTTTCCCTGGACCCGCTGTACTAAGGGATGGGCGATGTACAGCACACACCGACTTTGAAGGCCACTGAGTGAATCTGAGCAGAGGGCACAACTGAAAAGGCTGTGTCACTGTTTGTACTCTGTGGCCTGATACAAGACGAAGAGCTTGGCTGTAAATACTGTGGAGTGTGCCGGAAGCCGATATCAAAAGACGTGTACAAATGACAAAGGCATACCCGACCCCACGGTCAGACAAGGTTAACATGGGCCGTTTCACGAAGCCAAGGTGGTGAAGGGTTCACACCCACCGGGAAAGTTGCAGGTAGTTTGTCATGCTCCAGGAGTAAAGACGATCAAGACATCACTGAAGACACCGCTCAGTGAGACAGGTCCTTGGAGAACTGCAATAGATGGCAAAATCATCAACAAAAAGGGAGCCAGAGATGCCCGGCAGAAAACAGGCCATTATAGGGTTGATGGCAATAACAAAGAGGATGACACTCAGGACAGAACCCTGAGGCATACCGTTTTCCTGCATAAAGGTGTCTGACAAGGCAGAACCCGAATGCACCTTGAAAACTCGATCTTTTAAAAATGCCCGAAGGAAACAGGGCAGGCAGCCATGGAAGCCTCACATGTAAAGAGTACGGAAGATAACAGTTCTCCAGCCGGTGTCGTAGGCCTTCTCCAAATCGCAAAACATGGCCACAGTCTGGCATTTCCGCAGAAAACCATTCAGACATGGGTGGACAAAGTAACGAGATGGTCAACTGCAGAATGCTGCACTCGAAATCGACAATGTGCATTCGTCAGTGAATTGCAAGACTCGAGCCACCCTGCCAGGCGGGCATGAATCATACATTCCATCACCTTGCAAATGCAGCTGGTAAGATACATGGGGCGGTAGCTAAAAGGAAGGTTTTTGTCCTTACCGGCCTTAGGTATGGGTATTGGCTTCACACCAACGTCCAGGAAATGTGCCCTCTGCCCAGATGCGGTTGTACATGTTAAGCAGAAAGTGCTTGCCCGCAAGAGAAAGGTGCTGCAACATCTGAATGTGGATGGTGTCTGGTCCTGGGGCAGAGGATCGGGATTAACTGAGAGCATGATCAAACTCCCTCATAGTAAAGGTGGCATTGTAGCACTCACGATTTGGAGAAGAAATGGGTGTCATCCGAGCCTCCTCTGCTCATGTCCGATGGAGGAAGGCAGGGTGATAGTGGGAAGAGCTCGAAACTTCGGCAAAATGGTGGCCCAAGGTGTTGGAGATAGCAATAGGGTCCACAGTAACACTGTCTGCTACTGTGAGGCCAGAAATTGGGGAATGGATCTTGGTCCCAGAGAGCCGTTGGAGGTTGGCCAACACGACAAAGGAAGGGGTGGAACTGTTAAAAGAACTAGTGAATGAAATCCAGCCAGCTGGTTTCCTGGCATTATGGTCAGTTCGGATGTAGTGTCCTTGTTCACCTGGATTCCACTGAATGACTCATTCAATCCTACTGGAGAAAAGGTCACTGGGGCTTTCCTGGACTTATTCAGGCACATACTGATCTCCACGTACTTTCTATATAGGTGTCAATTTTATGAGCAAACTGAAGGGATGCAATGAGTAACTCTCTACCATCAGTGGTGGCAAATCTATTTATGGTAAGATCTGAAGAGGACGCACTTACATCAGCCACACATCAACCCAAATGCTTTCTTGGGAATGTGGATGACACCTTCGACATTTGGCTCCACGGCAGGGAGAAGCTGGAACACCTGAATTCACGCCAACCTAATATAAAATTCACCACGGAATTGGAGGAGGATGGATTACTACCATTCCTGGATGCACTAGTTGAGAGAAAGGCAAGTGGCACCTTCGGGCATAGTGTTACTGCAAACTAACACACACTGACATACACTATGTGAGCAAAAGTATCCAGACACCCCCCAAAACATACGTTTTTCACATTAGGCACATTATGCTGCCACCTACTGCCAGGTACTCCATGTCTGTGACCTCTGTAGTCACTAGACACTGTGGAAGAGCAGAATGGAGTGCTCCGCGCAACTCACGAACTTCGAATGTGGTCAGGTGATTGGGTGTAACTTGTGTCATACATCTGTACACCAGATTTCCACACTCCTAAACATCCCTAGGTCCAATGTTTCCGATGTGATAGTGAAGTGGAAACATGAAGGGACACGTACAGCACAAAAGCTTACAGGCCGACCTCGTCTGCTGACTGACAGACTGCCGACAGTTGAAGAGGGTCGTAATGTGTAATAGGCAGACATCTATCCAGACCATCACACAGGAATTCCAAACTGCATCAGGATCCACTGCAAGTACTATGACAGTTAGGTGGGAGGTGAGAAAACTCGGATTTCATGATCGAGCGGCTGCCGATAAGCCACATATCACACCAGTAAATGCCAAACAATGCCTCGCTTGGTGTAAGGAGCGTAAACATTGGACGATTGAACAGTGGGAAAATGTTATGTGGAGTGACGAATCGCAGTACACAATGTGGCGATTCGATGGCAGGGTGTGGGTGGGTACGGAAGATGTCCGTTGAATGTCATCTGCCAGCATGTGTAGTGCCAACAGTAAAATTTGGAGGCAGTGGTGTTATGGTGTGGTCATGTTTTTCATGGAGGGGGCTTGCACCCCCCGTTGTTTTGCATGGAACTATCACAGTACAGGCCTACATTAATATTTAAGCACCTTCTTCCTTCCCACTGTTGAAGAGAAATTCAGGGATGGTGATTACATCTTTCAACGTGATCGAGCACCTGTTCATAATGCACGGCCTGTGATGGAGTGGTTTCACGACAGTAACATTCGTGTAATGGACTGGTCTGCACAGAGTCCTGACCTGAATCCTATAGAACAACTTTGAGATGTTTTGGAACACCGACTTTGTGCCAGGCCTCACTGACTGATGTCAATGCCTCTCCTCAGTGCAGCACTCCATGAAGAATGGGCTGCCACTCCACAAGAAATCTTCCAGCACCTGATTGAATGGATGCCAGCGAGAATGGAAGCTGTCATCAAGGTGGGCCAACACCATATTAAATTCCAGAATTACCAGTGGAGGGCACCACGAACTTGTAAGTCATTTTCAGACAGGTGTCTGGATACTTTTGAGCACGTAGTGTCTCTACAAGCCAATATTTGCCATCATTCGGTGCAGAACTCTAATCCATTGGGCACAGATCCTTTCAGATCCTGACAGTTTGGCAGCAGCTATAGAACAAACAGTGTTCTGAAAAAATGTATACTCTTCCAAAGATATTCAGAAGGCAGTTCCCCCTGCCGCTGTGCCAGAGGTTCCAGAAGAACAGGAAGAGACAAAGAAGGTGGCATATCTGCCATATGCTGGACCATCTCTTTCAAAATTAGCAGAAGTCTCTTGAAACACAACATCAAAAGTATATTTTGCCCATCTACTAGAATTGGGGCACTGCTGGGGAATATAAGAGATGGCCAAGGGCTACGGAAGACAGGTATTTACAATATACCATTCCAGTGTGGGTGGCCAGACCATCAGGACTGTGGACATCAGGTGAAAAGAACACCAGAGGCATAATAGACCTAGACAGGCAACCAAATCAGTAATATCAGAGCACTGTCTAGGACTCGGTCACTCAAAGAAGTACAATGACACCAAGATTGTGACACAGACTCCAAAATACGGGTTGTTGCTGTTGTTGTTGTTGTGGTGGTCTTCAGTCCAGAGACTGGTTTGATGCAGCTCTCCATGTTACTCTACCCTGTGCAAGCTTCTTCATCTCCCAGTACCTACTGCAACCTACATCCTTCTGAATCTGCTTAGTGTATTAATCTCTTGGTCTCCCTTTACGATTTTTATCCTCCACACTGCCCTCCAATACTAAATTGGTGATCCCTTGATGCTTCAGAACATGTCCTACCAGCTGATCCCCCTTCTTCTAGTCAAGTTGTGCCAGAAATTTCTCTTTTCACCAATTCTATTCAATACCTCCTCATTAGTTATGTGATCTACCCATCTAACCTTCAGCATTCTTCTGTAGCACCACATTTCGAAAGCTTCTATTCTCTTCTTGCCCAAACTATTTATCGTCCATGTTTCACTTCCATACATGGCTACACTCCATGCAAATACTTTCAGAAACAACTTCCTGACACTTAAATCTATACTCGATGTTAACAAATTTCTCTTCTTCAGAAACCCTTTCCTTGCCATTGCCAGTCTACTTTTTATATCCTCTCTACTTCGGCCAAATAGCAAAACTCCTTTACTACTTTAAGTGTCCCATTTCCTAATCTAATATCCTCAGCATCACCAGATTTAATTCTACTACATTCCATTATCCTCATTTTGCTTTTGTTGATGTTCATCTTATATCCTCCTTTCAAGACTCTGTCCATTCCGTTCAGCTGCTCTTCCAAGTCCTTTGGTGCCTCTGAAGAATTACAATATCATCGGCGAACCTCAAAGTTTTTATTTCTTCTCCATGGATTTTAATATCTACTCCGAATTTTTCTTTTGTTTCCTTTACAGCTTGCTCAATATACAGATTGAATAACATCGAGCAGAGGCTACAACCTTGTCTCACTCCCTTCCCAACCACTGCTTCCCTTTCATTCCCCTCTACTCTTCTAACTGCCATCTGGTTTCTGTACAAATTGTAAATAGCCTTTTGCTCCCTGCATTTTACCCCTGCCACCTTCAGAATTTGAAAGAGTATTCCAGTCAACACTGTCAAAAGCTTTCTCTAAGTCTACAAATGCTAGAAACGTAGGTTTGCCTTTCCTTACTCCATCTTCCAAGATAAGTCGTAGGGTCAGTATTGCCTCTTGTGTTCCTGTATTTCTACGGGTAAAATTTCATAAAAAAATCCATCAAGATCAAGGTCAGAGGGAATCTTGTCAACCATGACATTAGATACCAGCACTCAAGCTTCTGAAAGCACAACAAAGATAACACTGAGATTTTGTGAGAAATGGAAGCGGAGAATGAGAAAACAGCCCATGGACACTACAGACTGGCTCAACAGTGGCAGACACAGAACCAAGCACCTGACCGTTCCCACAGAGGAGACAGAAAACTTGGTGTGCCTGATGAGAAGTATAACAGCAGAGGCCTGCCCAAATAGGTGAGGACTTCATACACAATGCCCAAGACAACTGGAGGATGGCCAAGGTGGCAGGAATCAGTGGATAGAAAGCCTGGCATGGTGTGGATGTGAAATAGAGCATCAGACAACAGGCATGACACCAGAGGAGACCAAGATACATGTGGACTGCGGTCAGAGTACCAGAGGCAAGAGAGGATAACTAGATCTGCCCCTGGCAGATGGAGTGCCTGACACGGTATGAGCCAAAAACAGAGCATCTAACACCATCCTGGCATAAATATGGACCCAATACCCCCACGGACCAGTCTCAGTGATCACTTGAAGAAGACAGTGAGTCACGCTGTTAAAATATCATGTGAGAATGATATGAACAATTTGCAGAAGACCCGATTATTCAACATGTCTCAAATACAGCGTGTTCCAAAATGATCTTTCCACATTATCAAAAAGTGGTACATGAGGTTAAAGGAATCCACAAGTGTCACAAACAGGTCGAGTTCTGGGTATCTGGGCAAGAGTGGCGCAGGTATGGAAAAGGTAAAACACCACTTATCTGGAGCCCAACCAAATCAATCAGTCAAGCATTTTGACAGTTGCAGCTATCACCAATCATAGTGCACAGGGTGCTACACAAGAGAATGGAGCTTTATGTCTACAAGGTGCAATTGCTGCATGTGCTTCAACCTTATAACAGACCAAACTGCAAAGCATCTGCAACTGATATTCTGAATTACATTGACAATGACCCAGACCATCTGATATGTGATGTTCACAGATGAAGCTCGCTTTTGTGTGTCCGGAAGGTAAACCAACACAATGTGAGGATCTTATTCTCCTAGAACACCCACTTTATGATGGAATTTGTGCATGGCAGTCCAAAGGTAAATGTGTGGTGTGCTCTGCTTCATGACTGTGAGGCTGGACTGGTTTTCTTTGTAGTGGAGTCAACAACCTTCACTGTTTATTTGGCACATTGAAACAGTTTACATTTCCACAGATATAATAACTGCAACTTGACATCATGCTGCAGCAGGATGGTGCCCCTCCTCAATGGGATTAGATTATTAGGAAGACTCTGGATGACACATTTTAAGGTCACTGGATTGGCAAAGGAGGACCCATTTTCTAGCCCTCAACAGTCTCCAGGCATAACACCATTACATTTTTTTCTGTGGGGTGTTGTGAAGTATGCTGCCTACCTGGCCATGGTGCAGGACCTGCAAGAACTTCGAGCTCATATCAGAGCAGCAATTGGACACATTTATGAGGTCAGATTTGGGAGGAACTGGAATATCGCTTACATATCCTTCATGCCGTGGATGGTGCACATGCTGAACTGTGTTAAACAACTGCTATTACTTTAGGTGTGAGTGAATACTATGCTGCAAACCTTCTCATGTATCACTATTTCTGAAATATACTTGATCAAAATTGAAAATATCAGTTTAGAACACCCGCTATTAAGCTACCAATAGAAGATAAACAGCAACGTTTTTCAAAGTAGTAGTCGTCGTCCTAATTTACAGGGTTAAATTTGACTGGCATGAAATAGCAGTATAGTAATAATTTATAGTTTATATAATGTACAGATTAAGTTTCTACACATCACTTGTCTTTCCTTAATGTACACTTTGAATTGTTCTATTCCCTGAAGCTTTTCCTACTTAATGGGCTCTAAGGAACATACTGATTAAATCAACTTCAAGTGCTATGACTTCATTTGTTGCTAGGAAGGAGCTTTTTGAAGTGCTCAAATCACTTAGTAGAATGTTTGATCTTGTGGTAAAAACCCCAAGAAACTTTCCTCACAGAATTTCAAGTAAAAGCATTTATCCTATTTTTACTATTAAGCATTATTTTCTAAAAATATAGTGAAACAACTGAAAGAGCTCCACCTTATTATTTCACAGTAACCTCTGCTTGCTGCAATGTGCAGTAGAGTATTTCCATCCTGATCAACACTTTCATTAAGACACATGTTCATCTCATCAGCTGTGACTGAATACCTTTGCTGTTCAGTCAATTTGCTATCAACAGCTTCAGCACCTGATTCAGTTGATTCTAGAGAACTTTCTGCAATAGGTGGCAAACTGCATTTCAGAAGACTTATATCACCCAGTTTACAAGCAGCTTTGAGATTTTTTCTAAGGCCTAATATCATATCACTGCATGGCCCTGAAACAGAAAATTAATCTTGATTTGTAGGCGAATAAAACTGAATATATATCTGCTATCCATTTTTATAAAGCAAGCAATGAACAGACCCTGTGATATACTTTCCTAACTTATAATGTGTCCATGGAACCAGAGAGTATATTTATTAGCACATGCTTTACAATATGTATTACAAGATCAAAAGTAATTTAATTTATAAAATAGGTCAATGAAAGGGTGCACAAAAAAAAGCTTGTTATGCTTTTATATTGAAGGCAATGCAAATATAGGAACCATTGGATAATACCCGATTAGAAAGCACAAATGCCACCATCCTCTCAATAATTTCTTTTCTCTTTTTCCCATATTTATATCATGGATCTTCTACTTCTCTTGATTTTTATATATATATATATATATATATATATATATATATATAAAAAAACAAAGATGAGGTGACTTACCGAACAAAAGCGCTGGCAGGTCGATAGACACACAAACAAACACAAACATACACACAAAATTCAAGCTTTCGCAACAAACTGTTGCCTCGTCAGGAAAGAGGGAAGGAGAGGGGAAGACGAAAGGAAGTGGGTTTTAAGGGAGAGGGTAAGGAGTCATTCCAATCCCGGGAGCGGAAAGACTTACCTTAGGGGAAAAAAGGACAGGTATACACTCGCACACACGCACATATCCATCCACACATACAGACACAAGCTTGTGTCTGTATGTGTGGATGGATATGTGCGTGTGTGCGAGTGTATACCTGTCCTTTTTTCCCCCTAAGGTAAGTCTTTCCGCTCCCGGGATTGGAATGACTCCTTACCCTCTCCCTTAAAACCCACTTCCTTTCGTCTTCCCCTCTCCTTCCCTCTTTCCTGATGAGGCAACAGTTTGTTGCGAAAGCTTGAATTTTGTGTGTATGTTTGTGTTTGTTTGTGTGTCTATCGACCTGCCAGCACTTTTGTTCGGTAAGTCACCTCATCTTTGTTTTTATATATAATTTTTCCCACGTGGAATGTTTCCTTCCATTATATATATATATATATATATATATATATATATATATATATATATATATATATATATATATATATATATATATATATATATATATATAGACACACACACACACACACACACACACACACACTTTTTTTTTTTTTTTTTTTTTTTTTTTTTTGCGCTGGCATCTTCTAAATACAAGAACATTTACATTTTTTGGAGGCATCTTCCAAATACACAAACATATTTACATTTGGTTATTATAAGTCTCAGTGTGGTGATATATGTGATAAATGGCATCTCTATTAGCTCTCTTTTCCCCTTCTCCATTCTTACATGCTGTATAGGAATAACAGTTCTTAATATGGTTTGCTAGTTATATGTGTGTAATGTTTAACATAACACTTTCAGACTTCTCGGCAAAGACAGAAGTTTTAAAGCAGTCAACCAGGCAACATATATCCATTCTAAGTCTGTAAGGATCCTGACAGGTGAATGAGATCTATGAGTGATGTGGTTCACATTTACATCTACATGACAACCCTGCAATTCATATTTGGCAGATGCTACAAAGAACCACTTTCTGACTACTTCTGAACTGTTCGGCTGTTGAATAGTATGTGGGCACAATGAATACACAAATCTTTCCATGCAAGCTCTGATTTCTCTCACTTTATTACAACAGTCATTTCTCTCTATGTAGGTTGTAGTCAACAAACTACTTTGGCACTTGGAGCAGACAGTTGATGATTAACATTTTGTGAAAAGATTTCACAGCAAAGAAACAGTCTTTGTTTTAATGACTACCACAGCATATCACTAATCATATCCCTGAGACACTAGGCTCTATTTCGTGATAATACAAACCATGCTGCTCTTCTTGAATTTCTTTCAATGTTCTCAATCTGGTAAGGATCCCACACCCTGCAGCAATAATTGAGAAGACTGAAAAATGTAACATAGGCATTCTCTATAGTATATTAGTTGCATCTTCTAAGTGTTCTGACAATAAAGGTTTGCCTTCCCCACAACATTTTACATAGGATGGTTAGAATTTAAGTTATTTGTAATTGTAATCCCTAAGCATTTAGTTGAATCTACAACCTTTAAATTTGTGTTTTTATCATTTAACTGAAATTTAACAGAATCTGTGTTAGTACTCATGTGGAAAACCATACACTTTATATTGTTCTGGGGCAACTGATACTTTATGCACCATGCAAATATACTGTCTAAATAATTTTGAAATTCTTTTTCACTATCTGATTTCTTTACCAGATGGTAAACCACAGCATCAACTGTAAACAATATAAGAGGGCCAGAATGAGATTTTCACTCTGCAGCAGAGTGTGCGCTGATATGAAACTTCCTGGCAGATTCAAACTGTGCGCCCGACCGAGACTCGAACTCGGGACCTTTGCCTTTCGCGGGCAAGCGCTCTACCAACTGAGCTACCGAAGCACGACTCACGCCCGGTACTCACAGCTTTAGTTCTGCCAGTACCTCGTCTCCTACCTTCCAAACTTTACAGAAGCTCTCCTGCGAACCTTGCAGAACTAGCACTCCTGAAAGAAAGGATATTGCGGAGACATGGCTTAGCCACAGCCAGGGGGAGTTTCCAGAATGAGATTTTCACTCTGCAGCGGACTGTGCGCTGATATGAAACTTCCTGGCAGATTAAAACTGTGTGCCCGACCGAGACTCGAACTCGGGACCTTTGCCTTTCGCGGGCAAGTGCTCTACCAACTGAGCTACCGAAGCACGACTCACGCCCGGTACTCACAGCTTTACTTCTGCCAGTACCTCGTCTCCTACCTTCCAAACTTTTGGAAGGTAGGAGACGAGGTACTGGCAGAACTAAAGCTGTGAGTACTGGGCGTGAGTCGTGCTCCGGTAGCTCAGTTGGTAGAGCACTTGCCCGCGAAAGGCAAAGGTCCCGAGTTCGAGTCTCGGCCGGGCACACAGTTTTAATCTGCCAGGAAGTTTCAATATAAGAGGGTGTTCGAAAACTTTTGGGGAACCCTAGGTATCACTTCCATTTCACTAGATGACTTCCCATCAATTATTACTAACTTGAACTTTTCTGAGAGAAAATAATGAATTCAGCTGAACAATTGGGAGGGAGAAATGCAAGGGAAGAGAAAAGATGTAGGGGAAAAACTGTAGATGTATTGCTAGAATGTGCAGTATTGGAGTGAGAACAGGGAAGGTGATAGGTAGGGGGGAGGGCAGTAACTAGTAAAGGTTGAGGCCAGGGGGGTTACAGGGAGGAAGATTATGTTGTAGGGATTCAGAAATGCTGCTGATGGTAGGAAGGATCCAGACAGTACAAGCTGTGAAGTGGTCACTGAAGTAAACCACATCATGGTGGGCAGCAAGTTTAGCAACTGGTTTACTCAACTGTCTCTTAGCTACGGTTTGGTGATGGCCATTCATGCAGACAGACAGCTTGTTATTTGTCATGCCCACACAGAAAGTGAGTGGTACAGGAGTTGCAGTTTGTAGATCACAAAACTGATATCACTGGTAACCCTGTCTTTGATGGGACAGGAAATGCCTCACAGGACTGGAGTATGTGGTAGTGGGAGGATACTGCATCTGGGTCTATTGTAGGGCTTTGAGCCGTGAGGCAAAGGGATGGACAAGGATACTGCATAGATAAGGTGGATGGTGAGACACCACTGCGATAAGGGTGGGGAGGATAGTGATTAGGATGCTATTCATTTCGGCACATCTTAGTGGAGAGTGTAATTCAGTTGCTCCAGTCCTGGGTGATACTGACTCCTGAGAGGAGTGGCTGGACAATTTCCAGACAAGTCTGGGAGGGTCATGTTGATCTGTGAAGGCCTCAGCGAGACCCGTGGTGTATTAGGAGAGAGAGACTGTTTATCACTACAAATGTGACAACCACGGGTGACTAGGCTCTATGGAAGGAACTTTGTGGTATGGAATGGGTGGCAGTTGTCAAAGTGGAGGTGGTGTTGGTGGTTGGCAGTTTTGAAGTGGACAGAGGAACTGATGTAACCACTCTAGATGTGGAGGTCAACATCAAGGAAGGGGGCTTGTTGGTTTGAAGAGGACCAGGTGAAATAAATGAGGGAGAACAAATTGAGGTTCTGGGGGAAAGTGGATAGGGTGTCCTCAACCTCAGTCCAGTTCATGATGTCATCTACAAAACGGAACCAGTTGAAGGGTTTAAGATTATGGGTGCTTTGAAAGGATTCCTCTAGATGGCCCATGAATAAGTTGGCACAGGCCGGTGTCATGCAGGCGCCCATTGTTATACCACGGACCTGATTATAGCTGATGTCTTCAAAGGAAAAGCAATCTCGGTTGAGCATATAGTTGTTCATGAAAACCAAGAAGGAAGTCGTAGGTTTGGAGTCAGCCACATAGTTGAGAAGGATGCTGTTCAGTAAAGCAAGGCTATGGGCACTGGGGATATTAGTGTAAAAGGAGAGGGGGCAGCGACAGCAATGAGCAGGGCTGGTTGGTAAAGGAAGAGGAATTATGGAGAGTCAGTGAAGATTAGGGGTGGAGCCGAGGATTTGAGAGGGGACTGGAGATCCTGCTAGATTTGTAGAATGGGGTCACTGTAGGTGGAAGTATCAGACAGATGGCAGAGTCCCTCCTCCAAGTAATTCTTGTAGTTGATAACCACAATGGTGGAGCCTTTGTCAGCAAATAGGATTATAAGGACAAGATCAGTTTTTATGCAGTGGGGTGTGGTTCTTTCTGTGGATGTATAGTTGGTTTCCATGTTGAGGGATTTGGGGAATGATGGTGAGGCAAAGTCCAAGGTTAGGGAATTTTGGGTCACTGGCTGGCAGGTGTGGTGGATCACAGTTCAATGGAGGAGTGAACTGATTGAGGCAAGGTTCAGTGTTGGTTTTGGAATCTGTGTTTCCACTATAAGGATGGGAGAAGGAAAGAAGGTCTTTATCATGTCCAGCATGACTGAATTTTGGAGTGGAGAAAAAGATATTGACTTTAGAAAGGACTGAAATTTCTGTAGGACTGAGGCTTTTGGAGGACAGGCTCATGACTGTGTTTCAGGTATGTTCAAGTTCTGGATTCTGTATGGTAGTGCGACCGAGTTTCTGAGGGTCTGGTAAATGTAGCAAGTCTGTGAGGCAGGGTTTGTTGGCTTTGAGGAGAGGCTTAATGTAGGAATTGTACAGGTGGCGAACAGTGGTACTCCCAGGTAGGAGCAGGAAATGGCTGTTAACTGCTCTCAAAAGCCAAAACCTTTGGCCCATTACATGTAACCTATCCTCGTCTATAAAAGACACCAACCATTTCCTCCAGTGATTCTGTTTCTTAACCACCTAGTGCCCTGCTCGATGCTGTTTATGCCACCGCCCTCTACACTAATATCCCGAATGTGCAAAGCCTTATTACTACTGAACACTAGAACATGAACACATTCCTAACTCCTGACTGATATCAAACCTACAACCTCCTTTACGGGCAGCAGGGCCCACAATATCTCCAACCAATAATTAAATTACTTCCTCTTTGAAGGCATCACCTACAAACAAATCCATGGTACAGTAATGGGCACCATCCTATGCTAATATACTTACAGGACATCTAGAGGAATTCTTAATAAGCACACAGAATAGCAAACCCATCACCTGGTTCAGATTCACTGATGAGGTCATAATCTGGACTGAGAGCATGTAACCCTATCCACATTTCTATGAAATATCAACACCTTCTCTCCCATTCACTTCATCTGGTCCTCCTCAACCTAACAAGTCATCTTCCTTGATGTTGACCTTCACCTAAACGATGGTTACATAAATATCTATGTCCAAATCAAACCTACCTTTACTCTGACAGCCATCACTCTTTCCATACCAAGAAGTCCCTTCCATACAGTCTAGCCACCCATGATTTCACATCTGTAGTGATACGCAGTTCCTCTCCTAATCTAGCGAGGGTCTCAGTGAAGTGTTCATGGACTGAAATTACACTACCAACCTTGTCCAGAAGCAGATCTCCTGTGCAGTCTCTCTCATCACCTACACCATCCCACATAACAACTGTTCAGATACTAAGGAGCACTCCTATCATGACTCAATACCACTCCGAGCTGGAGCATCTGAATCATATTCTATGCCATGGTTTCAACTACCTATCACCGTGCCCTGAAATGAGAATTATCCTACTCACTATTCCCTACCCCTCCCACAGTGGTACTTCACTGATATCACAACTGTGCAATAACCTTGTGTATCCCTACTCTGTCCCTGCTCCCAACCCCTTGCCTCATGGTTCATATCCTTGCAACAGAACTAGATGTAAGACCTGTCCCTTGCATTCTCCCACTACCACCTACTCCAACCCTGTCACAGCATATCCTATCCCATCAAAGGTAGGGCTACCTGTGACAGTCATGTGATCTACAAACTAAGCTGCTACCATTGTGCTGCTCTCCATGTGGGCATGACAACTAACAAGCTGTCTGTCCACACGAATGGCCATTACCACAGCACAAGCAACAGCTGGATCACCAAGTTGCTGAACATGTTATTCAACACAATATTGGCTCACATCAATGGCGTGCTCCACAGCCTTCATGATCAGGATCCTTCCTATCAACACCAGCACCAAGAAACCACTTCTCATGAAAAGCAAAGTAATGATTCAATGTTACACTATTATGAAAAGGAGAGTTGCTACTCACCATATAGCGAGGATGTTGAGTCGCAGATAGGCACAACAAAAAGACTGTAACAAATAAATAAAGCTTTAGGCCATTAAGGCCTTCATCAACAGTAGACGTAGACACACACACACACACACACACACACACACACACACACACACACACACACACAACGGCAGTCTCAGGCAACTGAAACCACACTGCGAGCAGCAGCACCAGTGCATGATGGCAGTGGTGGATGGGTTGGGGTAAGGAGGAGGCTGGGGCGGGGAGGGGGAGCCATAGTATGGTGGAGCGGCAAAAAGTGAAGTGCTACAGGTTAGACAGAGGGCAGGGCAGAGTGGGGAGGGGAAGGTGGAAGTAGCAAAAAAGGAGAGAATTAAAAAGGCTGAGTGTGATGGTGGAATGACGGTTGTGTAGTGCTGGAATGGGAACAAGGAAGGAGCTGGATGGGTAGGATAGTGACTAACGAAGGTTGAGGCCAGGAGGGTTAAGGGAATGTAGGGCATATTGCAGTTCAGAAAAGCTGGTGTTGGTGTGAAGGATCCATATTTAATGCCTGGCAGTGAGTTCAGCAAAAGAGTGGTCTACTTCTTCCTTGGCCACAGTTTGTCGGTGGCCATTCATGTGGACGGGCAGTTTGCTGGTTGTCATGCCCACAGCACCATGGTTGCAGGTTAGCTTGTAGATCACATGAGTGGTTTCACAGGTAGCCCCGTCTTTGATGGGATAGGTGATGCTCGTGACCGGACTGTAGCAGGTGGTGATGGGAGGATGTATGGGACAGGTCTTGCATCTGGGTCTAATACAGCGGTATGAGCCACAAGGTAAGGGTTTGGGTGCAGGGGTTGTGTAAGGATGGACGAGTATATTGTGTAGGTTCAGTGGACAGCAGAATACCACTGTGGGAGGGGGGTGGGGGGGGGGAGGATAGTGGGCAGGACATTTCCCATTTCAGGGCACGGCAAAAGGTAGTCAAAACCCTGGCGGAGAATGTAATTCAGCTGCTGCAGTCCAGTTGATGGACAGAGGTACATCTGTACGTATGGATGGAGTACCTCTGTTCACATCAAACCTCCTAAACACCAGTAATACCTCCACTATGACAGCTGCCACCCGTTCCATACCAAGAAGTCCCTTCCGTACAGCCCAGCTACCCATAGTCATCGCAGCTGCAGCAACAAGCGGACCCTCTTTAAATATACCGAAGGTGTCACTGAAGCCTTCACACATCATAATTATCCCCCCAACCTTGTAAAGAAACAATTCTCCCTTGCCTTTTCTTTCCAGTCTCTCACCACCTCCCAAAGTCTGCCCACAAAGGAGCATTCTCCTTGTAACTCAGTACCACCCAGGACTGGAGCAACTGAATTACATTCTCCACTAGGGTTTCGACTACCTTTTGCCATGCCCTGAAATGGGAAATGTCCTGCCCACTATCCTACCCACCCCTCCCACAGAGGTATTCCACCGTCCACCGAACCTACACAAAGTACTCGTCCATCCTTACACAAACCCGGCCTCCCAATCCCTTACCTCATGGCTCATACCTCTGTAACAGACCTAGATGCTAGACCTGTCCCATACATCCTCCCACCACCACCTACTCGCAGTCCGATCACTGACGTCACCTATCCCATCAAAGGCAGGGCTACATGTAAAACCAGTCATGTGATCTACAAGCTAACCTGCAACCACGGTGCTGCATTCTATGGGGGTATGACAACCAACAAGTTGTCCGTCCACATGAATGGCCACTGATGAACTGTGGTCAAGGAACAAGTGGACCACCCTGTTGCTGAACACGCTGCCAAGCATGACATCCTTCACTTCAATGACTGCTTCACAGCCTGTGCCATATGGATCCTTCCCACAAACATCAGCTTTTCTCAACTGTGCAGGTGAGAACTCTCCCTGCAGTACATCCTACATTCTCATAGCCCCCCTGGCCTCAACCTTCATTAGTTAGTGTCCCTCACGCATCTAGCCCCTTCCCTGTCCCCACTCCAGCACTGCACAGCTGTCATTCCACCAACACACTCAGTCTTTTTACTTCTCACTTTTTCCACACTTCCTTCCCAACCTCTTCCCTGCCTCCGTCTAATCTGTAGCACTTCACTGTCTGCCACCTCCACCACCATACTATCGCTCCCCCTCCCTGCCCCAGCCTCCTACTTGCCCCAACCCAGTCACCACTCCCATCATGCATTGGTGCTGCTGCTCGCAGTGTGGTTTCAGTTTCTTGAGACTGCAGTCGTGTGTGTGTGTGTGTGTGTGTGTGTGTGTGTGTGTGTGTGTGTGTGTGTGTGTGCGCGCGCGCGCGCGCGCGCACGTGTGTGTGTGTCTACGTCTACTGTTGACGAAGGCTTTAATGGCTGAATGCTTTATTTATTTGTGACAGTCTTTTTGTTGTGTCTATCTGCGACTCAGCATCCCAGCTGTATGGTGAGTGGCAACTTTCCTTTTCGTAATATTGTTACATTTCATAGTGGATTTTCTATTGTTTGATTTAATATTCTGATTCATTTTTTCTTTATCTCTTTACCCAAAACGGGCTGACTGACAGATTGTCGCCAATATAATGTAATTACTTTAATATAAAATTTTAAAATTAAATTTACCTTTTGGGATATTATCCATTTTTTGTTTTTTCCTCACTTTCTTTCTCAAATCTTTACTTTTCATGTGCAGAGGTACAGTATCCTCATATTCTACCAAGGTATTATTAAATGGTATTTCAGTTGCAGCTCTCTCCATAGTTGTACCATCTAGAGAATGAATATCACTTTCCGAAGAACTTTTACCCAACAAAGTAACAATTTGTGGAAGTGGGCGATGAGGTGACTTTCGAGGTTTTGACCTATCTATAAGTTTTTTACTGGGGCTGGTTTTCTTCCTACTTTCTCTTTCAGTGCTAGAACTAAGCTCCTCTTCAACTTTACTTAAACCATCATCATGACTGTCCGTCATCGATTTGTTAGCATCATTATCAGCTTTCTTGCGAGGTGATGTTGGAAATGATGTTTTATAAAACTCTGCAGAACCTGAAATATCACAGAATTAATTCAGCAACATTACTAGAGCAAAGCATACAGATAAAACGTATGGGCTAATTGTAGACTCGGTAACATGCAAAATAAAGGATAGTTTGAAAAAGTAAGTTTTTTAATTTCTGCTGAATTTGTTTGTGACATTCATGGAAACTCACCATACATTTCAACTGAGGAAAGTAGGTCATGAACTCTCAACAACTCCTTGAAAGTTGCCCGGCGCGTTGCAAATGGTATCGTACGTAGGCGAGGATCTGTTTTGTCCAGCAATGCATTACGACCTCCAAACAAAATATTTCGATTATGGCCAACAGCTCGGTACAGCACGAGGTCACATGCTTCAAGTTCGGATGACCACTGTGTCATAATATCTTGAACGTGCTGTGAAGAAGTAAGTTCGTGTCACTTCAAATATATCATAAAGAAAAAAAACTAAATGTTGCCAATTCCATTGTAAAAACATTATTATAAATTCTGCCTTCTTCAGAACATAAATATTTTTTCTTTTTTTATTCCTTAGAAAAACATTTTTCAACGCCTAAGTATCATCTGTGAAATATTATACAAAACTGTTGGTCATTTTTTTATTTTTGTCTTAAGAACTATAGTATGCACATTTTATTTTTTGTGATTGTTCACACGAAATTCCCTTAACTTTAAAAATGGGACTGTACAGGTCAGCTTGCTCTTATGTTTCTATTGTGCTTTGATGCTTGGATTACAAATTCTAAGTTTTGATATGATGATAGCAGTAGACAAGACATCAGGTTGATTTCATTTCAAATCATACAGGTCATATCAACTCGAAGTCGTGAATTTCTCCGTAAAAAATATACACTCCTGGAAATTGAAATAAGAACACCGTGAATTCATTGTCCCAGGAAGGGGAAACTTTATTGACACATTCCTGGGGTCAGATACATCACATGATCACACTGACAGAACCACAGGCACATAGACACAGGCAACAGAGCATGCACAATGTCGGCACTAGTACAGTGTATATCCACCTTTCGCAGCAATGCAGGCTGCTATTCTCCCATGGAGACGATCATAGAGATGCTGGATGTAGTCCTGTGGAACGGCTTGCCATGCCATTTCCACCTGGCGCCTCAGTTGGACCAGCGTTCGTGCTGGACGTGCAGACCGCGTGAGACGACGCTTCATCCAGTCCCAAACATGCTCAATGGGGGACAGATCCGGAGATCTTGCTGGCCAGGGTAGTTGACTTACACCTTCTAGAGCACGTTGGGTGGCACGGGATACATGCGGACGTGCATTGTCCTGTTGGAACAGCAAGTTCCCTTGCCGGTCTAGGAATGGTAGAACGATGGGTTCGATGACGGTTTGGATGTACCGTGCACTATTCAGTGTCCCCTCGACGATCACCAGTGGTGTACGGCCAGTGTAGGAGATCGCTCCCCACACCATGATGCCGGGTGTTGGCCCTGTGTGCCTCGGTCGTATGCAGTCCTGATTGTGGAGCTCACCTGCACGGCGCCAAACACGCATACGACCATCATTGGCACTAAGGCAGAAGCGACTCTCATCGCTGAAGACGACACGTCTCCATTCGTCCCTCCAATCACGCCTGTCGCGACACCACTGGAGGCAGGCTGCACGATGTTGGGGCGTGAGCGGAAGACGGCCTAACGGTGTGCGGGACCGTAGCCCAGGTTCATGGAGACGGTTGCGAATGGTCCTCGCCGATACCCCAGGAGCAACAGTGTCCCTAATTTGCTGGGAAGTGACGGTGCGGTCCCCTACGGCACTGCGTAGGATCCTACGGTCTTGGCGTGCATCCGTGCGTCGCTGCAGTCCGGTCCCAGGTCGACGGGCACGTGCACCTTCCGCCGACCACTGGCGACAACATCGATGTACTGTGGAGACCTCACGCCCCACGTGTTGAGCAATTCGGCGGTACGTCCACCCGGCCTCCCGCATGCCCACTATACGCCCTCGCTCAAAGTCCGTCAACTGCACATACGGTTCACATCCATGCTGTCGCGGCATGCTACCAGTGTTAAAGACTGCGATGGAGCTCCGTATGCCACGGCAAACTGGCTGACACTGACGGCGGCGGTGCACAAATGCTGCGCAGCTAGCGCCATTCGACGGCCAACACCGCGGTTCCTGGTGTGTCCGCTGTGCCGTGCGTGTGATCATTGCTTGTACAGTCCTCTCGCAGTGTCCGGAGCAAGTATGGTGGGTCTGACACACCGGTGTCAATGTGTTCTTTTTTCCATTTCCAGGAGTGTATATTAGACCTCTATACCATAAGCGTTAAAAAGTAAAGCATTTTCATTTTATCTTAAATTTTTGTAAATGGTATAGCCCTTTGAAAAATGTACATTTTGTAAATAATTCTTACAACAGTTATTATTATTGTTATTGTTGTGGTCTTCAGTCCAAATCCTAGTTTGATGCAGCTCTCCACGGTACTCTATCCTGTGCAAGTCTCTTCATCTCCAAATAACTACTGCAACATAAATCCTTCTGAATCTGCCTAGCGTATTCATCATCTCTTGGTCTCCCTCTACGATTTTTACCTTCCACACTTCCCTCCTGTACTAAATTGGTGATCCCTTGATGCCTCAGAACATGTCCTACCAACCGATCCCTTCTTCTGTCAGCCTCCGTAGCGCAGCGTTAACATTACCGCCTACCACGCAAGGGGCCCCTGGTTCGATTCCTGGCAGGGGATCATTTTCATCATCGACATGCAAGTCGCCGAAGCGGCGTCAACTAAAAAGACTTGCAAAATGGTGGCCGAACCCCGAAGGGGATATCCCAGCCGATAAATGCCGTACGATCATTTCATTTTCATTCCTTCTTCTAGTCAAGTTGTGCCACAAGTTCCTCTTCTCCCCAGTTCTATTCAGTACCTCATCATTAGTTATGTGATCTACCCACCTAATCTTCAGCATTCTTCTGTAGCACCACATTTGAAAAGCTTCTATTCTCTTCTTGTCCAAACTAGTTATTGTCCATTTTTCACTTCCATACATGGCTACAATTAATACAAATACTATCAGAAATGACTTCCTGACAAATCTATACTCAATGTTAACAAATTTTTCTTCTTTAGAAATACTTGCCTTGCCATAGCCAGTCTACAATTTATATCCTCTCTACTTCGGACATCATCAGTTATAGTGCTTCCCAAATAGCAAAACTCATTAACCACTTTAAGTGTCTCATTTCCTAATCTAATATCCTCAGCATCAACAGATTTAATTTGACTACATTCCATTATCCTTATTTTGCTTTTGTTGATGTTCGTCTCATATCCTCCTTTCAAGACATTGTCCATTCCATTCAACTGCTCTTCCAGGTCCTTTGCTGTCTCTGACAGAATTACAATGTCATCGGCAAACCTCAAAGTTTTTATTTCTTCTCCATGGATTTTAATTCCTACTCCAAATTTTTCTTTTGTTTCCTTCACTGCTTGCTCAAGTACAGATTGAATAACATCTGGGACAGGCTACAACCCTGTTTTTCTCCCTTCTAAATCATTGCTTCCCTTTCGTGCCCCACGACTCTTATAACTCCCATTTGGTTTCCGTACAAATTGTAAATAGCCTTTCACTCCCTGTATTTTACCCCTGCCACCATCAGAATTTGATAGAGAGTATTCCCGTCAACATTGTCAAAAGCTTTCTCTTAGTCTACAAATGCTAGAAATGTAGGTTTGCCTTTCCTTAACCTATCTTCTAAGATAAGTCATAGGGTCAGTATTGTCTCGCGTGTTCCAACATGATCTTGCCCCCAGGGCGGCTTCTACCAGTTTTTCCATTCGTCTGTAAAGAATTCGTGTTAGTATTTTGCAACTGTGACTTATAAAACTTGTAGTTCAGTTATTTTGACAGCTGTCAACACCTGCTTTTTTGGGATTGGAATTATTATATTCTTCTTGAAGTCTGAAGGTATTTCGCCTGTCTTATATATCTTGCTCACCAGATGAAAGAGTTTTATCATGGCTGGCTCTCCCAAGGTCATCAGTAGTTCTAATGGAATGTTGTCTACTCCTGGGGCCTTGTTTTGACTTAGGTCTTGCAGTGCTCTGTCAAATTCTTCATGCAGTAACATATCTCCCATTTCATATTCATATTTGTCCTCTTCCATTTCCATAACATTGCCCTCAAGTACATCACACTCTAGATACTTCTTCCACCTTTCTGCTTTCCATTCTTTGCTTAGGATGGGTTTTCCATCTGAGCTGTTAATATTGGTTTTCTGTTCTCCAAAAGTCTCTTTAATTTTGCTGTAGGCAGTATCTATCTTACCCCTAGTGATACATGATTCTACATCCTTAAAATTGTCCTCTAGCCATCCCTGATTAGCCATTTTGCACTTCCTGTCGCTCTCATTTTTGAGACGTTTGTATACCTTTTTGCCTGCTTCATTTACTGCATTTTTATATTTTCTCCTTTCATCAATTAAATTCAATATTTCTTCTGTTACCCAAGGATTTTTGCTAGCCCTCGTCTTTTTACCTACTTGATCCTCTGCTGCCTTCACTACTTCATCCCTCAGAGCTACCCATTCTTCTTCCTCTATATTTCTTTCCCCTGTTCTTGTCAATCATTCCCTAATACCCTCTCTGGTTCTTTCAGTTTATCCAGGTCTCATCTCCTTAAATTCCTACCTTTTTGCAGTTTCTTCAGTTTTAATCTACAGATCATAATCAATAAATTGTGGTCAGAGTCCACATTTGCCCCTGGAAATGACTGACAATTTAGTGTCTCCAGGCCTCTTCCATGTATACAAGCTTCTTTCATGATTCTTAAACCAAGTATTAGCTATGATAAAGTTGTGATCTGTGCAAAATTCTATCAGGGGGCTTCCCCTTTCATTCCTTACCCCCAGCCCATATTCACCTACAATTTTTCCTTCTCTTCCTTTTCCTACAGTCGCATTCCAGTCCCCCAAGACTACTAAATTTTCGTCTCCTTTAACTATCTGAATAATTTCTTTCATAACATCAAACATTTCTTCAATCTCTTCATCTTCTGTGGGGTTAGCTGGCATATAAACTTGTACTACTGTGGTAGGTGTGGGATTTGTGTCAATCTTGGCTACAATAATGTAGTCACTACGATGTTCACAGTAGCTTATCTGCGTTCTTATTTTTTATTCATTATTAAACCCACTCCCGCATTACCATTATTTGATTTTGTATTTATAACCCTATATTCATCTGACAAGAAGTCTTGTCCCTCCTGCCACCAAACTTCACTAATTCCCACCATATCTAACTTTAACCTATCCATTTCCCTTTTTAAATTTTCTAATCTACCTGCCCAATTAATGGATCTGACATTCCACACTCCAATTGGTAGAACGCCAGTTTTGTTTCTCCTGATAATGAGTCCTCCTGAGTAGTCCGTGCTCGGAGATCTGAAAGGGTGACTATTTTACCTCCGGAATAATTTACCCACGAGCACGCCATTGTCATTTAACCATGCAGTAAAGCTGCATGCCATTGGGAAAAGTTATGGCTGTAGTTCCCCCTTGCTTTCAGCCATTCACAGTATCAGCACAGTAAGCTATTTTGGTTGATGTTACAAGGCCAGGTCAGACAATCATTCAGACTGTTGCCCCCACAACTACTGAAAAGACTGCTGCCCATCTTCAGGAACCACAAGTTTGTCTGGCATTTCAACAGATACCTCTTCATTGTTGTTGCACCTATGGTACAACTATCTGTATCACTGAGATACACAAGCCTCCCTACCAACGGCAAGGTCCATGGGAGTAGGGAATGAAAAAACTGTAAATAATATACCAAAAGTACTGAAGACCTGGCTGATGTTTTGCTTTGAAGCTCCCTCTTTGTGTGTTGAAATTTAGTTGAGACCCACACACTTACGGGTTTCCTTTACCTTACAAATTTAAGACGAATCTACGAAACCTAAGTTAATTTTTCCGCATTAATTTTTTTCACCTCGATTTGGAAAGCTGCAGAATGCTATCTTTTCTGTCATATTACCAGATACTACTGATGTAATTATAAACAGTATCTTCTCTGTTCCAGCTATGTGTATTATGTAAATATTTATTACTGAAAATGTAAAAAACTGCATTTTTACAAGTTTTTACGAATTATTTACTCAAAAATTCCCATCTGAGAACTATTGAGAATTACACAAAATACAGTTTGGTTAATATGTTAGTAGTCAGTACAAAGACAGTGGAAAATATTTTTCCATATAAAGTGTTAAAAATTTTTCAACATTCTGCATATTTCGCATCACTGAATGTCAAGTATAAAATATTCATGTTGGCAACACTGTTTCCAGCACTCTTCTGTTTACAACAAACGAATGAGAACTTGCACATAAGCCATTCTGCATTGATCTTTGTATTTGGTTTGAACTTTTTGTTAGATAAAATGTCAGTGGGAAAATATAGTAGTGAAAGAGAGGTGTGCAGTCTATGAAATATGACAAAAGAAGGATGTGTTTAACAAAAGTGAAATCACTTCACAGTTGTTGGAATCTGTCAGAGGTATTGCAGAGATATCTTGATCCTCAAGTAACGGTATTAGCATCACATCCATTGTGCAGGAACTGCTAACTCACTGCAAGAAGAAATTTAGTGACAATCCACCTGAACTATCACCATCCCGAGAATGCAAAAATTAAGAAGACAGTGCAGATGTTTATATTCCTGGATGAGAAGTTTTTGACGCACTGAATGTTAGCACTTCTGCTGTAGTCCCTGCAATAACCCCACCCCCCCCCCACCCCCCGCCTAATGTCCAGGAAAGGTATGAAGCACAAGAAGTAAACAGTATGTAAACAGAAAAGTGGAAGAAATTGAAACAAGTTTTACACAAGCAACGTCTTCAAAACTATGTGAAGTGTGTAACATAGATGCACTTCATGCAGAACCTGAAGATACTGATCTGTGCACGAAATGTGATGTGCTGTTTGAAAACCTAGATACTGCTATCTCAACAGCCACATATACTGAGAAGGTACAGCTACTGACACTGATACCAGGTAGCTACTCTAAATAGCATATACAGAAATACACACCTACTTCCTCACACAATTTGATACCAAAAGCTTATAAAATAAAGACTGAGAAAGGTATTTGGGCATGCCCAGATTTTTACTGTGGACATCCTTTGCAAGAAGATACGCTTTCTCTTGCTCTGGAATACTTCCTAAGTGATGACAAAGATTGCAGCAGGCAAAATCCTAACCAGGATGATGTTATCTCTGTAGTGAAAATGGTGAAAAAGGTAAAAAGATATATGACAACATCAATAAGAGAACCTGAATTTAAAAACTGGACTCACAAAATTATACTCCTTATGACCAAAATGGGTAAAATGCCAGCCAGTGAAGGAAGTAGGCACACGTATTTATTGCACTAATTTCAAACTTGTTTGTTTCATCATAAGCAGTGACACAGGAAAGAAGTACACAGAGATGGACCTGATGTTGCAAGATAAATGTTGGCTGCAGCAATACACAATGTGTCCTGGTGCTGAAGGGATGACTACCGAAGCATTACACCATCAGGATACTGACAATGACATAATCTATGCATTGTGGGAGGGAGGAGAGCTGCTGAAGAAGACAGTAGAGCCAGAGAATTTTGTTACAGAGGTAAGGCATTGGGTCATAAAAGGAATAGCTCACCATCATATCTGGAGGATTCAGAGACAGGCCATAGCAGAAGTAAAATTAGCCAAATCCCAGAATACTGGCATTAGTTGTACATTTTGACTTTGCTGAGAACTGGTCTGTTGCTTTGTCGAACAAAACTCGAAGCTATCACAGGCACATATTACAGGTATCAATATTAACATGTGTTGCTCACTTCCTTGGAACATTCGAAGCTATCACAGGCACATATTACAGGTATCAATATTAACATGTGTTGCTCACTTCCTTGGAACATCACACTGTTTAGCTATTTTCAGTGATGATCTTATTTATGACAGTGCACATGCATGCTACGCTGTCAGCACAATAATTGATGGCATAGCATTTAGAGGCCATGCATTTCTTAAACATGTGTAAGTGACTGATGGTGCAGCATCTAATTTTAAAAAAATGCTTTCAGCTTTATGGGCTTGGTCATCACTGTAGTACAGGAACTAAGACAAAAAAGCAGATATTTGCAGCAACAGGTCATGGAAAAAGTGCATGTGGTGGGGTAGGAGATCTCTGTAAACATCTTGCAACAAGATTTAAACTCCAGCATGAAGCTGTTGATGCTATAACAGATGCTACTGGATTTGTAAACATCATGAAACTCTTAATTCTAAATGAAAGTGCATTAAGGGAATTCTGTTTAAAAAAGAGAGAAGAATGGTCTGCTATGAAGCCTGTGGTAGGAATTCAATCAAGTCACTACTGGGTTGCATCCCAGAGTGGCACATACATTGCAAGAACAGTTCTCCATGAAATGCAGCGACCACAGTATACATTAGAAGACTTCGTAGTGAGCTACTTCATTTCTTGTGTGTATAACAATCAGTGGAGTGTGGGACAGATAATAAGTGTCTCTCATGAGCTGCAAGATATAACCGCCTGCTTTGTGACACCTCATAGTCCTGCTAATGCTTTCAAATAGCCATCATAAAAAGTTCACTGTGCAGTTCTCATTTCCTAAGTACTACTCTTGTTGGATCATTCTTGTCCATCTGCAAACTCAGCTATATAAGTTCAATGAGAAGCAGACGAAAAAAAACAAATGATCTCTCTTCAACAGTGCAGTGTTGGTTTTTACACTGTAGGCAATTTTACTTCATGGAAAGTCGTGAAAAAGTAAAATAAAGACTGAAGACAATAATAATTTGTGAATAATATCATAAAAAGAAATATGGGTATAAATATTCTACATCTCATTTTTATATAAAATGCTTTCAAAGAAATTTATAAATTGTTTTCTCACACACTTATAATGTTGTAAAGTAATTATTTTGATCAGGAATACCAGTTTTGCATGACATTTACTTAAAATCACTGGCCATTTTACATACTTAAAAGTGTTCATGATTTTTTGACCCACCTAAAAAATTTCTCAAATTTTGTACAGAAAAGTATTGCCCACTCTGATTGTACATTCTCTAAGTACAATGACCAACTAAAGTACCATGAAACTTTTAGAAGATCTAGGGTGGGGGTTTAGGAGAAAATAATTTCTAAATAACCAAAAAAATTCAGATTCTTTCATCTTTATGTACAAATACGTTGACAGTTTAAGAATTTCATGCATTAATGTCATAGTTCACATCCTGTGGCTTTTCATATTTTCAAAACATAATATGGAAATTCCAAAAAGATTTTGAAATTTGAAAAAAGTTGTAAATTTTCATGTTTTTTAAGGAAGCAGCTCAGTAGTGTGTATCTATTAATTATGTCTCTTAATATTGGGAACACAGTATTTATTGGATTAATTCATATCTCTGTAACTTCTGATTTTTTTATCAAAACTTTTCAATTTTCCCTTTCATTACGACATTTTCAGAAATACTCTCATTTAGAGAGGTCTGTAGCATTTTAACAAATCATCAGAAATCAAAATATTATAGTTTTGGAGAGGTATCATGTGGAAATTCAACTTACACTTTTTGCAGCAAACTTTGAAATGATGATGTGGCACATTTGCTCTTGACCTGTATGATATGAGACAAATTCGTCCATCATAATAAATGAAAATATTGGTGATGCTAAGTGATTTAGACAGCTTTATTTGCAAAAATTCACACTGATTGCAGACTTGTTTATGGAATTTCTTTCCTTTCTTAATTTCCTTCACTTACAATTTCATCATAGTAGCAAACATGGCACTTCACTAAATTATAATTTCCCCAGTTAAGCAGGTCCCCCAACTTTCACTTTCTACATTAGAAATAAATATTTTAATTCCATACAGTAACAACTGACCACTGCATTATCCTCCATCAGTAATATCTTGGGTGCCAGTAAGGGAAACTGAAATTACAACACCGTTCTTCTGGATATTTGTGTTGGCTTTCCCAAACTGGAGTTGTTACTTCTCCTTCAAGTAGCTGCTCAATTGTCACCATGAGGCTGAACATGTTTTATTTCCACCATCCAACCAAGGAAAATTCCTTGGCAGCACCAGGAAACTAATATGAGTTCATTATTTGGCTGTCAGATACATGTTTCTCACTCAGCTGCAGAATGTACAGTCCAATCCATGAAATAGATTTTACCAACCACGAAGTTTCAAAACAGCACAAATTTCTCTGCAGACTGAAAGATTCATTCTGTGTTTAGACTGTTGTACCCGAAATGTGATAAGATCCTACTATTCAAACAGTACTACTGTAATAGACGGAAACTTTCATCATCGGTAGAAATCCCTACATTGTAATTATGAAACTAATCCATTAACTTCTGTAGGAGTTCAGGAATCTGCAAATAATTTTCACCTGCAATAGTATCCAGAAGGATCTCTTCGTGTTCTGTTTTAATCATTTGTTGGACACTGTGGTAAAGCACATGAGCAACATTCCTATTGACCAGTCTACACCATTTAATGCTGTATGTTTCAGTAGATTTCATCAGGAGTCTGCATTCATTCATTATTTCAAATTCTTTTAAAATGAATAGCACTAACACTATCAGTATGTCAACAAATAGTTGCAGTATGAGTGAGAAGTCCAATGTTGTTAAATGCACTTGTCGTGACACTCCTTATCCTCCTTATCTAAGCTTCTTTGACTTTTCCCAGTTCTGAAATGTGATAAATGGTGGAACAAAAGACACTCATTTTCACTGATTCACTTCATAAAGAGTTTTGATGATAGTGACACTTCAGTTATGTTCCACGAGTCACAGTTACATCTTGTAGCTTAAGTTATAAAATGTGGTATGCAGACAAAACAGAAGACAAATTTGTTATAAATAAGTATGCAAACACACAGTAAAGACACTATGACATGCGAAAAGAAATCAAATCTCTGAAGAAATCTGAAGCACTGAGAAGAATTTAAGAAGGGCAATAGCAGAATATCTATATGAGTGCCAAGCAGCTCTTAAATAAGTATCAACTACCACACTTAAATATTCAGAGGGAAGATGGGATAACTGGCAGTAAACAGACAAAAAAGTGAGAGATCCTGGCCAGATACTTTGATAATTGGTTACATTGCAGAGGACCTTCAGATAAATGGTCAACAGTAATTCCATAACACAGATACAATCTCAGAAGAGAAAAAAGAAATGGATAAATTAGTTGGGGGAACTGAGATGCTGAAAATCACAAAGCCTTAGAGCAACCAGTGGAGAAGAGCTGGGAATCTGAAGCAATTCCAACTATTCTGGTTCACCCTCAACGTACAAAAGATGATAAATGGATCCCAATTAACAACTGTGGCATTTTGATCATCCTTCTCTATATAAAGTACTACCCAAAGCACTGTCGATGTAGTCAGTGGAGCAAATAGACTGTCAGCTTGGGGAATGTCAAGCAAGCTACCGAAAAGAAAGATCACACACTGAGATATGGAGCCTGAAGAAGAGAGTGCTGAGAAACTACCTCTGCAAAGATCTGGTACTGATAAAATTTGGAGCAGACACTAAAGTAATGGAAAGGCAAAATTTATGGGGGAACTCTCCAAAGAGTTTGATATTAAATCAGTCATCAGTCAGGCTGATAGGCTGTCTCCACATACCATCATTTCTGTTTTGCACAACATCCACGTACACAGGGAAAAGAACTGGACAAGAAAGGGCCACTCAACCAAGTAAACACTGGAGGGACTGCAAGTGGTATCAAGATTAACTGCCTGGTAGTTGCTGATGATTTTGCGATCTTGTTCTCTGAGCTGATAAACAGCAATAAAAAAAAGCCAATCTGCAAATTTCCTTTTGAGAGAAAAACTATGACAAAAACATCAAAACCTCCTCTATAACTGAACTCAAGGCATGGAAAGAAACAAAGAAAGAAAGAAAAAAAAATGACTGCCTTGAATATCTCTGGGAAATTGTGCAACTGAAAACTAGCAAAGCAGATGCCAACAATATCAGGTGAGGGGAGATAGGAAAAGCTCATCACATGACATGCATTTTACAGAATGAAAAGTCATTTCAAGATGAGCTAAACTAAGGCACAACAGCTAAACTACGACACTATAACAACACTGTGACTAAAACAGTGTCTGTATGTAAGTGAATGTCTCCAAATGACAGAAATGTAGGGACCAAGAGAAGCTGAGATATTTGACAGAAAGATCATTTGCAAGATAATGGGATGAAAGATCATGGATGGACTGTGTACATTACAAGGAATGGAAGAACTCCAGCAAGAAAATCAAAGACTTGTGGAGTTAATTGGGAAAAGTAGATTAGAAGTTGCGAACATATTTAGGATACATGATAAGATCTGGGTTAAACTGAGAGACATGCCAGAATGGAAAAGTATAAATCAGTGTTCAACAGTTTTAAAGACTTCCATGATGAACAGAAACTGAACGGTGTATAGACTGAGAAGGACGTCAAGCTGCCAGAGAAAGAATGAAAAAAAGGCTTTCAATAATGTGTGATTGTTACTCATTGTGGTCTTCAACTGTACATATAAAAAAAGTAATGGAAAGTAGCCATAAGTCTTATATCATTGGCAAGAATCCTTTTTCACACACCGGGAGTTATGAGAATCACCTTCCACCTGTGAACAATGAACATAAGCCACTGTAAAATCTGACATGCTGTGTGTGTGTGTGTGTGTGTGTGTGTGTGAGAGAGAGAGAGAGAGAGAGAGAGAGAGAGAGAGAATGAAATGCCCTATCTATCTTGTCTTGCGAAAAAAACATTAAATGAACATTCCTAACCGAGTTTTGGTTGCACCTTTTTCCACATTTTATTACTAAAGTAATGGAAATACAAACATTACTATAAAGGCCAAGAAATGGAGAGGTTTTTGTTTGCAAAGTTGTGTTCTATGTAATTCCCCAGTTTGTTGCTATGATCATAGGCTCCCGATACTGCTCTAATGGGATATAAGCATGAACCTGGTGAGTGCTTGTTGAACTATTAGCCTACCAGCCTTGTTAGCATTACGTACATAATGTTTTGGAATATGCTTTGACTTTTTGTGGCTCTAGCATTTTCCTGTGTTGCCAGCATTAGTAAGTAATTATGCTGAAACAGAAAGTGAATTCCATAAAAATATGTAATATTGCTGAGCAGTTAAGTGCAGATGGAATTCAGAATGACAGGTCTGTTCCGACATGCAGTGTTTGTGATATATCAATAACAACTGACGAAAACAATAATGTAATTGTATTACGCAGCGTATAGCTAGCATAAAATACGGGAAAAATAAAGAACTACAATGTAGTAAAGCAGGAGTTCGACTATGATTAATTGGCGAGGCAATGTCTCAGTCAAATTCAAGAAACTAAAACCTAAACTCCACCCGAAAAGGTCATGAACTGCAAACGAAACCCACACAGTTGAAAATTTACTTTCTCAACTAAACAAACAATGCCAGTGTGATCCAAGGTTCAATGATGCATGTCTGAGAGAATTTCATGTCATATATGAAGTAAAACAGGTTTTGGTGATGTTTGTATGAATACTAACATATAAAACGTGCACCTTCTTTGACTAAATTACAACATCTTCGTCGCAGCACCTATTCAACCTAGTTTTTTTCACCTAAAATTTGTAGCTCTAGTCATCAGAGATAGAGTACAGGTCTCTGTATAATAAGCATGGTGAAGGATATCAGCTGTGTCTTATCCAAAGGAACTATCTTGTCATTCACTTTAACCAGAGTAGGTAAACCAGAGAAAGTCCTAAGTCTGGATGATCCTGTTTTGCTCCATGTCGGGATACTCATTTACAAAGCTTCACTTTACATGAAAGACTACTGCTTCTTTAGGTATCTTTTTCCTTTTGTTTAAAAAACCTCATGTAATATAAACATTTAATACAAATGAAAAAATATCAAACAAAAATAAAAATTAAAGTAAGAGAAACAGATGGAAATACTTGTGCAAAAGAAGCTTCATTGTAGCGCCGCAGACTAGCGCCAGCACTCTTAGGGTGGCTCCCACCGCTGCGTCCATCTCTGGCACTCTGGGATCCTCCCTGCTTTGCCCGAACAGTGTAACTGTGGAAAGTTTTGTGCACAGTCACTTTTCCTCCTAGAGCACAATGAAGCCAAAAA
The DNA here is from genome assembly GCF_021461385.2 of Schistocerca piceifrons. Classification (NCBI taxonomy): domain Eukaryota; kingdom Metazoa; phylum Arthropoda; class Insecta; order Orthoptera; family Acrididae; genus Schistocerca; species Schistocerca piceifrons. The sequence goes on along the minus strand of NC_060140.1, from coordinate 714,011,766 downwards.
AATGTTGGTATTAACATGCAGATGTATTCTTACAAGGTCTGAAACACGTTAGCAATAGTAATCACTAAAAGTGTAAGTTATTGGCAAACAAACATCTGAATATGCATACGAGAAGCTAATAAAAAGTAGAAAATGCAAGTAACTGAATAGTTGTCACATGAGTGATTGAGCCTGAAGCACGATACAATCTCTCTCACAAAAGGTAGCAGTTCAATGACAAAATATTTTTTTAAAATAAATGCAGTGCAATCATCATCATCATCATCATCATGTTCTTATTCTTCTTCAAAACAAATAGCAAGGTCCTATGGGTGTGTAAGCTACATCATTCTCAGGAATTAGAACACACACTCCTCAGAAATCCAAACATTCTCTTGAAATGTGAAAATATTGAGATTTTTACACCAGTGCACATATGTCTGCCAGAAATTCACTAAACTGTTAGAATGCGATCAGTACAAAGATATTCATGGTGACTTCCTTGGACTGACTACAATCTGATATCAATGGTTACAGTGCTGGTTTCACTGACTATATCTCATTGTCAATGATTTCCATGCAATTATCTTTCCAATAGAGGAGCACTGTGAAGTATACAGAGATGCCACACTGCACCACAGTGTGTCTCCTGAAATCATCCCTGATCTGCAGCCTCACAACTACTTTCCATGTGCCCTAAAAACCATACCCTCTCCTGCTTTAGATCTCTCTCTCTCTCTCTCTCTCTCTCTCTCTCTCTCCAAACACTGTGATCTTTCCAGACGATCAATTATACTCATAACACATCCATACCAGGCACATTTAGAAGGATAATGCAGTAAGATTACAGAAGGTAGCTTAACACCCCCGCCCCCCTCCACCCCATGAACCATGGACCTTGCCGTTGGTGGGGAGGCTTGCGTGCCTCAGCGATACAGATGGCCGTACCGTAGGTGCAACTACAACAGAGGGTGTGTTGAGAGGCCAGACAAACGTGTGGTTCCTGATGAGGGGCAGCAGCCTTTTCAGTAGTTGCAGGGGCAACAGTCTGGATGATTGACTGGTCTGGCCTTGTAACACTAACCAAAACGGCCTTACTGTGCTGGTACTGTGAACGGCTGAAAGCAAGGGGAAACTACAGCCGTAATTTTTCCCGAGGGCATGCAGCTTTACTGTATGGTTAAATGATGATGGCGTCCTCTTGGGTAAAATATTCCGGAGGTAAAATAGTCCCCCATTCGGATCTCCGGGTGGGTACTACTCAGGAGGACATCGTTATCAGGAGAAAGAAAACTGGCGTTCTACGGATTGGAGCGTGGCATGTCAGATCCCTTAATCGGGCAGGTAGGTTAGAAAATTTAAAAAGAGAAATGGATAGGTTAAAGTTAGATATAGTGGGAATTAGTGATGTTCGGTGGCAGGAGGAACAAGACTTTTGGTCAGGTGAATACAGGGTTATAAATACAAAATCAAATAGGGGTAATGCAGGAGTAGGTTTAATAATGAATAAAAAAAATAGGAGTGCAGGTAAGCTACTACAAACAGCATGGTGAACGCATTATTGTGGCCAAGATAGACACGAAGCCCACACCTACTACAATAGTACAAGTTTATATGCCAACTAGCTCTGCAGATGATGAAGAAATTGATGAAATGTATGATGAGATAAAAGAAATTATTCAGGTAGTGAAGGGAGACAAAAATTTGATAGTCATGGGTGACTGGAATTCGACAGTAGGAAAAGGGAGAGAAGCAAACATAGTAGGTGAATATGGATTGGGGGGAAGAAATGAAAGAGGAAGCCGTCTGGTAGAATTTTGCACAGAGCACAACTTAATCATAGCTAACACTTGGTTCAAGAATCATAAAAGAAGGTTGTACACATGGAAGAATCCTGGAAATACTAGAAGGTATCAGATAGATTATATAATGGTAAGACAGAGATTTAGGAACCAGGTATTAAATTGTAAGATATTTCCAGAGGCAGATGTGGACTCTGACCACAATCTATTGGTTATGAACTGTAGATTAAAACTGAAGAAACTGCAAAAAGGTGGGAATTTAAGGAGATGGGATCTGGACAAACTGATTAAACCAGAGGTTGTACAGAGTTTCAGGGAGAGCATAAGGGAACAATTGACAGGAATGGGGGAAAGAAATACAGTAGAAGAAGAATGGGTAGCTCTGAGGGATGAAGTAGTGAAGGCAGCAGAGGATCAAGTAGGTAAAAAGACGAGGGCTAGTAGAAATCCTTGGGTAACAGAAGAGATACTGAATTTAATTGATGAAAGGAGAAAATATAACAACGCAGTAAATGAAGCAGGCAAAAAGGAATACAAACGTCTCAAAAATGAGATTGACAGGAAGTGCAAAATGGCTAAGCAGGGATGGCTAGAGGACAAATGTAAGGATGTAGAGACTTATCTCACTAGGGGTAAGATAGATACTGCCTACAGGAAAATAAAAGAGACCTTTGGAGAAAAGAGAATATCAAGAGCACAGATGGAAACCCAGATCTAAGCAAAGAAGGGAAAGCAGAAAGGTGGAAGGAGTATATAGAGGGTCTATACAAGGGCGATGTACTTGAGGACAATATTATGGAAATGGAAGAGAATGTAGATGAAGACGACATGGGAAATACAATACTGTGTGAAGAGTTTGACAGAGCATTGAAAGACCTGAGTAGAAACAAGGCCCCGGGAGTAGACAACATTCCATTAGAACTACTGACGGCCTCGGGAGAGCCATTCCTGACTAAACTCTACCATCTGGTGAGCAAGATGTATGAGACAGGCGAAATACCCTCATACTTCAAGAAGAATATAATAATTCCAATCCCAAAGAAAGCAGGTGTTGACAGATGTGAAAATTATCGAACAATCAGTTTAATAAGCCACAGCTGCAAAATACTAACGCGAATTCTTTACAGACAAATGGAAAAACTAGTAGAAGCCAACCTTGGGGAAGATCAGTTTGGATTCCTTAGAAATATTGGAACATGTGAGGCAATACTGACCTTACGACTTATCTTAGAAGAAAGATTAAGGAAAGGCAAACCTACGTTTCTAGCATTTGTAGACTTAGAGAAAGCTTTTGACAATGTTGACTGGAATACTTTCTTTCAAATTCTAAAGGTGGCAGGGGTAAAATACAGGGAGCGAAAGGCTATTTACAATTTTTACAGAAGCCAGATGGCATAAGAGTCAAGGGACATGAAAAGGAAGCAGCGATTGGGAAGGGAGTGAGACAGGGTTGTAGCCTCTCCCCGATGTTATTCAATCTGTATATTGAGCAAGCAGTAAAGGAAACATAAGAAAATTTGGAGTAGGTATTAAAATCCAAGGAGAAGAAATAAAAACTTTGAGGTTTGCCGATGACATTGTAATTCTGTCAGAGACAGCAAAGGACTTGGAAGAGCAGTTGAATGGAATGGATGGTGTCTTGAAAGGAGGATATAAGATGAACATGAACAAAAGCAAAACGAGGATAATGGAATGTCGAATTAAGTCGGGTGATGCTGAGGATATTAGATTAGGAAATGAGACACTTAAAGTAGTAAAGGAGTTTTGCTATTTGGGGAGCAAAATAACTGATGATGGTCGAAGTAGAGAGGATATAAAATGTAGACTGGCAATGGCAAGAAAAGCGTTTCTGAAGAAAAGAAATTTGTTAACATCGAGTATAAATTTAAGTGTCAGGAAGTCGTTTCAGAAAGTATTTGTATGGAGTGTAGCCATATATGGAAGTGAAACATGGATGATAAATAGTTTGGACAAGAAGAGAATAGAAGCTTTCGAAATGTGGTGCTACAGAAGAATGCTGAAGATTAGATGGGTAGATCATATAACTAATGAGGAGGTATTGAATAGAATTGGGGAGAAGAGGAGCTTGTGGCACAACTTGACTAGAAGAAGGGATCGGTTCGTAGGACATGTTCTGAAGCAACAAGGGATCACAAATTTAGCATTGGAGGGTAGTGTGGAGGGTAAAAATCGTAGAGGGAGACCAAGAGATGAATACACTAAGCAGATTCAGAAGGACGTAGGTTGCAGTAAGTACTGGGAGATGAAGAAGCTTGCACAGGATAGAGTAGCATGGAGAGCTGCATCAAACCAGTCTCAGGACTGAAGACCACAACAAGAAGAACAACAGCTTAACACCTAATTTAACAAAGACTCATATCATGCAGTTGCAATAAAAAAGGAAGGACTTTTCATGTATTAGAACTAGAGAGCAATGATTACACACCTGAGAGAGCTCCACTTGTGGAGTCCCTAGCCATCCAGACAGATAATAAACTAACATTGTATCAGCATGTGGATAAGCTAATGAGAAATCTCAAGAAATCATCTCTGCATTTAAAAATCTCCCTTGCAAATTTGCTTTGCAGATGGGATTACTACCATAATTTCACTCAATGCTGTCCTAGCACATATTCTTCTAAGGAAATGGACCTGAGGTCAAAAAAACTATTTATTCTACATACATGTCACATAATAATACAGTGTAAACTGATAATTAAACACTTCAAGAAAACTCTTAGAGGACCATAAGGATCCATACATTTCCATACCAGCAGATTTTCTCCCTAATGGTATTTATCATTAAAAATAAAAATAAATTTAGGATGAACTGTGAAATTACAGCTACAATGTTGTTGTTGTCGTCATCTTCAGACCAAATAATGGTTTGACGTATCTCTCCGAACTAGTCTATACTTTGCAAATTTATTCATCTCTGCATAGCTACTAAAAGCGACATCCACTTCCATCTGCTTAAGATAGTCAAACCTTCGTTTCTCTATACAATTTTTAACGCCCACCCTTTTCCCTCCAAAGCTCACAGTTCTCCAATAAACAGAGTGATTACAAATGATTCCTTGGGTTTTGACGTATTATAGCTTCAAACATATAATGCCCACCCACTTGTACTAATAATCAGTCCAAAGAGTGTACTTTAAAGTTTTGTTTATGTCATTGCAGGTTCCATTTTGACTCACCAGATGGCAGGGGAGATGATAACAGTTAGCAAAATGGTGACTAATCAACAGAATGCATGTTATGTGTTGCAATATGAGAAGACAGAATCCGTCACTACTGTGCAGCATGCATTCCAAAGGCAGTAAAACATACAGCCACTGACTGACAAAAGCATTCGGCAATGGTATTGACAGTTCAAGGACACTGCCTCTGTAAAGGAACATCTCCGAGCGACCACCTATCATTGAGGAAACAGTGGAGAGCATCCAAGATGTGTTCCTCCATAGCCCACAGAAATCCACACATTGTGCAAGTCGTGAACTGGGATTCCTAAGCCAACTCTGTGGAAGAAATTACATCAGAAACTGTTTCACTTGCAGCTATTGCAAGGTTTATGACTAAATGACCGCACCATCAGATGCGAATTTTGTGAAAGTTTCTAGGAGGCAATGGAACTTTTTTCCTGCTGATCATGTTCAGTGATGAGGCAACGCTTCAGCTAAACGGTAAAGTGAATTGTCACAATGTCTGTGTATGGGGCATGGAAAATCCCCAAGATATTCCCCAAAGGCGATTATCTCCTGTGCTGTGTCATGTAGCAATGTTTATGGGCCCTACTTTTTTCCTGGGAAAACTGTGACGGGTATGACATAACTACATGTTAGAAGACTGGTTGTTTCCGAGACTGATAGCTGATAACACACACTTCATATTCCAACAACACAGAGCTCTGCCTCATTGGTTAGAAAATTGCACTGCCAAGTAAACAAGGAACTTCCAAACAGATAGTCTGGGTGATGTGCACTCTTCAGGTTGCCCCCGAGGCCTCCCCACCTTACAGTTTGTGACTTTTTTTGCTTTAGGGATACTTGAAAGACAATGTGTACATACCACCTTTTCCAACAACATTGGCTGAGCTCCAGGATCGTATCACTGCTGCACTGGCAAACACTGACAGGGACATGCTTGAATGTGTATGGACTGAGTTTGACTACTGCATAGACATGTCATGTAGTGCAAGGACAGCACTTAGCACTTAGAACATTTGTAATGATGGATAAGAAACTTGAAAACGTGCTTTTTCATACACTGTATCGGTCACTATTCTGTATGTAATACTTTGTGAAATACATTCATCCAAAACCCAATGAATCATTTATAATCAGCATGTATACCAAATGGCGTATTTGAAAAAGTAATTATTTCATGTGTGTGCATAAAAGCAAGTACAGACAGGTGTCTGCCTGATTGGGTTTGAAAAATAATGTCACTGGCTACCTTTGATACCCTCTTCTTAGATCGCAAAATTGGATATGTGTCAACATCAGGTTGTACACCTATTGTAGCTTTGAAATCATATCAGATTTGTACAACTTAATTTTATTTTATAATCACCACCATTTGTGTTCCTGTGATATAAGAATATGTCCAAATGTCCAAACTGGTATATGGAATACAGTTAGATACTATTAAATGAATCTTAAATCTAGAAACCAAATACAGCAAAGGGATTGATGCGAAAATTGTTAGCTTCTATAAAAGAATGAACAGTGGTGGCTGTTGCGTAAGAACGCAAGAATACGGGAAAACCACAACTTTTGACACTTTTCAGAATTATTGGTTATTTCTCTTTGAATGCTGTTAAACATAATGCAGATGTGGTAATCTGAAAGACACAGTGCTAAATCTACCACACTATACTTCACTGCTACTCCTCTAGACTGTGTGAAACTTGCCACCAGGGTCGCGAGCACACTTTCTTTTGTGCATGTTTTAAGGAGCTTTTTCACATTTGCAACTGACATCATGCAATTGCCTTATGGGCCAAATACATACAGATTTGATAAACAACGTGCACAGGCCATGGCGTGTACTGCTATCCATTACCACTCAACTACAAGTTTACATTAATGCCACTAGATGGTGGAACACTGCAGCAGACTTTTATTCCCATTCACTTTGCATAAATCCCACTAGAAAATGGTAGCACACTCCTCAGATGTGCCAATTCACTCATTATATAGTAAAATTAGATTGGACATCAATACATGTTATAGTTATTCTGACAGAAAAACCTATTTTGCAGGATTATGAATGAGATATAATATGTAAAGTTTTGGATTTTACCATACAGTAACCCATTTGAGTGCTGAGCACTATAAAGTACATCACTGATTGTGGGACTGTAGCATTTATTCATGCTTCTGACATCTGTTGATCTTATGGTGGGTCAGGGTTATCTGTGCTGTAGGTCCACACTGTATATATGAACATTCACCACAAGCTGTCTCACTGGTTTCTTTGCTATTCAATTAAATGTGGGATCAACAGTGGTGTGCTTTTGGCCCTCATGGTTTTCAGCACCTCATCTTTATTCTACTAAGTAATCATTTCGGTAGACAGTACTGCATGAATTTCATCATTTGCACGAACAGCAGTTTGTTTTGGAATTGGTTGTTTACTGTGCTGGAATCTGCTTTCATTTGTAGTATCAACATGAACTCTGTTGAACCTGTTTTAAAAAGAAAATTAACACGAAAAGTTAGCCGCAAAAGAATTACGGCCTCCCAGACCAGATCCAGTGACTGAGAAAGTGATGAAATCAAATAAGCATGACTACAAGTGAACAAAACAGTATATAATAAGTGTAAGGTGGTGTATTGGTGGAATGTGAGAATAACTGATTTTCAGCCTGCAAGTTAATTTATTAAGTAATACATGCGTTTAGATCTTGTACACTTCATAACAAAAAAAAGCATGAAAACTCCCACTTACACAAAAATGCCAATGGACATCAAAGAAACCTTACACGTTATTTCATTCTTGCCCTAAACTGTACTTAATTATGTACAACAAAATTAACTAAAAACAACTCTTTCTTTTTTCTGACAAGTTATGCACATATTATTATTATTATTAGCAGTGGCTGTAGTTGTATAAATACATTGATGAGTGTAACTGTTAAACAGGAGATGCTATTAATTTCACACACTCATATTTATCTCAATCTAAAAATTTGTGAACACCCGGAATGCATGCTCACGAGCCGCTGCCGAGAATGAAATACCAGAAATGTTACATTTCTACACACTTTCTTATAACTCAGTAAGGGTAAGACTTAACCCTTGCTGTAGATAGTGACTCAAAGAGTGAGGCTATTTAATTGCTCCCACGACTGGTGGTGCCACAATTTCACAGCAGGCACAAAGTAGTGGACTTAAGATAGAGCCTCCTTTGCCATATTATATCACGTGCCATGACCTCTTAGACTCTGACTAGGACAAAGCTACCCACACAATGAAAACATGCCAGTATCATACTCAATCTACATGCTTACAATACATGTGCTGGCTAACCTCTTTTGACAAGCAAAGCTGTGAGTTTTGACTATCTTTGGTGTGTCACTCTTTCTGGATTTCTTGTAGCAGTTTGGTGGATTTTGACTTTATTCACTGACTTACTTATTTCCACTGTTTTAATTCTTTGTGCAGTTGCTGTCAGCCAAAAGTTAGTATTGTATGCTGAAGTGGAACATATAAATTACTACCTGTTTCTGTTACTCGTGAATGATGGTCATAATTTGCACATAGAAATTGTGCTAAGTGCATGATAAATGCAAATATGCATATTGTCCTCAAATCCGTTTTATGTGTGTGAAATCGGAACAATGGATGTCACATTTCTACAAGTTCTGACAGCTGTTTATCGCCATTCCTCACTTGCTGGGTCAGCAGTTGTTCAATGGAGGCACACCCCTTTTCAGAGACATGCAGTGCTCCACAGAACAATTACATCGCAGTACGAAAAAATAATAATTACCTCACAGTACGAAAAAACTGCAAAGTGGTTGTGAGCCACAAAATTGCTCTCACAGTGACATTTAAACTTTTGTGCCAGAGGTTTAACAATGGTTAAAGGATACAAAATTATGTGATAACTGTGAATAAATTATGTATTTTTATCTGGATAACTGAGCATGAACAAATAAATGGATGACATCATGAGAACATGGAAACAATGTTCAATTAATGTGACATATGTTAATGTTTATCAACAGAAATGTATTAAAAGTAGTGTTTCCTGTTGTCTTATTCAGTTAAAATAAATATTTCATGAAGGAGCTATATTTCTTGTTTCCTGATTCAAGAGACACTATGTTTCCAGTGCCAAGATTTCAGTCCAGAGTCAATGAGAAAAATAAGCACGACACATAACCTAGTCAAAGCAAAAGGGGATCTCAGGTGATTGTAATATGGTTCCTGTAGATTTTCATCTCCCACTTTTAATCTAACTACAGTCAGCTGAGGCAGAACACAGGTAATACTTCATTCCTGGCAACCATGGCAGGACGTGAAACCTGCAGACTAGAAAAGATCGAGGGAAGAACAAGAGGGAAAATAAGAGTGCAGCAAATTGTAATTACATCACAGTATCAAAAAATCATAATTACATCACAGTACGAAAAAACTGCAAAGTAGTTGTGAACCACAAAACTGCTCTCACAGTCACATTTAAACTTTTGTGCCAGAGTTTTCACAATGGTTAAAGGATACAAAATTATGTGAAAACTTTGAAGAAATTAAGTAGTTTTATCTGGATAACTGAGCATGAACAAGCAGGTTGTTGTTGACAATGGGATCAACAACTTATACTGGCAGCAATGCACAAAATGCGCACAAAACGCACACACTGTGCCCTCTCAAATTTTGAGAAAAGAAGAATATATCAGTCGAAAAAAAGAAGTACCAAGTTTCTCGACATCATTAATACTAAAGAATCAAGCAATAAATCCATGAGTCATAAGACTGACAGACACGCCATCAAGTTGTTCTTATCTCATTGACCACGCATCAATGTACTGGACGTCTAATACAGTTGCACAACTAATTTCAGCATTGGGCACAGCCAGCAGAACACTGGTCTACAGCATCGCAGATATCATTGCCCACTGAACACTTCTGTGCTGAACTCTCATCCTGTACCAGATTTGTAACTACGGTTTTTGTTCAACTAAAAGAACTGGAAGAACCTTTGCAACAGCCCTTTCATGTAATGGGGTAATAACAGTAGTCACTATATGGTACTTGTTTCCTGTGACACTGTGGAGCCAATATACCGCTGTGGGTCTGCACTCATCAGCATGAATCTGTGTAGCACGAAGCTACACTTAGTTGCACTCATCAGCTATTCAAGACAAAACAGCAACCAAATATCCTTGTTTACTGCAAGCACTGCATTCCAGAGGTGCAGATAGCTCCTGTAGCTATGACTGTAGAATTATTCGGAATACAATTTTTTGTGGCTGAATGAGTCATTAAAGTTGTGAAGGATGGAACCACAAAATTCAGCACACATTAATACTTTTTTAATCATCATGAGCACCAAACAATTTTTTGGTGATTATCAGTTTCAATTTTTTTCTTTTCTTTTTTTTCTTTTGCACAGCATCTTCACATTACATAATTCACTTCACTGTGACATTAGTATATTTATTCAGTGAGCATGTCTAATGAGACCGTTTGTACAACCCGTGGTAATCAAATGAACTTCGATCTGAAGATAACTGGCTAAAAATTTGAAATAAGTAATCTCAAAAATTTATATTGTGACCCTGGTGATTAATAAATACTGTGATGATATAAGGAGTGATAATGGACTCTCCTATGCACATTGTGTTTTTGCATATAAAGTGATGTAGAAAACAGCATCTATTCTGAGCAGGAACAATAATGCGCGCACAGATTCTTCAGTGTTTGTATTTTATGGGACTGTGGATGTGCTATTCCAACTGAAGAGCTGCTTGAGTGAGAAGTAGCAGCACCAGTCACAAAAACTGACAACAGCTAGGAGAGCAGTGTGCTGACCACATGCCCCTCCATATCTGCATCCGGTGACACCTAAGGGCTGAGGATAACACGGCAGCTGTTCGGCACCATTGGACCTTCAAGGCCTGCTCGGACAGTGTTTGTTTTTTTGTGGATGTAGTAATACCCACTTTATGACGTTTGTTGTCTTATAGGAACACAACAGTGGCATGGAAACTGAGGACAATAGCCAAGTATTGTTGTTGCACATCACATTTTTAGTACAAATTTGATATATCTAACTCACTGTCAAATGATCACTGTGTGCTGAAGTCATTTTGAATCAGTGAGAGATGTTCACAAACTTATCGAAACTTGGAGACAATTGTTTAGTGCCTTTGCCCAAACACCCAAGAAACTCTTATCTAATTAAATATTCACTAAGCAGCAGCATGGGAACACACACACAAAAAAAGGTTTAACCTTTATAAGCTTTCTGAGCCAGTGGCTCTTTCTTCTGGCAGAAGAGTTGCAGAGGAAGGAAGTAGGGTGAAGGAAAAGGACTGGAGAGTTTTAGGGAAAGGGGTACAGTTCAGAAAAGTCACTCAGAACACAGGTAAGGGGAGACTTACTGGATGGGATGAGAAGGAAGGACTGATTGTTCAACTATCATTAGGCGTTATTATTGTACTATCATTATGCTATCATTATCATTATATTATCAATAATTGATTATTTTCACTGTTCTGATTAAATATTCAGTAAGACATGCTGTACACTGTGTACTGAAAATTACATTGGTAAGTAAAACAATGCAGATCGGTGACCCCATGGAACATATATGGTTGATTTATTTTCTGCTGACTGAATCTTAAATAGACAGCTACTATTTACATTTGTTTGCCAAAATGGTTGATCAAAAAGACTACAAATGTTGTCAAATAATAGACTACTAAGCTTTACAAGTGGTCTCAGTACACAGACCGTCTCATGACAGTGAAGCGTCAAAGGAAATAATGACGCACATACTTGTGGCCACAGTGGAGTTTATTGTTTTATGAAATGTAATAATTTCATTTTTAGTTACATTTTGTTTTTACCAAGCCCATTTTCTATTTGTTTTACTCCGTAAGAATGTGTTAGGAATAAATATGTTGTTGTTCTTGGCAATTCCATCACTGTATCACCTGTGTCGTATATGGTATCATACATAAAGCTTCTCACCAAAGCTTTTTTGTCCCAACTTTACACTAAAATGCTCCTTTGTCATTTATCAGTGGTATTTTCTGTCACTTATCTGTTCTATGATCCTTCTAAATGGACAATTATTTGACAAAGATACTTATGTAAAGAGTGAAAGATGATGCAGATGCAAAGAAAGGAAATCTAAATTTCACATGAATCTAGGCAATTATTAAATTGAAATAAAGAGTTTCAAGAGGATGATTATGAACATGATGGAGCAACACAGCTTCATGAATTAGACAGAAACTACTCAGAAATATCTTTGAGTGGGTGCAATAAATTACAATAAAATCTGTAAGAGAAATCATTTTCAAATTTTATCAGTTAAGGTATAAGGTAGCATAGTAAATAACAATAGAAAGAAAACTGGTAGCACCCCATGGTGTTATTTTTGTATTTAGTCATTGAGTTAAGGTGTGTTTCATGTATCACTGAAATATGCATGCCTGAAGTATGTAGTAGTAACACCCATTTGTAAAAGCAGAAATTAACAACTGACATCTAATTATAGACCTAGACTCAAACTCAGGACTTTTGCCTATCACGAGCAAATGCTGTAATAACTGAACTACCTGAGCAAGACAATTGACCCGACTTCACAGCTTTCCTTCCACCATTACTTCATCTCTTAACTTCCAAACTTCATCATGCATCATGCTCAGGTAGCTCAGTTGTTAGAGCACTTGCCTGTGAAAGGTAAAGATCTCGAGTTTGAGTCTCAGTCTGGCACACAGGAAGTTTTATAACAGCACACACACTACTGAAGAATGAAAAATTCATTCTATTTACAGACTTGTCTCCTTCCGCCCCATGATCTGCAACAGTTGTGAGATGGTAGTTTGCAACAATACTGAACCATCTCTTTGAAGCTAACCTTTTAACACAGCCTCAATTTGCCTTCCATTAAGGCTTTTCTATGGAGAAAACAATATACAATCTGACTAGCTCAGTTCTAGTAGGACTAACAAGGAAACATATCCAGTTGGCCTTTTATGCGATCTTGCCAAGGCATTTTATTCTGTAAAACAAAAAATTCTACTAAGGAAATCTGAATGGTAGGGGGGTTAGAGACATTCACTGCATCGACAATGTCTTTTAATAACAGAAAACAGGAGATCAGACTTCCAAATGACATGACAGCAATAAAACTGAATTCAGAGAGGCGAAACAATAAATATATTGTCCCACTAGGCACACTGCTTGGTCCACTGTTGTTCTGGACCTACAAAAAAATACTCCAGGGACATTGGAGAACTCTTCAAAAGATATAATTTTTGCTGATAATACAAGAACACTGATAGAGAGTCATACCACATCCATACCAGACACAGCAATGAGAATAATTGGGTGTTAGCTCTTACTCTTATAAAAACTCATACTACGCAATTTTAAACAACAAAAATGACTAATAAGTACCAAGAGTAGAGACCAACAGGTGTCAACTAGATGCAATGGCGGATACATATGGGGGGCACCCTCCCCCCTCCCCTTCCTTGTGGGGACACCCGCATTGCCACCCGCACCGTCCCCGTCAGTCAGCGTACATGCTATTTGTTCGTTTCTTTTGTCAGTCGACTCGACTGAATCAAGTTATCAAGTAGTTGCACTTTCCTATGTAGCATCCGTGTCGTCATATTTTATATGTTTCTGTCTAGCACACAGATAGCTAACACAAACCTATGAAAAAAGTTGCTGCCATTCTAGTGATCTCGATACGTTGTTCTGTCTGGCATATGTTCGAGAAAAGTCACGAATATTCTCCTGTTTTCTTGTATAGAGAACCTTCAATACCTAGTGCTATAAATATGGACTATTCACCAGATTGGAAGCTAGTTTACATTCAGAAGCAGAAATATTAAGACTGAAGAATGAATAAATAAAAAGTTCCAAGGGTCAAGATTAGTAAAGAGTGAGAGTGATCAGTTGATTATGAGGTATTAATACAGTAATTCATAGTAATTTCTCTGTAAAAATATTGTTATGAGACTCGCCAAGAGGCGAAGGCAGTTATGGTAGAGTTAGACATGGAGATGGGTGTTCCTCGTCTTACACGCAAACAAAGACACAGGGAAAATTGCGATCATAATGATGATGTTATGACATATTGGAAAAGAACTGTTTTTATTCCAATACTGGACTATGTTACAACTGACATGAGAGAACTTTATACTGAAGAAAATATTTATCATTTAAAATTCAACATACTTTTGCCATCACAACTACTGAAACACGATGGTAATGATCTGGCACATAATTGAATCAGTGCTTGAAGAAGAATCACTCTTTGTGATTAAAAAAGAGACTAATGGGAGAGAGTCTTCAATACAAGCAAACGAGCATAGACGCCCTTAATTGTCGTGATTCTGTTATGCAAGCATTGTCTGTTTGTCCTAGATCTGACTATCCTACTTTGCACACACTGTAGAAAATATCTACTTGTCTACCTGCATCTACTGCAACAGTAGAACAAGTTTTTCAACATTGTGGCATACGAAGATATAGCTGAGGTCGACAATGAAGGAGGATCAACTTAATGACATTGGTTGTCCTACTGACGATGTAATTAACCAATTTGCCAGGAGAACAGGCACATAGAATTCATCATCTAAGGAAGAGAACCACAATTGTAACTGTTTTATATCACAAGATGGTATTGTGCTGTATATGTGTAGAATAAGTTTAAATAAAACTTTCTTAAACTTTGCATGTGACTTGATATTTTATTACAGTAAAAGTAAAGGTAGCTCAAGATATCTTTAGCACGCCCTCCTTGAGGTTTTTCTGTACAGCCACTGACTGGATGTGGTTTCCATGTTTGAAGTTTCTAGGTGACCTGATGGGTAATAAACTGAGGTGACATCAAAAGTGAATATAACAAAAAAATCTCAGTTCTGTCTGCTTTGCATTCAGAAATATCTTTCACTGTGTTAACCTACATACACAATTGCTAGCACACTTTCACTCAATATTAATATATGACATAATCTTCTGTGTCAGTGCAACCAAGATGAAAAAAGCATTTATTGCACAGAAATGTGCAATGCAAATATTGTGTAAAGTTGGCAACCAACATCTTGCAGATGCCTTTTCAGCAACCTTGGGACTTTTACATTCATGTACCAGTATATATACTGTCTAATAGTATTTGTGGTTAATAACACTACTGGAAGTAAAAATAATTTCCATATAAAGTTGCATCCCTATCTAAGATTCAGAATGGAGTTTCACACTCTGGTTCAAAAGTCTATAACAGATTACTAATAGAAAGGAAATTTAAAACACTCAGATAATGCAAAACAAAGTAAAATATACCCTATTATGGACTATTTCTAAGGATATTTGGTACGTACAGCTCTAATGTTCGTATTAAGCGGATCTTGACTTGCCAGTATACAGACAGCTCTAGGGTCTGTGCAAGGTAAATGTTTTGCTTGAAATCCTTACATATTATAAAATGGATGTAAATATGTATTTATGTTCCACACCTCCTCCTAAACCACTAGACAAATTTCAACCAAACTTAGTATTTGGAAAGAATCAGTGTGAGGGGGTGAGAACCACCTACCTATGAAAAGGGTGGGGTGGGGATAAAAAAGCAGTGTAGCCAACAACACTCAAATACCCATATTTTAGTCATCTCCCCACAAAATGGTGAAAGGATAAAAGTTTACTGCTTATTACATTATTGTTGTTCATGTAGTAAAACTGCCACATGAAGCATGATGTTTTAAATTATTACACCTATACGATTAAATGTAGTCACGACCCATTTTTTAAGCAGTATTCATATATGCCATTGAATGTACCACCAAATTATATCATTGTATGACACACAATTCAGGAGATATGAGTCAAATACTTATATGTGTGAAAAACTGTGGCATTATGTATGTCGTTTTAATTAATTACTTCTTTACTACCAACTGTGTTCACAATAGATTTCACAGACAGAAGCAACGTATACCACTGGATATGCTTGCAAAATTATATTGTTGTACTGTACAGCACATCAATCAGGAAATATGATGCAGATGGACCAGAAGGGAAGGAGCAAATGGACAGAGAGAATGGGGAGGAGGAGATGGACAGAGAGAGGGAGAAGAAGGAGATGGACTAATAGAAGATTACAATAAATACACACCCAGGCAATGCTGGGTACTTGGCCAGTATTAGATAAAAAGAAGAGCTGAGTAGTATAAGAGAAGCAGCATTGGCTTTCTTCAATGTAAGTGTTATTTCTCCTAATACATCTACACAAAGTTTTGTATAGGACAGTGATTCAGATTCCCTACCTAGCACGGATGTGGGCATGTCAAGAGGTACTAAGGCTGTGAGTGGCAGCCCCTTCTGGTCTCGAGTGCTTACTGATTTGGAACACTCGTATCGCTACGCCGGCAACACTATGTCCAGGCCCTGTTATTGCTTCATTCACTTTGAGAACTCCACTTATTGTGGACTTATAGGAATGGTGTTCATTTCATTGTGGTTCACTGTACCCACTGGAGCAAGTGGCAAACAGTTTCTGCCCATGTCACACAGGACAGAAAACTGGCAATGAGCAACTTCCTCACCATGCTGTTTTGTTTAGAGAACCTTGGCTCCTGAGTCTGTCAAGTTGTGACAGCAGCAGTTGCAGCAGCAGCAGCAGCAGCAGCAGGAACAGCACACATTGCTTTACTGTTTCTCCAAAATCAACAACAAGTGGCAGCTGTTGTCTCCATGCCTCTCCTTCGATCAGTTGCTTCCTTTACGAGGCAAGCAAGAGTTGGGACGTCTATTTATGGCATTTCTAACTACACTTCAGCACAAGTAAAACTGATGATCCTGAATGCCTTAGTGCACTATGACTGTCTTCTAGCAGTAAATTATACAAAGTGGTGCAAAAACTCATGCCCACTCTTGGTCTCTAGTAGTCTAAGGTTTTCTGAAGTTTGCAGTCTGCTGACTGAATACTACAGTCACCAAAAGTGTTGTTGCAGCAAGTTTAGTCAGTGTATTAAGCAAAGTAAACCATCCTAGGCACTGTGGGCTGCTGATTTACAAGGCTTATCTCGCAAATGTGATTTTGCCTGTCAAAAGTATGGCACATATTATGCAGAGTCTTTAATTCAGGACATTATAATCTGCCTGCCTCCGGATTGTGAAGTTAGTACAAAGGCTTTAGAAACATTGGATTCTACTTTGAGTGATGTGTTAGAAACTGCTAAGGCATATGAAGTGATTGTCTCAGCACAAGCTCTGTTCATGATTCTTCTGGTTTCAACACTGTTAGTGGTATGAGTCTTACTCTTTGATCAACTGATGACTCCCAGTTAAGGTCATTATCCAGTTCACCAAGCTCTCATGTGTCCAGTAGTCTAGTGACATGGGATTCAGTACTTAGTTGCTGTTGTGCTTGTCATTCAACTGATGACTAAGTCAAGATCTTAATCTGTTTCACTGAGCTCTCATGCGTCCAGTAGTCCGGCGCCTTGGCATTCAGTAACTAGAGCTTCGTCTCCCTCTGCACTGTTATACTTGTAAAGACAAAAAGTGCTTGATTTGTTATCGAAACCAGAAGAATATTCCTCCCAGTCATTGAATGAGAACCCAGCACAAGTGTGGCCTTCATCATCACTGGCATCACTGCCCATACCATAATGTCATCTGTGTTGCTCGCCACAATCCAGGACACCTCATGAGCGTCAGCCTCAGCTGGGTGGCATTAATTTCGGCCACTAGAATACTGCATGCCATTCTGCTGCTGCCAAGGACAACAGAAGATGGGATACAGGGTTGTTGTTGTTGTCTTCAGTCCAGAGACTGGTTTGATGCAGCTCTCCATGCTACTCTATCCTGTGCAAGCTTCTTCATCTCCCAGTACCTATTGCAACCTACATCCTTCTGAATCTGTTTAGTGTATTCATCTCTTGGTCTCCCTCTATGATTTTTACCTTCCACGCTGCCCTCCAATACTAAATTGGTGATCCCTTGATGCCTCAGAACATGTCAACCAACCGATCCCTTCTTCTAGTCAAGTTGTGCCACAAACTCCTCTTCTCCCCAATTCTATTCAGTACCTCCTCATTAGTTATATGATCTACCCATCTAATCTTCAGCATTCTTCTGTAGCACCACATTTCGAAAGTTTCTATTCGTTTCTTGTCTAAACTTTTTATTGTCCATGTTTCACTTCCATACATGGCTACGCTCCATACAAATACTTTCAGAAATGACTTCCTGACACTTAAATCTATACTCAATGTTAACAAATTTCTCTTCTTCAGAAACTCTTTCCTTGCCATTGCCAGTCTACATTTTATATGCTCTCTACTTCGACCATCATCAGTTATTTTGCTCCCCAAATAGCAAAACTCCCTTACTACTTTAAGTGTCTCATTTCCTAATCTAATTCCCTCAGCATCACCCAACTTGATTCGACTACATTCCATTATCCTCGTTTTGCTTTTGTTGATGTTCATCTTATATTCTCCTTTCAAGACACTATCCATTCCGTTCAACTGCTCTTACAAGTCCTTTGCTGTCTCTGAAGAATTACAATGTCATCGGCGAACCTCAAAGTTTTTATTTCTTCTCCATGGATTTTAATACCTGCTCCGAATTTTTCTTTTGTTTCCCTTAACGCTTGCTCAATATACAGATTGAATAGCATTGGGGAGAGGCTACAACCCTGTCTCACTCCCTTCCCAACCACTGCTTCCCTTTCATGTCCCTCGACTCTCATAACTGCCATCTGGTTTCTGTATAAATTGTAAATAGCCTTTCGCTCCCTGTATTTTACCCCTGCCACCTTCAGAATTTGACAGAGAGTATTCCAGTCAACATTGTCAAAAGCTTTCTCTAAGTCTACAAATGCTAGAAACGTAGGTTTGCCTTTCCTTGATCTAGCTTCTAAGATAAGTCGTAGGGTCAGTACTGCCTCATGTGTTCCAACATTTCTAGAGAATCCAAACTGATCTTCCCCGAGGTCGGCTTCTACCAGTTTTTCCATTCGTCTGTAAAGAATTCACGTTAGTATTTTGCATCCGTGACTTATTAAACTGATTGTTCGGTAACTTTCACATCTGTCAGCACCTGCTTTCTTTGGGATTGGAATTATTATACAGGGTATCATGCTGCAATTGAACATCAATGGGGTGACATTAGAATTCCAATTGGACACTAGCACAGTTGTGTCCCTAATTAGTGGGGATACTTACCAGTTCATTATCTCCCCACCACTGTGCAAAGTGCGGATACACAATGGCCAAACAATCTCATGTGGGGTCAAACCATGCTGCAAGCTACATACAAAAACGTAGCTCGTCAATGAAATTTGCTTGTAGTTAATTCTACTAACATTTTTGGTCTCGAGACTTTTGTACTTTTTGGGTTCCAGGATGTATTGTGTGAAAATTTCAAACAGTGTTTGAACCTACCTTAGGTTGTGTAACAAATTTTCATGCACTTGTCTCTTTGAAGCATTTGGCAGTGCCTAAGTTCTGCTGAGCTCTTCCCATAACGTTCGCCATATGCAAACAATTTAATGCAAAACTAGACAGACTCCAGAATCTGGGTGTAATCTCCCCAGTCTTGCCTAGTCAGTGTGCAACACCTAGGGTTATTGTACAAAAAATGAAATGGTCACTTCAGATCTGTGGTGATTTTAAGTCTACCATCAATGCCAGAGTAAATGTGGATTTGTACCCAATTCCTAGGCAAGAGAAATTGTTTGTTAATTTGGCTAGAGATCAGAATTTTTCAGAAGTTGATCTCACGGATGCATATTTTTAATTACCCATTGATGAGTGCACAAAACAGTTTCTAGTGATTAACATGTCATTCGGCATGTGCAGATATAACGTACTGTCTTTGGGGTTCCTTGCACTCCAGCAATTTTCCATGGCTGTCTAAAACAGCTCAATCAGGGTGTCTCTAATTGCGTCAATTATTTGGATGATCTGCTAGTTATGGGGGCCATGCGGGAGCAGCACTTGCACAATTTATAACTGCAAGCCAATTGCCGATACTGTTGTCTTGCCAAGTGAAATTTATTCCACCTGAGAGTCAAGTATTTTGGTCACATATTAACTAAAGATGGCCCTACACCCACACAAGACCATGTGATCACCTTTACTAATTTACCAGTGCTTAAGAATCTTAAAGAATAGCAATGTTTTCTGGGCAAAGTCAATTATTACACAAAGTTCATTCCAAATGCCGCTCATACTTCCCACCCACTTAACCAGTTGTGTAAAAAGGGTGCTCTATTTGTATTATCAGAAGTGTGTAAATTAGTGTTTGCGCAACTTAAAAAGTGTCTTAGGTTGGCCCCTTGTCTGGCGACATTCCAGCTGAAGGGACAGTTAGCACTGGCCAAAGATGCATCCATTGTTGTACTGGTGCTATCCTGTTGCATAAATTTGCTGACAGCCTGGAACAACCTACTGCCTTTTGCATCTAAGTTGATGAACTCAGTGAACAAAATTACTCGCAGATTGAAAAAGAAGTGTTGGCTAATGTTTATGGTGTCTGGAAGTTCCATGTATACCTCTATGATACTAAGTTTCCTCATGTCTCCGCTGTCATTGTTTGGCCCCCATGCAAAACTTCTGAACATAACGACACAGTGGCTGCAGCAGTGGGTGTTGTTTCTTAGTAACTACAGTTATGGCAACCATTATAGAACTATCACACAGCACTCTAATGCCGATGTGCTGTCTCATTTGTTCTGTGGCCCAGGTGCCAATTTTGACAGACACAAAATACTGTGCTTTGCCTTGGACACAAACCAGTGTCAGACCCTTAATGTGTTACCCGTTACGGCAAGCGACATAGTGACAGCAATGAGTTGAGGCCCACTCCTTTGCAGGGAGTTGCCCACAGTGTGGCGTGGCTCGCCTGAACATTTGCCTAAAAACACGGACCCAGAATGGTGAACTATATTAGACTCAATGTTATGAAAGGAGTTATTTTGTTGTCCACAGACAATGCTGAATGTTGGGTGGTTGTTCCTCCCATGCTCTGTCTCCGAATATTGTGACTCCTCCTAGCTGCACATTGGAAAATGTGCCAAACAAAATCAATGGCACACCATCATGCATATTGTCAAGGCACAGATGCTGCCATTGAACTACCACCTGTAACTTCTACACCTGTGTGCACAACCAGTCGGCTCCAGCACAGCATTTTGACTCGCGGCTCTGCCCTTATAACTTATGGCAAAGAGCACATATAGATTATGCCGGCCCTTTCCAGGGAGTGGTGTGATTGTTGGTCACTGACGCCCTTTGAAATTTCCCATATGTAGTATGGATGTCTACAACATCTGGTCTGGGCCTTACCTACCATCTTTGCTTTAAAAGGGACCGCAGATCCATTGGTTTCTGACAACAGCCTACAATTTATGGCTTCGGTGTTTTGGGATTTTTATAGACATAATGTTATTTGGCACCTGATCACCACCCTATTTCATAGAGCATCCAGTTCACAGGGTGAGTGGTTGGACTGGATATTCAGGTCAGAGATAAAAAAAAATCTTGACATTGGCAGCCTCAAGGTATGCACTCACCAGCTTTCTGTCCATGTACCAGTCCACCCCTATCAATAGATGTAGCCTGGTCATGATTTTGCATAGGCACCAACCACATAACCTGTCTGACCTCCTGCATCTGGCAGCACAGACTTTGCCTGCCCTCAACCCCATGTATTATCATACTGGCTCTCGTGTGTGGATCTACACATTTGCCCGAAACACTACGTGGACCCAGGGCATCATGTTTGCTAACAGGGGTTGACAGATGTGCGATGTGGTGGTCGCTCATGAGCAGTTGGTCTATCACCATAATCAACTTCGCCAACAGAGTGTGCCACCCCTAAGTCTTCCTCTGTCACTGGTGGGGGAGCACTGCTGGACTCATCCCAAAACCGTACCATCCTCTGGACCAGCTTTTTCCCCCTCCACCCTCTGTCCCAGTGCAAGGGGTCGATGAGAAGTAGATATTGACATATGATGGGAGCCAATGGAAGTGGATCCCCTTCCTCCCACCACGCCGTGAACGGCTCCCTTCCCTACCACCAGTGCCAGCCGCTCTGAATGACTACAGGACCGTGTGTGTTCTTGGAGTGGGAAACTGATGGAGGATGACCAATTGGTGCCACCCTCTTTCATAGACAATGGGCACTTCCCCGCAGGCTGGTCTAAATTGTACCCCATTGGTTGTCACTGGGCCTAAATCCATACAGATAGTGCCATCTCCCACTCTGGCTGTAAAGGATGTGTTGCTCAAGCCAATAATGGAAATTTCAGTTTCGCCCTCTGCCCGTCTTTGCCGCAGTTAGCATAGGTCAGGCTATTTCTGGCCCTACATGCTGATAAAAAGGGGGAGCAGTTTTGTATCTGATAGTGATTCGGGTTTCTCACCTAGCACAGATGTGGACATGTCAGATGCACTAAGGCTGCAAGCAGCTGTTGCGGGCCACTATTAGAAGGGGAGAGCCATTGCTGAGATATGTGCATCATGTGGCAGCAGCCATGTACGTTAGTTTGTTTCCATTCTTGAGTGGTTATTGGCTTGGAACTATTGTATTGATATGCTGACTTCGCTATGTTTCAGACTTGTTAGTCCTTTGTTCAGTTCATGAACTCATTTTGTAGCAGACTTACAGGAATGTGTGTTAGTTTCCCTGTGGTTTGGTGTACACACTGGAGCAAGTGATGATAAACAGTTTCTGCTCACAGCACACAGGATAAAAAACATAGTGGTTTAGAAGTAATTCCATGGTTATCAATGTTAGTATTTAACTTTAGTGGTTGCTAAATCAGAAACTCAAGAGTTAATAATGAAAATAATGACATTTCAGAAGTAATGGCACAAGGGATGCAAAAGGATATGGGCACAGAGAAATAACATTCCAATTAAAAACATTTTATAAATGCTGCCAAAGTAACACAGAAAACGTCAAAAATAGTTTACTGAATGCCTACAGAGGAAGAGATCAAAACAAGTGTCTTTACTAAGTGATATAGCACAGAGTACTACTTGGATACTGTGAAAAAAAAGACAGAATGGAGTAATGAGAGTACAACTATGTAATTTTACTGTTCAGAGACATGAATTTGAAAATCAGTCCTACCTTCAAAAATAGCAGCTGCAAAATGTCCACCGCCAAGCATAATAACAGCCCAGGTTGTTTTCTTCAGAGAGTTATTTGCCAATGACACCAGATCGTGAATGTTATCTGGCAAGCCCTAGAATAATTCATGTATTTTAATGCCGTTGTGACAGTGAATATTACATATTCACACACTGCATTTATTTTACCTTCTTTCCAAGTAAAACACAACGATAAAAAGATATTATATTTCCATCTGAATTTTCAAAAAACACTTTAGCATGCCTAGAGGCTTGCAATGCACTGTTTGGTATCTGCTTTTCACTTTGATTCAATTCATTTTCATCTTTTTCTGCCGTATTCTCTTTTTGTCTTCCTGGAGAATTTGACATATCTGAGGAGTTTGCATCCAATTCTTCACTTTCAGATTCTGAACCAGAAATGCTTGAAACATCATCTGCAATATAAATAATGTTTTTGAGTTCGCTTTAAAATATTGTATCATTTAGCTAATCATACAAAAAAAGACAAATTATATGCACTCCTCCTTTTGCAATGACAAAAAGATAAATAATATTCCTCCATTACCATATGTGGGTTATCCTGTCCACATACACATGTGCATCCACACACATTACTATCCCCACTTTCATGAGTACCTCCATGTCTATCCCCCCAACACACACTTTAATTTTTACTGAGTGCCACTTGCACAAAAGAAATTTTATTTCTTTACCAGTTTCAATTGCCCTTCTTCAGAAGATTAGAATTATCGCAAATGTAGATGTATGCAGCATTGTACTGTAGTCAAATGGATCATAGTGCATCTACTATGAGCCATATGGCTGAAGTACCATGCTGCATGCATCTGCTTATTTTTTATGCTCGCTAATATTGCGATAATTCTAATCTCCTGAAGAAGGGCATTACATATACTGCAGTATTATATGCTGCATACATCTGCTTATTTTTGATGCTCACAAATAATGAAATAATGCTAATCTTCTGAAGGAGGACACTAGGTGGCTGAAACCAGCAATGAAAGAAAATTTCTTTTGTGCACCTGGTTGCTGATTTTTCCAATATATTTACAGTTGTAGAAGATGGATAAAGTACTAGATTTCAGATGTTAATGTGCCTTTCAACCATTGAGTAATGGAAAGTTACAACAGAACACAAATGTACATTTTTGGTTCATTAAGTACATAAAGATTGCTCCAAATAATTTTACCTTTTGCATATCTTCAAAAACTGAACCTGGCAGTAATAGTAAAAAAATTTCCATACAAGATGATTTCCGCTCCCAACTGTCCGAAACACTAGTAAATCAAACATTGCTCTCCATGTGTGTTTATAAGAAATCACTGTGCTGCATTATTCAAGGTTCTATTGCAGTGGCAGTGCATTAGTTTTGATGTGTGACTAATCTCGTCAACATGATATGTGTAAAATCTCAGTCCAATGACAGTCTTATTTGAGATGATTGTGTATCTAATCGTCTGAGTTGACTGGGGGCACCACAGGAACTGTGGCAAATTGTGGCATACGTAATATATACTAGGTCACTGATTTAAAAATTTAATTTAGAACAAAGACAAGTGACATCTCTTCATATCTGAAATCAATACAGACTTTTATTGGGCTAGAATGGGAATCCATAGCCAAACAACATCATGTGACAAAAGTGTGTGTTGCAGCAGGAGTATTTGTAACACTTGTAAATTGTAGTTTTGGTGGGATGGGTGTAAAAGAGAAAGAGAATCATAGACGATACATCATGACAATCAATGTTACACAAAAATATACCAACAGTATTGAACAATATTATATCCTCTAAAATAAATGCAAAATATGAATTATGCAGACTATAAAATCATACGAGAGCAAGAACTTAACACAGATGATAAGTAAACAAGATAACAAAGACAATTTTGTAGTAACATTTGAGCTTCAGCTGACCAAGATTTAGCTTGTCATCTTAATTTTGGAAGAACAAGCATCATCCATATTACATGGAATATCAAGCTCTCAATCAGAAGTAGTGAGAATAAAGAAAATAAGTTTTGGTATTGTCAATCTCAGGATGAAAAGAGTTCTGCATAATAAAGAAACAATTATAGTGACAGAAATTTAGCATGCACACACAAAATAAAACCTGTATTGTCAGTTAATTATTAAAACTTCTTATTAAAAAAAGGAAAAGTTCAATAAAGAAAATCTTAAATACTGCAGAGGAAAAGTGTCTAACTGTTTTCTGGACTCAAGACAAGCCAACATTTCTACAACACATTTAAAAAAGCCAAGCTTGTGCTGGAGTATAAATGTTATAAAAAAAAATTATAATTCATTAACACACACATCTTTCTAAAGGGTAGAATGAAGGGTAGAGTGTTAATTAAATTTACAAGTGTTCTTCTGACAACATAAAATTCTCCATAATAATAATAATGAATGGGGTAATTTGTTCACTGCAAGCACAACAAACTGTCATATGAAGCTATGAGCTAAGAACTGGCCAGTCTCCAGTGCACTAGTATCTGTGACAGGCTTAGTGTTTTCCATTAGTTTGCATCCGCATTTTCAACAAGCTTGGAAGTACAAATCATTGTCTAAAAGACAACAGGCTTCAATTTCATCTTTTTTGCCTATTATTTTCATCAAATTTTAGTAGTAGGATGGATAGGGAGTGTGTATGGTGTGTGCAGAACAGGAGCAGCTGGCCACAGTTCACGAACAGCTGAAGACACTATTGGGTGTGGTCAGCTGTCTGAAGGCTCTTGTTTTGGGTACAGCAGCATTGGAGAATCTTGCATGTCACGCGGAACACTTCAAGTGTTGCTTGTTTCGCCACTGGCTCCACTGTCAATGCATCTTCTGGCATACCCAGTGTGGGAGAGCCATGCTTACCTCAGAGTGGGTGGCACAGAAAAATCAAGATACTTCAAATATTAAGATGTTAATAGTAAACTGCTGAAGCATTTGTAGCAAAGTCCCTGAAAGTACTGTTACCCCCTACAGGAAAGTTTTGAGCTTAATTTATACTCAGAACATAAGCTGATGAAACGTGAAGTACGAAGCTCCAAAATATTTGATGAAGCATGGAGCATATCTCAAAAAGACAGGTTAGATGCCATAGGGAATAGGTGGGGGGATAGCAGGGTGTGCACTAAAACCAACAAGAATATCGAGCTCAAAACTGAACCTGGCTGTGAAGTTATCTGGAAGTGACTAATCAGGCTACATGAATTCATGTTAATCATCAGATGTTTTTACCAACCATAACACTTGTAGAGTCATTCAAAGAAAGTCTACAGTCAGTAGCACAAAAGTACATCAATCAAACATTTTGTGAAAGTGACATTAACTTATTGGGTATAGAATGGCACATCTACAGATCCATAGCAGGTGATATGGACAGATGGTCTTGTGAAGTAGTTCCGAACACATTTTCCAAAAAGTGTCCTGAGCAGCTAGTTCAACAATCCACATGCAATGGAAATATTTTACATCTTGCACCTCTGGCCTGACCTTATAGACAACATCAGTATATAGACAGGGATTAGAAATCAAGTCGTAGCAACAATGGATAGTACAGTTAATATATTCATCATGAAGGCTACAAGAGATTTTATGTTAGAAAGAGCAGATAAACAGTTGTTACCATCCTGCTTAGACAATGAATGGACATAATTTAGTTCAATATGATTGACATAGAAGAATTAGAGGTAAAATTTAACCACACTGAAATTGCTGTCTGGAGAAGAAATTGCGTGTTGCTAGATTTGTAATTAGTAGGTTTGTAACAATATTATGAAAAGGAAAGTTGCTACTCACCATACAGTGGAGATGCTGAGTCGCAGACAGGCACAACAAAAATAAATTTAATACTGACAGTCTTTTTGTTGTGCCTATCTGCAACTCAGCATCTCCGCTATACGGTAAGTAGCAACTTTCCTTTTCATAATATTGTTACATTCCATCCTGGATTATCTATTGTTTGACTAATTGGTAGGTTTGATCAACACAGGAGTTATTATGAAAAGTGGAATCCCTAGAGGGAAGCCAACATTCTTTTTGTGAAATGCTATTGACAAAATTTACAGAAACGGCATTTGCAGCTGACTGCACCAGTGCACATTTTGTGTAAGGATCATGAAGATAAGGTAAAGAGAATTTAGGGCTCATACAGAGGCACACAGACAGTTGTTTTTCCCTTGCTCCATTTGCAAGTGAAATGGGAAAGGGACTGACTGGTAGCGGTACAATATAACCTCAACATTGGACAGTATGGTGCCTTGCAGAATGTATATGCAGATGTAAAACAATGCTCTATGTGGAGATGATATAGAATGACTTATATAAGGTTCACCTTGAATGAACAGGTGGTTTCACCAACTGTTGGTTTTAATAAAGATTGTTGTCTCTTAGTACTAGCTACAAGTTTCTATCAACCAAGCACAGCTCTGTGTCACCACAGCTGGATAACACTAAATATTATTAATTCATGAGAGAGAAAAAAATAAATAAATAAAAAAAATACTGAACCCTCACTGTGAGCTGCTCTTTACTCTCTGCCTATGCACTCACCAGTCCTTTCCCACTCTTCTTCTCCCCTTTCAACTACCTATAACCCCCCCCTCTCCCCTCCTGTCCAACAGCCTCCCAATGCTGCACCTGGCAGGCTTGCCCTGCCGCCTTCTATTCCCTGCCCACTTCGCCAGACGGCACTCTTCCCTCTCCCCCTCCCCCCACCAATACCCTCCTATCCCACGCCCTTCTCTGACCCACTCATGATTGCTGCTTTTTTTCAACGCAACAGTTGCAGTCTGGTCTGAGCAGCCAGAAATAGCAATCGTGTGTGTGAGGTGTGCATGCTTGTGTGAATGAGCATGTGTTTTCTTTCCTGAAGAAGGTGAGCAGCCAGAGATAGCAATTATGTGTGTGTGAGGTTCGCATGCTTGTGTGAATGAGCATGTGTTTTCTCTCCTGAAGAAGCTCAGTATGTAACATTCTTTGACAGTTAGTTTCGACATTTAAAGTGTCACAAGAACAAAACGATCAATTTTTGCAAATGTCAATAACTTCTACTTATTTTTGTTAGCCTACTTTCATAACTGCAGGGTACTTGTTGACAATGAAGCATTGTAACAATCCCAAAGTTCTAGCAGAGGTCCAATTATATTTGTTTTTTTGTTCCAAAAACTTCTACTCATTTAAAGTTGCTGTTGCATCCAACACAGTTTTCTGCTTATACCACCTCAAACTTTTATTTTTGCTGTTCTTATTCTTAATTACTGGGCAGGCATGGGGGAGCATGTGTTGTGTTGAGCAATGTTTGCACAGTTGAAGTTGATTATGAAAGTGAAAGGAGGGAAGAGTGTAAAACTCAGTGCTGACATACAGACTTCTCATCTCAAGCAGCACTCAATATGATATTGAACTTAATATTCCCTCTGTTCACTGACAATTTCACATGCTTCTGTGATGATGTTTGTCACTTAAAACAGAATATTGGTAAACAGCCTCGTGATCATTAACAGTGTACTGCAAATTCCTCTCCCTTTCATAGGCAAATATTCTTAAAAACCAAGATTCAAATCTGCTATCCAAAAGCAGGGAACAACACAATAATTCATTATTTATGGCAAATGCTCACGTCTATTTTCCCCTACCTTGATGTGGATCTGAACTAAGTGCTACAAATTATATCAGCATACATAACAATCTTACAAAAACAATAAATTTTTGACAATATAATGTAACTGTATAGATAAAAAATCTACTCGCTAAGTGGAGCCACAACACACACATAAAAAAAGGTTATAACTATTCAAGCTTTCAGAGACAGTGGCTCCTCCTTCCAGCAGAGGGGTTGAAGGGGAAGGAAGAGGTATGAAGGAAAAGGGCTGGAGAGGTCTGGGAAAATGGGTAGTTTTTAGGAAAGTGACTCAGAACTGCAAGTCAGGGGAGACTTACTGGGCAGGATGAGAAGGAAAGACTGATTGTTGGTGACTGCACGGGATGAGGTTTGAAAACCTGAGAGCTTAAAGTTGGAAGACAGGGTAATAAGCAAGACAGAGATTACTGCTGAAGCATTGTATATAACAGCAGTGGGAAGGGGACAGCAAAAAATAGATGAGTAACATAATGAAACAGGTAGAAAACTAAAATGAAGTGAAGAAAGGAGTAGTTACGGCAAAGAAATATTGAGACAGAAGAAATTAACATAATTTAAGGCCAGGTGGATGGTGAGAACGATAGAACTACTTCCCACCTGTGGAGTTCTCAGAAACACTGGTTGTCTGGAGGGGGGAGGGAGGGGGGGGAGCCACCTGTGAAACAACAAGTCACATACTAGATATCATGTAGACACTGTTCGACCCTTTACATCAGCATGACTACCACCAAATCATTAGTCAGGATGAATGCGCATACGCAGAGGGTGTATATTGGTAATAGTGATGGGGGAGCTCGTGAAATGTGAACTAACCACTCAATTTCAATGAAATGGTACTTCAAACTCTTCATAGGTAGCACACTCCTCACTTTTTTCTAGTTCACTCACTCTCTCCCCCTCTCCCACTACATCGGCGCTATGTCACTCATCCTCCCTTCACTTCAGTCCTCCCTCTACTACCTGTCGACGAATCGCGCGGTGTTTGTGGGGAACGATAGGTTTACGAGGGGTTGGGGAGGTGAGGGGCGTGGAGAACTTAGCGTCAGCTGCTTCCTGCAGTGCTGAAATCATTACCCGTGACTATTTGTGCAGTTAAACTTCGCGTCCACGGGTAGCCTACCGTTGGCAGCGCTTGCAGACAAATGAATATTAAAGATACAAACGAAGAGGCTGGCTGTGTGAGTATGCACAGCCAACATGAAAATAAGAGGTTTGTTAATAACACTGAAAGAGGGATTTTACGTGAAATCGTACCAATGACTACAGGTGACAGTTTATGTTTTGAATCTGGGGGGTTATTATTCTCAACAAAAATAAAATCTACAGGAAAACTTCTGAATAATTACTTAACATAGGTATATAGACTGTGACAATGGTAAACATACTCATTCTACTTTGGATTAAGTTTTAAAAGGAACATAAAATTGGACTGCATTTTTTTGGTAGCCCTAGTTTTCAGTCCATGAATACAACAAATAATGTTTAATTTGGCAGATAAAGACTTTTTTGGGCACTTGATGAGAAAATGTCGAGCAAGATTAAATGTAATACCTTCTTTATATGTGACAGGCTCCTCTGTTTATCCTTCCTTTGTCCCCCTCGACCATGCTCTATTTAAGTTAACTCAGACGCTGTAAGAGTGTAAAACGTTGCGTGCATGTTACTGCATAGTTCGGCCATCTGTTGGTAAAATTATGAAGTATTATGAAGCTTTATTGTACGAGCGAGGCGAAGCGAGCGCAGCCGCGGCTGAGCGGCGAACTGGGCAACTTCGCCAGGCTTCCGTACTTCATGAATGAACTACTTCATTTGAACGCTTCACGGCAAAGAGTGAAATGAATGAAGTAGTTCACGGGAATGAACGAGTTCGACCCATCTCTAATTGGTAACACACACTATCCTGTTACAGAGCATGCTCTACTACATGACAGTCGTGACCCTGGCGTCTGTTTCACCACAAGCGCTATCCAGTTTCTCAGAACTCCTAGGTGAAAACTAGCGCTACAACATTTCCTTGGTTTGCCACCCACCTGGCCTTAATTTAGGTTAATTTCTTCTGTTTCAGCATTTCTTCATAGAAACTACTCCTTTCTTCACTCAATTTTAGTTTTCTGCCTCTTATTTCTTACCTGTCTATTTTTCACTATCCCCTTCCCATCTCTGTTACATACAATGCACTTAGCTTTTCACTTTTATTAACTTGTGCACAATGTTGTAGCAGAAATCTCTGTCTTGCTTATTACCCTTTCTCCCACCTTTAATCTCCCAGGTTTTCAACTCTCATCCCATGCAGTCCCCAACAATCAGTGTTTGCTTCTCTTTCCATCCATTAAGTCTCCCCTGACCCGTGGGTCTGGGTGACTTTTTCAAAGCAACCCCTTTTCCTTCACCCCTCTTCCTTGCCCTTCACCCCTTCTGCCGGAAGAAGGAGCCACTGTCTCCAAAACCTTGCATAATTATAACCTTTTTTACGTGTGTATTCTGCTGCAACTTGGTGAATAGATTTTTTATCTAGCCAATTACATCAAATAACATCAGTTAGTACATTTAAGTAAGCAGAACCATCATGACAGATAATAAACATCATAACTTACCAGCAAGTGATAGAAACTGATCCTCTGAGACATATTTCAGACCTGCAAGATTTTGTTTTAGGTTATAGCGATGCCAATCTAATTTATAATGTTGACGCTGATGAGATTGATGATTAAAATTCACATTGCAAAATGAACAGAACAATGTGTCTGATATGGTAAGATCTTCCAGCCTGCTCAAAATATCAACCTCATTCTCTTTCCCTGTAAATAAATAAAAAATACATAAATAATAATAATAAAACACCATTAGAGGTATCCAGAATGAATATTCACTCTGCAGTGGAGTGTGCACTGATTTTAAACATCCTAGCACATTAAAACTGTGTGCCAGACCAATTCTTCAACCTGGGACCTGGAAAGAGGTATTGGCAGAAGTAAGGTTTTGAGGACATTTCATGAGGCATGCTTGTAGCGCTTCCACAGGACTCATCTGATCCCAGCCAACCCAATTAAGAGCTAAGACCGTAGTGGAGTAAAGAATCCCTTCTAACCATGAAGGTTCATAACAGTGAAAGTGAGAAGATTAAAAACATAATGAGCTCGAGCTGAACCTACAATAATAAAACAAGGTGAAAGAAATAATCAGGACAGAAGATGACTGGGGCCAAGTGAGCAATCTCGGGGGCTGTAACTCACATAGCCATCCCACCCCCAATTCATTACAGTAAAGGTGTTAAAAGGTGGAAACAGCACCCACTATCTCGAAGGAAGTAAGAAAACCTGTTCAGTTGTTCTTTCATCATCAGCTAGTTGCAAGGGTAAAGAATCCTTAAGGTCTTGCCTTCATCAGAATGCTAGTCCTAAGATCTAAAAGCAATTCAAAAATAGTACAAAATGGGTGACCAACACAGGCGGCAGAGGTGATGGGGTCGAGAGTAAGTGTGTGTGTGTGTGTGTGTGTGTGTGTGTGTGTGTGTGTGTGTGTGTGTGTGTGTGTGTTTTGAATAGCCACTTTCCTTCTCATAAGATTGTTACATTCCATCCCGGATTTTCCATTGTTTGATTTCAGACTGTATTATGAATGTAGTATGTAGTACGAATGATGTCTGGGCCTCTTCCCAAACCCATGGATCAACTTCAAAAAGCGTTGCCACACAAACAGCAGATTTCAATAGTGATGGAGCAAGAGATGAGCAGAGTGGAGAAGTAGTAAGAGACAGACAGAGACAGGGAGGAGTAATAGGTGGGCAGAGGGGTGGTGGACGAAGAGATGAGGAGAGATGGAGAGCAGCACATTGGCAGAGAGGAACGGGCAGAGAGGGCAACCTTGAGGAAATTGGCAGAGAGAAGAGGGAGAGGGGTATGGTCAAACAGGGGAAGAGAATATGGTCAGTGAGAAAGGGCAGGAGGAGATGGACAGAAGGAAAGAGGAAGAGGAGGGCAGAAGGAGAGAGGAGGATGTGGACAGCAGGGGAGAAGAGGAGGAGGGTTGGAGGAGAGGGGCTGGAGGAGAGAAGAGGATGTGGACAGCAGGGGAGAAGAGGAGGGGGGCTGGAGGAGGGGGGCTGGAGGAGGGGGGCTGGAGGATGTGGACAGCAGGGGAGAAGAGGAGGAGGGCTGGAGGAGAGGGGCTGGAGGAGAGAAGAGGAGGGGGCAGGAGGAGAGAGGAGGAGGTGGGGGGCAGAAGGGGTGAGGAGGAGGTGGGGGGGGGAAGGGGAGAGGAGGAGGTGGGGGGAGGGGAGAGGAGGAGGTGGGGGGAGAAGGGGAGAGGAGGAGGTGGGGGGGGAAGGGGAGAGGAGGAGGTGGGGGGGGAAGGGGAGAGGAGGAGGTGGGGGGAGGGGAGAGGAGGAGGTGGGGGGAGAAGGGGAGAGGAGGAGGTGGGGGGGAGAAGGGGAGAGGAGGAGGTGGGGGGGAGAAGGGGAGAGGAGGTGGGGGGGAGAAGGGGAGAGGAGGAGGTGGGGGGGGGGGGGAGAAGGGGAGAGGAAGAGGTGGGGGGAGAAGGGGAGAGGAAGAGTTGGGGGGAGAAGGGGAGAGGAAGAGGTGGGGGGAGAAGGGGAGAGGAAGAGGTGGGGGGGAGAAGGGGAGAGGAGGAGAGGGGGAGAAGGGGAGAGGGGGAGAAGGGGAGAGGAGGAGGGGGGGAGAAGGGGAGAGGGGGAGAAGGGGAGAGGAGGAGGGGGGGAGAAGGGGAGAGGAGGTGGGGGGGAGAAGGGGAGAGGAGGTGGTGGGGGGAGAAGGGGAGATGAGGAGGTGGGGGGGGAGAAGGGGAGATGAGGAGGTGGGGGGGGGGAGAAGGGGAGAGGAGGAGGTGGGGGGGGGAGAAGGGGAGAGGAGGAGGTGGGGGGGAGAAGGGGAGAGGAGGAGGTGGGGGGGGGAGAAGGGGAGAGGAGGAGGTGGGGGGGAGAAGGGGAGAGGAGGAGGTGGGGGGGAGAAGGGGAGAGGAGGAGGTGGGGGGGAAGGGGAGAGGAGGAGGTGGGGGGGAGAAGGAGAGAGGAAGAGGTGGGGGGAGAAGGAGAGAGGAAGAGGTGGGGGGAGAAGGGGAGAGGAAGAGGTGGGGGGAGAAGGGGAGAGGAAGAGGTGGGGGGAGAAGGGGAGAGGAAGAGGTGGGGGGAGAAGGGGAGAGGAAGAGGTGGGGGGAGAAGGGGAGAGGAAGAGGTGGGGGGAGAAGGGGAGAGGAGGAGGTGGGGGGGAGAAGGGGAGAGGAGGAGGTGGGGGGGAGAAGGGGAGAGGAGGAGGTGGGGGGGGGAGAAGGGGAGAGGAGGAGGTGGGGGGGGGGAGAAGGGGAGAGGAGGAGGTGGGGGGGGGGAGAAGGGGAGAGGAGGTGGGGGGGGAGAAGGGGAGAGGAGGTGGTGGGCAGAAGGGGAGAGGAGGTGGTGGGCAGAAGGGGAGAGGAGGTGGTGGGCAGAAGGGGAGAGGAGGTGGAGGGCAGAAGGGGAGAGGAGGTGGAGGGCAGAAGGGGAGAGGAGGTGGAGGGCAGAAGGGGAGAGGAGGTGGAGGGCAGAAGGGGAGAGGAGGTGGAGGGCAGAAGGGGAGAGGAGGTGGAGGGCAGAAGGGGAGAGGAGGTGGTGGGCAGAAGGGGAGAGGAGGTGGAGGGCAGAAGGGGAGAGGAGGTGGAGGGCAGAAGGGGAGAGGAGGTGGAGGGCAGAAGGGGAGAGGAGGTGGAGGGCAGAAGGGGAGAGGAGGTGGAGGGCAGAAGGGGAGAGGAGGTGGAGGGCAGAAGGGGAGAGGAGGTGGAGGGCAGAAGGGGAGAGGAGGTGGAGGGCAGAAGGGGAGAGGAGGTGGAGGGCAGAAGGGGAGAGGAGGTGGAGGGCAGAAGGGGAGAGGAGGTGGAGGGCAGAAGGGGAGAGGAGGTGGAGGGCAGAAGGGGAGAGGAGGTGGAGGGCAGAAGGGGAGAGGTGGTGGAGGGCAGAAGGGGAGAGGAGGTGGAGGGCAGAAGGGGAGAGGAGGTGGAGGGCAGAAGGGGAGAGGAGGAGGCAGGAGGGTGGAGGAGGAGATGGACCATGAGAGGGGGAGGACGAGACGTGTTCACTAAATATGACATACAGGCATGCAGGCAGAGCTGTGGGGAAAAGGTTAGTCTCAGAGTAGAAACATATGCTTCGATAAAACAAAGCACTTATTCAACTGTCTGTGTATCATCCACTAATATTAGAGGCATGGCATCTCGAAGACCGTGCTTACCATGGAGAATCAGATGGGAGGTGCATTCCACCAGGATATTAGCTAATGTAAGTATGGCTCCACAACAACTTGGGGGGAGGGGAGGTGGCTCTTATAACAAAAATTATTTATTTACAATGACTGGTTTTGGCACATGCAATAGGCCATCTTCAGACTGATCGCACAATTTGCTGGAGCTGGTGACGTACTGAGCAGCTGCCTGTTATCATCTTGACAACACACAGCTGCTCAGCCCATCGCCAGCTCCAGCAAATAGTGTAATCCATCTGAAGATGGCTCACTGTACGTGCCGAAACCAGTCATTTTAAATAAATGAAATTTTGTGAGTGGGACTGTTTCTTTACAAGTAGTTATCAAACGTAAAGATGGCATGGCAGATTCCAAATTTTTATCTACTGCCATTTGCTTCGTGTCCAGACTGTCCTGATCAGTATGGATTCATTGCTCATACACAATGATTACCTGTGGATGAAGCTGTATGAAATAGGTACCAATTGCAATGCTATAGTTTCTAGCCCAGGACACTTTTCACAGTGATGTAGCATGCATTCTTTAACACTCTAAGCGCCAAGCCCGTAAAATTTACGGGCCTGGGATCGCGCGAAAATCACCAAGCCCGTAAAATTTACGGGCCGCTACATTTAATTTCATTCAAAACACTGCAACGTTATTTCTACGGGTTTGGCCAGCGCTATACGTTTTTCAGATGTTTATTAACAAAATGCGTCCATAGATGTCACGGCAGCGCTGTAATTCATGTTAAAACTTATCTTTGCGTTCTCAGTCTGTATATCATTCAGTTGTTTGTCATCATGTTTCGGCGCGGTTTATCAGACGCAGAAATTGCGGATTTGATCAATCATAGCGACACTCTGGATAATGTAGAGAGTGATTCAGACGATTCTGAATGCAATGGTGTGTTTGAAGGTACGTATTTCCGAATTTTCCACGTAATTGTGCAGTACGCACATATCTGTTGAACATGTGTAAACGATGTATGTAGTTACACATAATGTGATATTCTTTTTAGAAGACGAGATTGATGACAGTTTGTCTTCAGATGAAGACGAGAATGATGTTGAAGGTGTTGCTTCAAATCC
Source organism: Schistocerca piceifrons (assembly GCF_021461385.2). Taxonomy (NCBI): domain Eukaryota; kingdom Metazoa; phylum Arthropoda; class Insecta; order Orthoptera; family Acrididae; genus Schistocerca; species Schistocerca piceifrons. The sequence continues at coordinate 713,975,673 of NC_060140.1, read as the reverse complement.
AGCAGCTGTGCCGTATCCGAAAGACAGTGAGTGGACTGCAGTTGACACCTACCGACCTCTGCCTGTCAACACGACACCCAGGCAGATACTAGTGGATATTGATGAGTCGAGTTCTGTACTGGATTGCAGTAAAGTGTTCCTTACTGACAGTGACGTAAATGAACTCAAGAGACAGACAAATTTGTATGCATCACAGACAATACAGAAGAAAAGAAGAGGAAATAATCTGAAGCCCCATTCAGTTTTGAGTTCGTGGAAGCCAGTGACTATAAGTGAGATGAGGCGTTTCTTGGGTATTATTTTCCACATGTGTGTTTCGAAAAAGCCCAAAATTGCGGACCATTGGAGCACTAATCCTGTTCTTAGTTGTAACTTTTGTCCCCATGTCATGAGCCGTTTGCGTTTCACTCAGATACTGTCATGCTTGCATCTTGTTGACAATTCAAATCAGAAAAAACCAGGCGAAGATGGATTTCATCCACTTTACAAAGTTTTGCCATATTATAATAATTTGAAGGAGCGATGTATCCAGGCATATCGTCCCTCAGAAAAAGTGACAATTGATGAAGGAATTTGCCCATTTCGAGGTCGTGTGAGTTTCCGTGTTTACATGCAAAATAAGCCTCATAAGTATGGACTGAAAGTATATGCTGTTGCTGAAGCCAGTAGTGGCTATGTTGTAAATTTTGAAGTTTATGCTGGTAAGCATATTGTTGACAATTCTTCGTCTGCGGTTATTTTGCGATTGTTGTCTGACAGCAGCTTGCTGAACAAAGGCCACACTGTGTATTTAGATCGATTTTATTCCAGTCCAGAGCTATTTCAGCAACTGGCAGAGAAAGGCACTGGAGCTGTTGGTACTGTGAACAAATCCAGGAAAGGATTGCCTAAAGATTTAGTATCTGCTACGCTGAAAAAGGGCGAAATGTCTTTTCGGCGTAAAGATAATGTATTGGCAATGAAGTGGAAAGATAAGAGAGATGTGTATACATTGTCTACAAGGCATCAAGCAACATTTGGTACGCATACTAAGAGAAATGGGTCTGTAGTATTGAAACCACTTCAGGTACTTGATTACAACCTCAATAAAATTGGAGTGGATATTGGAGACCAACGCCTGCAGTACAATCCGTTCCAGCACAGAACTGTGAAATGGTGGCGAAAATTATATTTCCATTTGCTGCTTATGGGAGTATCAAATGCATTTTGGCTGTACAATGCAGTGCACAGGAAGAAAATTACAATAACAGACTTTATAACAGTGCTTGCAGTTCAGCTTGTTGAAGACGACACACTTGAATTCATTCCAAGAAATGAAGGAACTGTAGGTCGGCTAACAAAGAGACATTTTTTGCAGCACATACCTGCAACTACTAAGAAGTATGCTGCTCGTGTGTGTCACGTGTGCAGTTCCAGGAGCAAGAAACAGAGTGGCAAGGCTTCTCGCAAAGAGACACGATACGAATGTGAACAGTGTGGCGTTGCACTCTGCCTGGAACCTTGCTTTAAAATTTTCCACACTAAAAAACAATATGATTCTGTGTGAAATTTATATGTAATACTGTATACTATCAGAAACATGTAATGTAGTGCCACAATTTTGGTTAAAAATAAATCACAATTGTATTCCCTTATTCGTATGACTTTTTCTAAATTCTTAAAACATCTAAGTGATTTCTATAACTGTACCTTAAAGCTGTGCATTGTAAAGTAGTTTCTTTCACTCAGAATTAAAGTAGAAATGTGCAGCTTCAAGATGGTACCAAATTTGCCACAATCCAAACAGTAGATTTGATGCAGTAATTTTTTTTAATATTGGTAAAATTGCCCGGTTTCTAGGGACGGGTGCATAAAATAGGCCTGGTACAGAGAGTGTTAAATTGCACATGGCAAAGACCCATGCTGAGAACCTCAAGTGATTATCTCAAATTATTAAACATAGAAAGAAGAGAACACCATCCTCATTATCAGATTATTTATGCTCTTTAATTTTTTGTAAAAAGAATTCCATAGATTAATTTTTAAGAAGTTTTTAAGGTTTTCTGTTTCAAGCTAATGTCTTTTTCATTAAAGCGACTGATTTTACTTTCTCCAGACACTACTAAACAAACCAAATCTAGTGTTTTGGGTGGTTTAGAACAGGGTCTTTCTAACAAAAATGATTTAAAAGAGATAGCAGAAAATAATGTTTTGTATAGATAGGATGAAAATACTCATTTTTGGCATTCCGACAAAATTATCAACTTTGTCTTCAATTTATACACTATTCGAAGGAAACAGGAGAATGAAATTTTATATTCAAAGACCTTGTGTTAATAAGTAACCACTTGCAAAGTTTCACATTTATCACAGACTTGCTTCTGGAGATATAAAAATCTGAACTCCAGACTTTTTCAAGTGACTATTTTTTGGACAACTTTGCTTCAAATTATCTGCATGAAAACTGCCCGTGAAACCCTTTTTTATTATTCCATTTATCAAAATAAATAAATAAATATTCCCTCAAAATTATTTGAGCTCTGAGAAATCATTGGTTCTAACACTTACAAATGGTTCAAGTGGCTCTGAGCACTATGGGACTTAACATCTGTGGTCATCAGTCCCCTAGAACTTAGAACTACTTAAACGTAACTAACCTAAGGACATCACACACATCCATGCCCGAGGCAGGATTCGAACCTGCGACCGTAGCAGTCGCGCGATTCCAGACTGAGCGCCTAGAACCGCGAGACCACTGCGGCCGGCTCTAACACTTACAAATTTGAAGGATATTCTCCTAATTATTGGAAATCTCAAAACTTGCCTCTTATTTGGCCTTGATGGTTGCTTTGCTATATAGCAAAACAGGTTGACAATGAAATAGTGAAATCACTACATAATATAATCAACTGCTCCACATAAAACCTCCAAGCATGACATCAACTATCAACCTATTTTCCTTCTACCAACTTTATCTATGATAAAATAAAAAGTTTTGAACACTCAAGTAAAATTCTTTCCTGAAAGTAACTCTCTACTAACAGAGCAACAGGCTTTTAGAGAAATAAATCAATGAGACACGCTTTTCATTTACTGACCTAACAGTAAATACATTTAATGAAAAACACTGCATTTCAAGACTTTTCAATGATCTCATAAATGCATTTAATCTAATTAATCACACTCTGTTCCTACATAAACAGGAAGCTTATTGTGTAAGAATAGTCTGCAATACGTGTTTCAGTCATATTATTACAAGGCAGCTAGCAGAAAAAATAACAGCTCTTTCAGGTATAATATCAGACACCTCAGGATTCCTATAGGACTCAACCTCAGGCACACTCATCCTTTTTATTACTGATCTCTCATAAAACCTAACAGCAACTTTCCCTGTAATATTCACCGATGATACAAATATCCTCTCTTGCAACATTCTTCCCACACAGATGAGAGCTGGCTTCATCAGCAGCCTAGAAAGGCTCCTATGCTGGCTCTATGGTAACAACCTCTTACTTAATGTGGATTACAGCTCATATGATTTTCTGCCCACAAAAGGACCATACAACACATACAGAATCACTATTCAAAGACAGTAAAACTAAAAACCCAGCACTATGGGTAGATAACGCACTAAGAATGGTTTAAACAAGATCTGTTCAAAAAGTTCTGGAATTTCATCCACAACATTTTTGTATGCTTACCTTTTAATTATTGTCCATGATCTCCTTCGAAATACTCTCCTGCACAACTGATACACCACTACCATGCCGTTTCCACTTCCAGAAGCTGTCTTGGTATGCCTCTTGCTGGTTTGCGTGAAATTTTGTTTTGTCATCTATCGTTGCAAATCTTCATCCTTTTAACGGGTTTTCCAATTTTTGAAATAAAAAAAGTCAGCAGAGGCTATGTCTGGAGAGTATGGAGGATGAGGCAGCATAGTTATTTGGTTTTTTTGTACAGTAGTCATGAACCAACAAGGATGAATGTGTGGGTGAGTTATTGTGATGCAAGAGCCATGAATTGTCTCATCACATTTCTGGTCATTTCCTTCTCACATTTTCTCACAGGCATCACAACATGCCTCGATAGTACCATTAACAGTTTGCTCCTGTGGCATAAATTCATAATGAGCTAATCCTTTAAAGTCAAAGAAATCTATCAGTATTGTTTTAACATTTGACCTGATATGATGAGCTTTTTTTGGTCTTGGAGAACCTTTCCCGACCCGCTGTGAAGACTGAATCTTGGTCCCAACATTATAACCAAAGACCCACATCTCATCACCAGTTATGACACTCTAAAGGAACATCTCTTTCTCATTTTTGCAATCCAAAAGCTCTTCACAGATTGCGAGGTGGTCTTCTGGTCTTGACTCGCGAGCCTTGGGACAAACTTGATGGCAACACGATGCATTCCAAGACGCTGTGTCAGGATTTCATGACATGATCCAATTGAAATGTTACATTCCTCTGCAATCTCTCAGACATTTAGTCTTCCATTGTCATGCACAATTTCATTGACATTCCTGACTGAGCGTCATCGGTAGACGTCAATGGGTGTCCTGAATTAGGGCCAACTTTAATTTCTGTCTGGCCATTTTTAATCGATGTGAACCATTCATACTGTAAAGGCTTTTTCGGGTTTCACACAAAATTTAATGGAGATATGTTGTTCCTCTAACTCTGCTATATCAAAATTCACAAACTGTGCGACACAACACTCTACTCAATACAACACTGAACAATAACTAACAGGCGTACAACAATGAAACTTCCAGCAGTTAAATATTAAACACAGATGTGTGCAGGGATGCCAACCACATTTCGCTCCAACACAACCCTGGTGCGAAATTACTAATGTTCTAGAATTTTTTGAACAGACCTCTCACATGCTGTGCAAAATGAGTTGCCTCTGCTACGACTTTGGAGACCTCACTTCAAGTATAACTTGACTACCATAACAATTGTGCACTTTGCCCTGATTAATTCTGTCATTACACATAGCATCCCTTTCTTGTGGATCAATATACAAGAAAATTTTTGTCATGCACAAATGAGTTGCGAAGATAATTACATTATTGCTACTGCATGCACCTACCGAGCCCATCTTTAAAGAAGTGGGACCATGCATACAATCCTAGACACAGCTTCATTTTTAAACAATAATCTCTCCTTATTTGAAACAAATAATGAGGTGCATGATCACCACACCAGTACCAGTGGTAACATTTATCTAACAAGCCAGAGAGCTAGTAAATGCCATTACAGTGTGACATACATAGGCGTCATACTCTATAAAAAATTATCTTGTTCATACAATAATAATAGGAACTACCTCAGGTGAAAAGTCGCCAGTGTAATGCTCCAGCACTATTTTTATTCTGTTGCTGAATTTATGGAGACCAATTTATGTCAAATATAATTCCAATTTTTTCCACAATGCAATAATCTTGAATCTTATGGAAGTTAATTCTAAATTAATTTTATGATGATATGTGTAATGCATACTCTGTCCTCTACAGCACAAATACATTTAACAACTAATGTAACAAAAATATATTTGATCACAGTTTTTTTGCAGTTCATACATACTTTTTGAAAATTACTGTAACAAAAAGGTATACGCTACATCAACAATTGCGTATCCCCGATCACGAACATGTTTTTGTGGATAAATACATAAAAATAAACACATTATACATGGTTCAGATCTCCACTATGAAAGAAAAGTAAGTACACAAGAAGGAATAAGCTTACATACAACAGAACAATACAGCATACCACACTGGGCCTTCCACAGGTGAACAAATTGGTAAATATATTTAGGAAATTCTCATGCTGCCTCCCTACAGTACAGGTCTGGCTCCTCACAGTTGCTACATACTTGGCTTTGTCAGGAATTATTTGTGAGAAGGACAGTACATCATCAGTGAGGCCTAACCTCATGTGCATTTTCACTAAAGAAGTATCTCCAAAATTCAGAACTGTACTTCAAGCAAACTGAAATGACTGGCAAACCTTACTGAAAATTAATAAACATACTAAATTTCCTGGTATGTAAGCAGACAAGACAACATTTTTAAGCAATTTTCCACCTTTTCCATATGCCTGTTACCCCACAGTGAATCCTCTATTTGGTTAGTATTGATCGACCCTTACATGTACACACAGTATGATCTCTCTACACACATTCAAATTACAAATTTGCAACTTTCGTAAGTTCTTGAGGTAATTCCAATATATTTCAGTTCAAAATACAAATTTTCACTCCATAGTTGTAACTTCCTTGATACACAGCCTTTCTATCAATCCACACTTCAAAGAATACAAGATTTTGTAATGTTTCTTGGAAATAATGAACTTATAGGTACCGTCAATATGCCTTGACCAATGTCAACATCGAAATGGCAGACATAAACCACTATGGAAATTTAATATGAATAAAATAAGAGCCACAACTTAAATTAGAGTATTTAACCCATTCGCGGGCCATGGGGATATGTTCCTCACTGAATGTATTTCTTTACAGCATTGTGTTAATAAACACTTCTGTACGCTCCTGGCATATAGTGGCAGTCCGCTGCACCAGCTGCAGTTTCTGTTTGTTGTGAAATATGGCCTTCAAGACAATGGAAAGTATATATCCCACCAAACAATGGTGCTTTAATTATTCTTTGGAAGTATGGTTACCACCAAAGTAGTTTCTGGAAGGATCTTGGGAAGAATTTTTACCACAAAATTAATCTTGTCATTTGTGGTCCTTGGGAAGCATACTTACCATCAGATTAGAGGTATCCCGAAGTTTTTGGGACTATGTCTTCCATCTTGTGGTAGTACACTGCACCAGGTGTGTGTGTAAACCACTACAATAGTCAGTTTTTGTTTGTTATGGGACCAACTGTTGTCAGAATACATTGCTTTGCTTCTGCAATATACATTATTGTGACCCATATCAGCTCATACATTTATGGCGCGATAAAGTTTCTAGCATTGTTTTCACGTTGTGGTAAGTAAACTTTAATATTGGTATCAAATATTTTCAAAATAAAAGAAAACATAAAATACTGTTCATTATTTTTATATGTAATGGCAACACGTAACAGCTCACAAAAGAGAAATGGGAAATCCATTTACCACCATAGTTTTAACACTTCACAAAGGTGCCATGGTGACATATGTACCACCATAGCTTTTGGTCCTAAATCATAAATATAAAATAATCAAAAAATAAAATATAGTCAGTTGATCATAATCAGTTGATTGGATAGCAAAAAATATTATCTCTGCAGAGTTGCTACAAAAAATGTGCCCACCAAAGGGTAGTCTGCAACTTCCATAACTGTTCTTATTGAAGATACAATCTTCTGGGTTATGAGACAGTGTCATGTACAAATTATAGTTCTTCTCATGAAATCAATTGGCTTTACCAACACACAACAGTCACCTTCCAACCTAACCTAGATATCAGGATATACTATATATCAGTCTGTCACTATAACCTATACTCCAAAAAATAAATAAGAAGCAAAATAAATATTATCAGCATTCTGTTCTATGCTAAGAGACTGATGCACTCCGGGTTAAAAAAAAAAAAAAAAAGGAAAAAAAAAAAAAAAAAAAACACAGAAATGTGAATGAGTAAAAGTTAGTAGAAATTCAAACGTCTACAAAAGATCAATGTGCAAAGCATATGACAACTTCCACCATCATATCTTACAAGTGAAGATCTTGCTAAGAACCGGAGAAAATTATGATCCTATGTAAAATCACAGGTTAAACGCTTCTATCCACTCACTCGTAAACTTGTCCAATGTGGCAATATAAGACAGCAAAAGGAAAGCTGAAGTTTTAAATTTCACACTGAACAAACAATTTCAACAGGAGAATCAAACAGGCATACAATTGTTTGACCATCTAGCAGACTCCTGTGTGGAGGACAAATTAAGAGGCATTACTGGGATTGAGAAATGAATGACAGAGATGAAAACAAGCAAGTCACCAGGTCAGGTCCAGATGTAATCCCATTTCAATTTTACAGAGAGCACTCTACAGCGTTAGCCCCTTACATTGCTTGCATTTACCATGGATTGTTCATGCAGTACAAAGAGCCAAGTGAATGAAAAAAGTGCTGATAACTGCTTTATATAAGAAGGGTAGAACAATGGACCTGCAAAATTATAGACCAAGATCCTTAATATTGATTTGTTGTAGAATCTTGAACAAGGATCAAGTTGGAACACATTAAATTTGCTTGAGACAGAAAACCTTCTGTCCACAAATCAGCACAGATTTAGAAACACTGCTTCCACAAAACACTATTTGCCCTCTTCTCACTTGAAACCCTGCATACCATGGATGGAGAGCAACAGGCAAATTCCATATTCCAAAATTTCCATAATGTGTTTGACTCGGCGTCACACTGCAAGCTGTTAACAAAGGTTCAAGAATACAGAATAGGTTCTCAGACACATGAGTGGTTCAAAGATGTAGAACCCATTACACTGTCCTGGATGGCGAGTGTTCATCAGAGACATCAAGGGTATCGTCAGGAGAGATCCATGAAAATTTGATAGGACCAGTCCTGTTCTCTACATAAATAAATGATTAACAGGTAGGGTGAGCAGCAATCTGTGACTTTTTGCTAATTTTGCTACTAATTCAAAGCATTAGTATACAGAGTATTGTCATTGAGTGACTGTAGGGGTGTGCAGGATGATTTTGACAATTTCTATTTTGTGTGATGGAAGGCAGCTTGCTCGAAATGTAGAAAGATGTAAGTTACTGTAGGTCAGCAGGAAAACCGTTCCAATGCAGCATTATTAGAGTGCTGTTGGACACCATCACATCAATTAAATATCTATGTGTTATGTTGCAAAGCAATACAAAATGGAATGAGCAAACAGAAGTAGGGAAGACAAATGGTCAGCTTTGATTTACTGGGATAAATTTTGGAAAACGTAGCTCCTCTATAAAGGAGACTGCACATAAAACACTTGTTTGACCCATTCTTGAGTACTGGTTGAGTGTTCGGAATCCCTAACAGGAATACACTGAAGCAGTTGGAAGTAGTCAGCTACATCTGTTACCAGTAGGTTCAATCAAAACATGAGTATTACAGAGATGCTCCATAAATTCAAATGCACGTCCCTTTGTGGAAGATGGCATTGTTTTCATGAAACAATATTGACAAAATTTAGAGAATTGGCATTTGCAGCTGACTGCAGAACAGTTCTCACCATCACAGTATATTTCACATAAGGCCAAAAATAGAAGAGGAAAGGAAATAATTAGTAGTGGTACAAGATAGCTTCCACCATGCACCATACTGTGGCTTGCCAAGTATATTTATGTAGATGTAGACATATCCAGGTTTGTGCAGTTAACAATATTACATGCTACATCATTATGTTATAGGTCAATACCGACATATAGTACTGACAGTCTCAGCCCATTCTGTTTCTCTTTGAAGCCAGATCCATCTCGCGCCACAAAAGTTACCAGCAACAGATTTATATGATCAACTACCCTTCATTTCATAAATATGTTGGATATAGCTTACATACCAAACTAAATTCAATAGACTGATGATTCCTCATGTTGATCTACTATCTCACTAGCAAAAAAAAATACCTTGGTGTAGATATCTGTAGACATATGAAATGGAATGATCATATCGGGGTGGATTATATGTACAGCAAGAGGCAGACTTCAGTTCAGTGGTAGAATACTGGGTAAATGCAATACCTGTAAAAGAGTTTACGTACAAAACATTTGTAGAATCAGTCTTAGTATTTTGTTCCAGTGTGTGGGACCCAAACCAAATAGAACTGAGATGGGATAACATACATGAAGAAGGGCAGCAGAGTTATTTGTCCCATGGGAGGGCGTATCGGAAATGCTGAAGAAACTGAACTGGTAGATACTTGAAAATAGATGCAAATTATTTCGAGACAGGCTACTACAAAGTTTCAAGAACTAGTTTTGAGTGGTGAACTTACGAATATACCACAAACCCTTGTGTATTGCTTCTCAAGGTATTGCAAGGACAAGAAAGAAACACTTATAGCCAGCAAGGGGCATTTAAGCAATCATTCTTCCTGTGTTCCGTACTGAAATGGAATGGAAAGGAGCCCTACTAACAAGTAAAATGGAGAGCTTCCCCAGTGAAAAAGACTACACTACGAGATGGAGACAATAAGATATCATTAAGGTTCACTATGAAGGCAAGCCAACAGCTCAAGAACTAAAACAGGTATTGGATCCGGGTAGTTGCAATGGATAATAAAAAATGAAACAGACTCAATTTTTGTTAACAATGTTGGCAATCAGTGCACAGTGAACATGTAGTTGTGGATATACCAAGTAATGTACGGCACTAACACCAAATGTGGAAAGTCCATATGTTGCCTTCCAATTAACCCCTTAACTGCTCTGGACGTGTTAACGTGCGCATCTTTGTACCTGTCCCTGTGTGCCCTGAACATGTTTACACGTGCCACCAGTCCTTTTATCTGGTACTCTGAATGTGTCTATGCATTCAGAGTATCAGATAAAAGGACTGGTGGCACGTGTAAACACGTTCAGGGCACAAAGGGACAGGTACAAAGATGCGCACATTAACACGTCCAGAGCAGTTAAAGGGTTAACGCTAATATTCCTTTCTGAGCTAACTATGACTTTCATCTCAATAGCAATTTGATAAAGAAGAAGAACACAGTTTCAATTTGGTTAAAATTCATATGAAATTACAAAGAATGCCTTA